>NC_068287.1:37970321-38318446 GCF_025860055.1 Xyrauchen texanus
CTCCTCACAGTATTTTTTTAGTTATTAGTAATTAAACCTTTATTTAGTTAGAATTGTTCTTAGAGCCCTTTTTAGAGAGAGACTTTTTATATAAGCATAAAAAATTACAACAATAAATACATAAAATGATTTCTGAAGTCTTTTGTTTCTGTTAAAAAAGTATTTTGAGTGGAATCCACTAATCAACATCAATCATTCTATCTAGATTAATTTGCTGTGGTAGATTGTGGCAGGGCGGAGGGCGGGGCCGAGTCGTGATCCTACGCACCCGGTCCCGTATTAGGCTAATCAAGCCTCCGAGGTATAAAGGTCGACTGCAGGGTGTCGTGCGGGAGAGAGAGATCGTTAGCAGACATGTCCGTCGTGTGTGTTTATGTTGTCTTTTAAGTTTCTCATTAAAATATTATTTATATTGAAAAGCCGGTTCTCGCCTCCTCCTTTCCATATACCTTTACATAGATATTTTAACCAGATTTACAGTGTTGATAATAGAGATCAATGATACTTTTGGTTTGTCATCCATCCATCCATTCTTCTTTTTTTCTTTTTTTTTTTTTTGCCATTTGTAACCATTCATAATGCAAATGTTGAGTTTAAATTGTCTAAAAATGTCAAAACACAAAACGTGCCTTATTCTTGAATAGATCCTTGAAGAAATACATCTTGATGGAATAAATTGATAATGAACTAATCTCCAGAATTGATTGGAAGTAATTTGGGGTAAGCATGCTGTAAACTCAACACAGGGTCTTTAGTGCATGTGTTCAACAGAGAGAGAAATGTAGGAACTTAAGTTATGCTGCATGCAGAGGCACGTAAGCAGGATTAGAGAGAAAGACAGAGACATAAGTGCAGTGAAAGGGAACTTTTAAAGTTGCAATCCCATATCCCACAAATCTATTGTCACAAACCAATCCTTCAATGATTGCGTGTACTTGACTCCACAAATTAGTGAAAATTTTGCTGATGCATGATCCATATAGCATGTGTGTACTTTAATGGAGGCAAGTAATTTAGACCTTCTGTTCATGCCAGTGTCACAATAGTAGTCTAGAAGTAGTGCAGGAATTTAAATATTTCTTTTTCATTTACATTTTTATTTGTTTTCCATTTTTCTAAATCCTAATATTTATAGGTGCCTCATTCATTCCTGTCTACTTTCTCTTTTCCTTACTATCTCTTCCTCTCTTTTTTTCTTCCTGCTCTCTTTGGCTTGTGTGGAATTGTTTACGTGATGTCTGTCTGTGGTGTTAATCTCTATCCCCCTCTCCTGATTGTTTCTGAGATTGTCCTTTTTCAGGGGCTCACAAAATGGCACATCTGTAAGAACCCCAGTCTGAGTTTGAGTAGTTGTCTTTAACGCACCTGAAAGAACATTGTTGCAATACATTAACAAAGTAAAAATAAAACTCCTCCAATTTGATTTATTCCTTATTTTATTCCTTAAACGTATCTTGTGTATTATAGTCAGTTTTGCCAGCATCAAAGTACAAAGATAATAGCTGCCAGAATATTCATTTTATCTGATCATTTGGAAAAAACAGTTTAAAATGTAGGTGCAAGTAAACATGATTTTACATAGAAGATATGTACAAGTCAATATACATAGGCAAAATTACTTTACCATTGTCTGTAATGCTTTAAATGAAAATACTATATGTTTTAATCATATTTTGTCATGGGCTATTGTTGCTTAAGAATTTATGCTTTATTATTACTAACACATTTCTCCCTGAACACTGAACTCACTGAATATTTCTCTAATATATATTAGAAAAATATTCAGTGAATTCAGTGTATTTATTCATATACATATTTTGCTCGGAGAACAAAGAGCAGTTTGAGCCCTGAATGCCATCAGAAAAAAACACGATTTTCATGGATATTATCTGTGGCGGTAAGAACAGGTGGACATTTGTAATTGCACCAATGCTTATTTGCTTTAAAATACTGTATGCCCTCTTAATTCCTTCCTTTCTTCTCTTTGCTCTAACTCTGTCCTTGTTTTTCTGACTTCTATCTGGAGCGAACTCCACGTCAACTCTTCACTCCGCCTCTGAGTTTGACTTCAGGACAGTTTTCTTTTTTTCCTTCGTTACTGTCTTCCCTCATACTCCGGCAAGCTGCTTGTGTTGATGTGGCAGAAGTTTAGCAACAGTGAAAGAAGAAGAGATGAAGCCACACACACACACACACACACACACACACAGAGAGAGAGAGAGAGAGAGAGAGAGAGAGAGAGAGGGATAAAGGGTAGAGAGATAGAAATATACATCAGATTCTACAAACACTGCAATGTAGACATAAGGTAAAGAAGTTGTTATAATCATCTCTAGTTGTAATAAATGTTTGCTTCTTCCTCAGTAATAAACAAAACTGCTAAGTGCCATCTAAAGAGCTCTTTTTAAAAAGAGACATTTAAAGCCTTTTTAAAGTTTCATAAAACCCCTAAATAATTTTCCGAAATAAATTCTAGCCACAATTTTCAATACTGTTCTATATGTTGACATCAGTAAATGCGTTAGGTATCATTTACTAACAAGAAACAACCATTTTTACATCATTTTTTTTTGGTTAATGTTCATTTGTAAATATACTATTTTCAATTGTTCATATAGATTCATAACGTGTTAACTAATGTTGAAAATCTATTAGGATATGTAGAAATGAACATTAACCAAGATTAACAAATGCTGTAAAGTATTATTTATTGTTAGTGAACTATTGTGTTAATGTACACAGACTTTTTATAAAGTATTATATATAAAGGGAGGGGGGGGGGGGGCAAAAGACACATTACAGAGGAAGCAGTAGTAGGTGTCAAATAGTGACCAATAAGAAAGCTGCATTATAGATACTGCCCCACCCATCCCTGAAGTATGTCTGTCTAAAGGTGGTATCCCCAAACACATTCCCTTAAATGGAGGTTTGCATTGTCTTACTGTTGCATATTTTTTTCTTCATCTTGCATTCTCTGTACTTATCTTTATTTATCTTTTTTTATTTATTTGCATTGTTTTGTTGTTGTTTTAAAAGGTACAGTTTGAGGTATTGTTGTGTGCATCAACACCACCAGGGGGACAAATCTGGGATATACGCTCTATCCCTCCTCCCCAGTAACAATTCACTCTGATGTACTCTCCTCCTCCTTTCCACGTCCACTTTCTTACTCAAGCTCCAGACAAAACTACATTGGGGAAGAAACAGAGCATGTATTTCTGATTTTAGATCAGCTTGAGGTGACTACATCACGTGTAAAACGATCCTACAGCTGATTTCAGGTCAGCTTTTGTGGTCAGTCGTAACAGCAGATTTTCCATCTGTTGAGACCTCTGTAATTCGTCAAAGTAGTTTCATGAGTCATGGAAAAAAAGAGACAGAGAGTGAGAGACCGACTGAGAGTAGGTTAGGGGGAGGGTGAAAAACAAAAAAGGCCAGTTTTCAGTTGAAAAATCCCTTATGTGCAAAAATCGGTCAAAATATAGATAAACAAACACAACAAGTAGAAGGGGAGACAGATAGTTACCTATTTAATTGGTCCATGGGAGAGTGGACAAACACTCTGACAGACTCTGAAATCTATTTTGGGAGGCACATACCTTTAAAAATACCTAGCATCATCCATTAAGGAAGTTTTTAGTTCATGCACAGGTAAAAAAATAAATGTATCAGACAATTATGGTCATTAAACTGCATTATAAGTAAGGCCGTTGCATTCTTTCCAACTTCTCTCTAAAGAAACACACTCTGCACGTGCATACTGGCATAAACTGGTCTACAGATACATTATTGCTTGCACACACCTAGGAGGCGTTGTTCCAGAGTAACAAAGAGTAAGTCCTAAACTCCTTCCTGTAAGACCAAAGTGCATTCAACCCCTTAAAGGGTAGTTTATCCAAAAATGAAAATTCTCTCATCATTTACTCACCCTCATGCCTTTCGTTTGCTGAACACAAACAAAGATTTTTAGATGAAGATCTCAGCTCTGTAGGTCTATACAATGCAAGTGAATGGTGACCAAACCTTTGTACCTCTAAAAAGCACTTAAAGGCAACATAAAGGTAATCCATACGACTCAAGTAGCTAAATCCATGTGTTCTGAAGATTTCCAATAATTTTTGGGTGAAAATAGATACAAATATAACTTGTTTTTCACTATAAATCTTGACATCTGCAGTCTCCATGGCAATCATGATTCCAAGCTTGATTACACTTCCTAGCAACATCTAGGCGTTAAGCCATAGGCATTGTAATCAAGCTTGAAATCATGATTGTGCCTAGAGACTGCAATGGCAAGATGTACAGTGAGAAGGGTACATTTTGGTCTGTTTTCACCCAAAATCTTTTAGGTCGCTTTAGAAAACATGGATTAAACCACTGGAGTCAAATGGATTACCTTGTTTTTTTCATCCATTTTTCCATTGTCTGGACCCACAGGGCTGAGATATTCTTCCAAAACAACTTGAACTGTGTTCCGCATTTTTCCAGCAATCTGCAAACTGACTGAATAAAAACAGTTACACCACTGATAGGTTATTATTACATTTAATATCAAGTTCAAAATGTATTTCCTATAGCTGAAATAGCTGTTTACAAACAAACAATCTTGTTCTCTAATAAAACTTTATTGCCATCCATTGTGATAGTGGATTTGCATCTCACTAAGGCATCACACTGATGTCGCAAACTGCAGATTTTATGGTTTAAAGCGCAACTAGGCCACATGCAAGATCATTAATTATCAATTGGTGAACAGGATGAACCAGATCCAGTCTCACAACCGTTGCAGTGAGTCTCATCTTTTTAGAATGGATGTTTAATTAATAATCCTGCTTTATAGATTAAATACATCAAATTTATTTTGAATATATTAAGTAATTAGTGTAATCCAAACCAGCAGATGCACCACCGTTCAAAAGTTTAGGGTTCCTTTTTTTTTTTTTTTTTCACATTATAGAATAATGTGTATTTAAGCAGTAAAGATGCATATTACATGTCAGCTGTGGTTATTTTTTTATTGTAAATGGAAGATTTTTCATACTTTAGAAGTGCCTGTTATGTGTTTGAAAGTGCGTCCTCAACAGCCTGTTAGACATCCAATGATTTCAAATACCAAATAAAAAAATTGCAATCTTTTTAAATAATCTTTTTATATAATCTTTACAATCTTTATATATATATTTGTACAGTGATAGTGAATGGTGATGGAGGCTAACATTCTCTCCTTTTGTGTTCCAAAGAGAAAGTTCAACTTGTTTCAATGTTCTGATGTTGGTGACATCAATAGTCTATGTGAATGCCTAATCCTAATCCTCCATTGTGCACAATTACCCTCATTAGGGCAGGTTGTGGTAGCAGCTCTCGTGTGCCACGTTGGCTGGGTCATCAGATAGGAGTTGCTGGTTCTTTATGGGTTTTTTAACAGGGAGCCCCCTTTGTGTTTCCACCCTGTTGGTGGTGCAATCCCAAACCTTTAAAGCAACCAGCTTTGAAAGCCATAAAACATAAAGCTGCTGCACCATCTTTATCATTTTACCTGCCTTCTGCTGCCTATTATCACACCAGGCTTTAGTGAGGGGGTTTACAGGGAGCCAGGCTCTGGAGACACAGAGGGGTCCATAGGGATCTTTGAAGTCTCCAGCTGCCTGCAAAGGGCCTTTGGCAAAGGATATCACCGTGCTCCCTGGTCCTAATGAGGGCCTTCTCTTTGGTGAGTTAATGAAAGCTTCAGTTTAAAATGCAAAGAGGGTACCACGGCTGGAGGTCAAACAATTTCCTGCCAGCCTAGAAGGCATTGGCAGCCTCTGATGTGCCCAATGCTACTTAGCTTGAGAAGAGGGTGCTAGTTACTGGTTAATGTGGACATACTGGATCAGAAGAGGGAATGATGTAGCTGGAAGTGCTGATTTATGTGATGTTAGAGGTATACCATGCAAGTTTAGTGCATACTGGAACTAGCTGAGTTGTCACGTACTGTTTAAATCTTATAGTGGAATATCCATGAAAAACTAGATTGTCTCAAACTTTTAGGGCCCTTTATAAAGTTTGCTGTCTGTAACTTTGTGATCTATTGAGTATGTTCCCTGCTGAAAAGACAAGCTCAGTCTAACATGATTGTCCAGGCTGGTTTATTCTTGTTAGTGCTGGTTTGGTGCTGGTCTTGGTGGGCAAGGATAGCTATGATGTTCAGAAGAAAATGTTATTGCAGCATTGCCTTTTTGGAGAGCAGGTTGACCAAGGATGTCTTGCTGGTTAAGATAGTTAAGAAGCCCTGTACACCAGCACACTAGTGTCCCATGCTGGAGACCAGCAACCAATACACAGCTTATGCTAATGACCAGCTATGCTGTTTTTTAAACAGAGTTTATTGTTAGACATCCAAAGAAATCTAGATTTACTCAAACTGTAGGTCACCTTACAAACATTCCTTAATTGTAGCCTATTGCATGATAATCAATTAAGTATTTAAATAAAGAGCGCAACTGTTTGCATGGAAATTCAACACAAGCTGGCCCCATTTTCATTGGCACAAGTAGCCAAGAAGGTCAGAATTTCTAACTTTACCAGAAATCATACTCTGTACCATCTTTTCCACATCGTCTAGGGATTTTGTTCCCCATGATGGGCTCATATCACCTCTTCCCTAGGGCTCTCAAAGTCCCCCAACCCATTTTACAGTAAAGCCCCCTGCTGCTGCCTGGAACCTCATCAAACCAGACCCAAGACCCCAATCCACCATTAACACACCAGGGGACCAAGCACACCTCGTCCCATATGGCCTTGATCCTCAGGTTTGTAGAAAGGGCTGTTTGTCATAAAATTCAGCAGGTTTGGTCCAAATATCCTGCTGCTTCCTGAATAAGCATCCATCACACAGAGACCTCACCTGTGGCTCCAATCCATGTGCCTATAAGTATGTGTGATGCATCATGAGACAAGAAACTCATTAACTTTTACATTTAACCTTGACTTTGATCTTTCTCTTTCTCCATGATGTCCAACTATCCCACAAGCAAGAATGGTAAAGTGTTTAGCAACAAATAATTTTCTGTTGATGAAGATTTCTTAGAATTGCATTGGGCACACAACCTACTGGACAATCACCCAAGAGTTTTGAGTGAGTTATATCAGTGGGCATATTCAGTAATTAGAACTAGATGGGCAAAGTTTATCGAGACAAATGCCACATCGAAACGTATAAATTTTTAGTTTCCTAATATCACATGATGGGGTAATGGTTTACTAAATTCTCCGTTTTTGGTGAAAGAAAGTGTTTTCTAGTGTGGATGAGGTGCGATGTGACAGACGCATACAGTGTAGACAGCATCTGTGGTTATAATGGGAGCGATTTGCTTTTGATGTGATGCATTGTGACACTCACGTCCAGTATAGACAGGGTCTCAGATTGGATATGGCCAGACATTGATATTGACTTGACAAAGCCTGGCCTAAAAAAAAAAAGCTTGAATGTTTTACAGAGCTTAAAATAAGACAAGCAGCTAGCATATTTACCCTTGGTAAATAAGAGAAAACAAGGCTGTAAAAAAATATGTATTTATTGTTTATCCTTTTGATCTTTCATTCAAAATATTCACAAAAACATCTATCCTCTAATGGATATCAAACAATTGCAAACGCAACACAAGTTTAATAATAAAAAATACTTTGTTGTTGTTGTCAAAAATATGTGTGGTACAACTCTTTGCTACATTTAGAAATGCATTTTATATATATATATATATGGTTGCATCAGACACTAAAATATCTTTTAGTTTCATTATCCAAAAGCAATTACTCTTAGAAGACATTTTCCATCAGGATGCAAAACATGCCGTATTTGGATGATGGAGGCATATTTCTCTGCCTCTACCTTTCAAAGGTTCCAACATTTCTGGAGTCCTCCTAAAGTGAAGTTGAAAATTCATACTATTGTGCTTTTTGAAGATTTATATTTTACACTTTCACTACAACTGCTCCAACAGACAGCTAGCCCAGGACTGGTGACAACTTACTCTTTTTAACTTGAGGTGACATGTTGCAGGTCTACCTGGCATTGCAGACATATGAGATCTGTCTTTACACTCTGCAAGATTTGTGAAGCTGGAGTGTCTGTTGTTGTTAGGTTTGAGGGATTTGCAGGGTGTTCAGATTTTCAGCTCGCATTTATGCTAAAGAGGCCTACCTATTGTAGAACAGATGGATATTGGGAGATTGGATGAGGGTGTTGGCAGTCTTTTCAGTCGGTAAGTCAAAGGGTATCTGTTTGTGACCAGCATGGAAATTCATTTTGGTTTAAGTTGGTCTTTATAGAAGGATGGTAAGTATACTGTACAATATCATGTTATAATATTACTATTTGCACTCCTGTTTAAGTTACGTTTTTACCTGTCCCCTGTGAATTGTCAACAAGCATGTTTCCCTCAAGCCCAGTTCACACCGCCAGCAACATCGTGCGAGACAGCAACACCATCCCATTCATTTTAACTGAGAGCACAACCGTACGAACTGTCGTTGCCTGTTGTGACCGAGATCGCTGTGGAGAGCGATATGTCGATAAAATTTCAACTTTATGCAAACGATGAGCGACATTCACGAGCGACTACCAATGTGAGTGAAGACACGTCATATGTCTCCTGGCAGAATGGAGACAAGCACAGGCAAGACAGAGGAGAAGTTTCAGCTTTGTGAGGTATTTTTACTTAACAAGCATGGATATAATAAAATAACGATGCGTGGAAAAGCGTATCAGAAACTGTCTGCATTCCTAGTGAGTTTGATTCATTCATTCATGATAGATTGATTGATTGTCTTGTTAATGATTTATATTGATAGATTGAGCATCTTGTTAATGATTTAATGCGCTGAATACTGCTGCACGTTTTATAAAACACTCTACACTGCAAAATTAACAGTTTTAGAGACAAGAGAACTGATTCCTTGTCAAATTGTAATGTTATCTTAATTTCACCAGTGTTAGGTCTCATCCGTGTTAAAATTTTCAAAAACGATGGCCTCTGCACAGTCATCCAATAACATTACAGCGACAAACAGTGGAAACGCCTACTTGCTACACAAATCGCAGAGTCTAGTGACACCAAGAGACAAAGGCGCTGGCAGTGTGAATGGGGCTTTACCATCATCTCTTTGATTTCCTTAACCCTCTCTGGCTTTCTAAACTCACATATCCAGGTTCATGTTTATTACCTGGCAAAAAAATAATAATCATCAGAAAGAGAAATACTAGTGGAGACTGAAGGAGAGAAACTGTAAGAGAGCAAAAATGAGAAAATCAGCTTAAGAGACTGAGAGAGTTAAATGAGAGTGCACAGCGGACTCTAGTAGTCTGGTTGTTCAGGGCTGTCTGTAGGCTCTAATCTGCATTGGGCTACAAGGTCCAGCCACGTCTGTGCAGCCTTTCATTTATGGTTTATTTTCGTGCCTTTATTGGACAGAGTTTCCCTCTACCAAGGCAAAGACAAGCACTCAACAATTACTATGTGCTCATTTCCATCCCAGGACATTTGGCAGTTGGCTACTTGAGTCAGTCAACATCAAAAGCTCTATTTTCATACAGTAAGAGATTAATGTGTTTTAGATTTTTGATTTGTAATCTAAATTTAGGGGACAAGCACATACAAAATGGTGTCTAAAGCTAAACAGCTTTTCAGTGTGTTCCAGACAACTCAAATAAATTCAGTCACTAATAAATATATTACTAAACATAATACTGATTATGTGTATAATACTAAACATATCTGATTTTTTTTTATCTGAACCAAATCTTAAATCTTAAGGCTGAGTTAGGTCTCGCTTTCCAAAAAACAAATAACAAAATAAGCAAACAAACAGTAAAAAAAGGCAGCTTCATTCTCCACCATGTTCATTTAGAGGGCTAGCTAGTCTCCAGATTCAGATACCTCAGCATGAGCTTCCCTCTTGCTTGTAAAATGGGCACAATGGGGCATGTGACGTTGGTACCAGGGTGGTGTATTAAGGGCGGGCATTAGGGCTATTGGCCCTATAGTGGGAATGCAGACCGATTTTGTTCTTGTGCCTAGATGTCCACGGTTATTTGCCATGGCTGACCAGTTGATAACCATGGCTTGCACTGGCCTGATAGTGAAAACGTGGCTATTGTTAGGTTGACCTTTGTTTGATAGTGATAGTGCAAACACTGTTTGTTTGAAACACTGTTTGAAACATTGGCTCAACCAATGGCATGAGTTTAGGACAGGACTATCGCTGCTTACGAATATGCATCATTCCCTACTATACACTATACTAAAAACAATATGCCAAAGGAGAGTTGTTTCAGAATCTTCAGTAGTCATAAAACAGTAAGTAAGAAATACCGGATTACCTACTTTTTCCGTTGAGATTCTGAAGTGCGCATTGTCTAGACAATTTACTATCCCATAGACCCATGGGAGCTGAGGAGACATCACGTTCAAAATGTTGGATTAAAAAATAGGCGGAAAACTGCGAGTTGGATGGCTCTTTTCAACTGAAAGTGCTTGTAACAGGTTCAATGAAATGAGGAAGTGGGAGTTGGCAATACCAACTCAAGAATGTCACTTTTTATTCAACACAAAATAAAATACATTTGCATCAAGCGTAACGGTGAAGCTTCAATTTCACTCAACAAACAGATGTCAGTGGCCAACACACTTTTTATTTTCCCTATCACTTACTGCAAACACAGAAACAAGCAATTACCAGCAATTCATCTCAGGTGAGAACCCTTACCACTTTCTTCCTTTCCCAGATGAACGCTCGACCATGCCCTCGTCTCCACAGTGCTGTAAACAGTATACAATGAAAGTTGTTCCTTGTGCTTATTTTCGCGGTTGTTGTTATTATGTCATATATTTGGGTCACGGAACAATGCCCATGTTCCAGGATAAAGTCTGTCTGGAATCTATTCATACTACTCGCCAGCATACCTCAAGTGCATAACATCAAAACATACAGCCAAGAAGTGCATCGTTAATCAAATGTAGTAAGTTCTCTGACTGTAAGTGAGTGTGGACACAGCATATTTGTTTATCTGACCAATGGAAGGAGGACTGTTTGGGAAACCTGACTGAAAGCAGTCATAATTTTTTCCGTTGCGTTTGGTGTCATAAGTACACACATCCCTTTGAACTATACAGCACAATGACAATAACACCTCAGTAATTTAAATTCCAAAATGGCATAACCAAGTTTTTAGAGTGCAGTATATGTAACATTCATACTTTTCCACCACAAATATAACGTTTTGCGTGTGAAATTCATAACCATAAATCTCCAAAAACCCTTGGCTGATTTAGGTGCTTTTGCTTAAATTACAGCATACTTTTGTCAGAAGCAGAATCTGTATTAGTCCTTAAGGGTATTGAAGAGTTCCTGGCTTGACTTGAGTACAACCTTTAAGGAGTATGCAAGATTTGATATAAGTTAAGCTCAATTGAAAGCATTTGTAGCATATGTTGATTACCACAAAAATGTATTTAAACTTCTCTTAAAGCAAAAATCTAGTGAGTGAGGCACTTGCAATGGAGGTGAATGGGTCCAATCCATAAATGTTAAAATACTAACTTTTTCAAAGTTATAGCCACAAAACATAGACAATATGCATTTTAACATGGTTTTAGTGTGATAAAGTTGCTTACTAACCTTTTCTGTGTAAAGTTATAGCCAAGTTTACTACTTCATTGCCATGACGACTTAATGCCGTAAACACTAAAACCCAAACCGACAGTACAAATTATGATTTTAAACAACCTTACAGCACAAATAATACATGAGTTTTAACAGAATAAAATTATAAGCTTCATATTTCTGCCTTTATACTCTCCAAAAATTGGCCCCATTCGCTTCCATTGTAAATGCTTCAATGTAACTTCCATTTTTGCTTTTTTTAAATAAAAAGAGGCACGAAATAATTGTTTTGTGGTAATCAACGTTATTCCTCAAATGCTATCGACTGAGCGATCCTTGTATTAAAGTATGCCATAATGGAGGGATATCTGTAGAGAGTTATGGAGCCATCAAAACAGTAAGGCCTCTGGTGTACACCTGATACCCAGGTAGAGATGTTTAGAGGGCTGTAATCACCACCTTTGGGTCACGGTCCAGGTGTGCGGTTGTAAAGAATTGGAGAGATCCTCATCTCAAACCCCAACCCTCATTTAAGAAAGGAATGTTCTGAATGCATTTCAGCAGCATCAACACCAGGTAACTTTTCAGAGTGACAGGATCCATAGAGCTTTTACAGCAATAACCTTTTTGCTGATTGGATGTCAATATAGAACAGGAAATAAAAATGAATGTCACTAACTGAATTACATGTACAGAGATGTGTAAGCAAACAACACAATTACAACTGTTACAGAGGCTGTTCAAAATGGCAATCTTCAAACAGTGAAATTTGGATAGTGTTGTATTGTGAAAAGGAGAAAAACAAAAAAAGAGGGAAAAGGCATGACTGGGCTAGCCTGGCCCTATTCTTTCTTTGGGCAGTGGACTTGTCCCCGAAGGGCCGTTCGACGCTCATAACAGCACCGGGGAAGGTTACGTGTCGGCCTGGTGCGCTGGCTACGAGGCATACAGTTTAGTTTTTTTTTTGTGCAAAAATCAAGAGTTCATTCATCCAAAGCACACAGAAGTTAGATCTGCCTAGTTCACATTTTCACTATTTGAGATTTCCACTTCCTTGTTTTAACAGGAAAGAAAGAAAAGTGTTCTGGAATTCGAAGATAATTCCTTCAAACCCTTGATGTAGTATTTTTAGGATGGCTTTTATTGCTGTTTCTTTTTTACTATATATATATATACAGTATTGTGCAAAAGTTTTAGTCACTTGTGAAATATGTTGCATAGTGAGGATGTTTATTATTTACAATAATAATAATAGTTTTCATTACATCGATGGCCGTGGCCCTTGACTTTGTATTGTTGACAGAATTTGACCATTGGTGAAAACTAATTGGGGAACCATGCTCTAGAGACTGTTGTGTGAAAATCCCAGGAGCCTGACTGAGGCATCACTCGGTGTAGACGCACTTGCACACATCTGGCCCCCTGGACTGCGCAAATATGTGTTTCCCAGTGAGCGTACTGTGCAAACCAGCCTGTTTGGCACCAACAATCATGCCAAAAAGACTAGACCACATTTTTTTTAATTCTAATGATTGATGTGAACTGAAGCTCCTGACCCATATCTGCATGATTTTATCCATTGCACTGCTGCCACATGATTGGCTGATTAGAAAATCGCATTAATAAGTAGGTGTACAAGTGTACCTAATAAAGTACTCAGAGATTGTATATACATGTATATGATTAATCTGATTAAAGGTTAAATGTCTGTAAATGTGTAAACTGGATAACAAAAATACTACTATTATATACTGTAATAATTGTGCTGGAACAATTTGGCAGAAAAACATTCTTTTAGACTTGTTATTCACTGTAATTATTAACAACAATGAATACAAAATGAATACAAAATGATATATATTAAAAATATACCATTACACCCCGGGTGTTCATTATTTTTCATCAATTATTCCACTTATACCAGGGTTTCCACAAACGTCCCTAAAATTCTAATGACTAGATCACATGGATAAGGTCTTAAAACGTGAAATATGTTGTATAATGCTTGTAGTCAAGTTTGACTTTGTGTTTCCATATTACTTGAACTTGTAAGAGTGATATACTGTCTCATAACATCTGAATCCACAGTGATCTCCATCTGTACAAGCATCTCTTCCCTCTTTCCTAAAGCTGTAATTATCAGAGACCGTCTGCTCTTCAGGGAAATGACAGGGTTCCAATATAGGTGTTTGCTTATAAAATGTTTGAATGCCTTAAATGTCACATTTTGTCTAAAAACCAGACGTGACTGTTTCCAAGTTGTTTAACAACAGTAGAAATTGCTTTACGGTTCTTTTCAAATGGAAAATTGCCTTCCATAATATCTATGAGATTCTAACATACTGTAAAATTTGAATGGAACTACTGTAAATGACCATGTCTATTTAGATTTGCATCAGTGATATGGAATGTGCACAGTGTATTTGCACACAAATATTTGTCACATAGTTTAAGGATAAGTTCACAAAAAAATGATATTCTGTCATTTACTCATCCTCGTGTCGTTCCAAACCTTGGAACGCCTGATGTCTTTCTTCTGAAGAACACAAATGGAAATAATTTAATGAATGTCCATTTGGCTGAATTCAATACAATGGTAGTATACAGTATAGTGACTAATTTTAACGCCTAATAAAGCACCCAAAAGTGCCATTAAAATAAGTCCATATGACTTAAGCGTCATTATAAAGAGATCAATGGAAAGGAGGAGGCGAGAACCGGCTTGACAATATAAATAATAATTTTAATGATAAACTTAAAAGACAACATAAACACACACGACGGACATGTCCGTTAACGATCTCTCTCTCCCGCACAATCCTCTGCAGTTGACCTTTATCCCTTACGGAGGCTTAATTAGCTTAATATGGGACCGGGTGTGTAGGATCACGACCCGGCCCCACCCTCCGCCCTGCCACAGTCATATACCAAGACTTCTGAATGCATACAACACTATATATGATGAACATACCGTAATTAAATTTTTTACTCACTCTCAAATCAAATCCAATCATTAATAAAGTCCACAAATAGAGCTAAAATCCAATATGGTGGCTACATCGATAACATCAAACATCATTGGTACTTGTAACATGATGTTTGGTCACGAGATGCTATAAAATACGTAAAGTAAAAACGTCCTGGTTACTTCCGTAACCTCTGTTCGCTTATGGAGGGAATGAGTTGTGTCGATGAAGTGACACTAGGGGTCACTCTTGGGAGCCTGAGATGCCTCTGATCTTTGATAAAAGGCCAATGAGAATTGGCGAGTGGTATATGCATGCCACTCTCACAGGCATACGGGTATAAAGGAGCTGCCATGCGAACCGCTCATTCAGGTTTTGAGAGAGGGGGTATTTTGAGTGGAAATGAAAGTCCCATGGTAGTTCCTACCCAACGGGGGAGGAGTTTCTACAAACATGGTAGCTTTGGCTGAGGGGCCTATGCCCAAGGAAGACGCAGTTTACCAACAGGGATATTATTTAGAGGAAGATATACATCGCATGGGGTTACCTACAGGGAACCAGCACATGTGGAGCACCTACCCCAATACAGGGCTTAGTTTGTTTGTTTCACCGCAAACTCGTCTGCCACAGGGCTAGGAGGAAGTCATCCAGTGAACACATCTTGTGAACACTACTGGGAGTCAACAGCGCATGTCTTCAGCTCAGTGGAGGTGAAAGGCGCTATGCGCAAGCGATACACCCGGCCAACTGTCCTGGACCTACCTGTTCGTTCCCAGAGATTGTAGAACCTCCCAAAGGTGTTGGGTGTTACCCAGCCCACCGTTCTGCAAATGTCTGCAAGAGAGGCACTACTGGTCAGGGCCCAGGAGGCTGCCACACTCCTGGTAGTATGGGCTCGTAGCCATGCGGGAGGCGGCACGTGCAGGGTGTGGTATGACATAGCTATGGCGTCAATGATCCAGTGGGCGATCCTCTGCTTTGAGACAGTGCATCCTTTCCGCTGTCTACCAAAGCAGACAAACAGCTGCTCAGAGACTTCTCAGAATCACATGAGAGTAGCCTGGACCGAACTCCAGGCTACTTTCGCTGACAGAGAATGCTTGCAGGTCACCTACCCTCTTGATGGAGGTGAGCGCTGTCAGGAGGGAAGTCTTTAAAGAGAGTGCCTTAAGCTCAGCTGACTCTATGGGCTCAAAGGGGGCTCCCGTAGGGGTGCCTACAGAGAGGTCCCATGAGGGAACGAGGCGTGGTTTGGAGGGATTCAACCTCCTGACGCCTCTCAGGAACCTGATGATCAGGTTGTGCTGCCCTAAGGACTTAACGTCCACTGTGTCGTGGTGTGCTGCTATAGCGGCAACATAAACCTTCAAGGTGGAGGGGGACAGTCGTCCCTCCAACCTCTCCTGCAGGAAGGAAAGCACCGATCCAACTGCGCATCACTGGGGGTCTTTGCGTTGGGAAGAACAGCACTTAGCGAACAGACGCCACTTCAAGGCATACAGGCGCCTCATAGCGGGAGCCCTAGCCTGAGTGTTCATGTCTACCATGGTGGTTGGCCACTTAGGTCTTCCACATCCTGTCCAGGGGCCAGACGTGGAGATTCCAGAGATCTGGTCACGGGTGCCAGATGGTGCCCCATTCCTGAGAAAGAAGGTCCTTCCTCAGGGGAAATTGACAGGGGGGGGGGGGCTGACACGAGGAGCCCGTCTTGGAGGCGTCGGTCGTAACCACGACACACCTGGAGACCTGTTCTAGAGGAATACCTGCCCGTAGAAATGCGACCGTCATGATAGCCACGCGATGTGTCCTGTGGCGCTGTGCCCATCTTGGGACTCGAGTCTGGAGCCAGTGCTGAAGCGGTCCTCATATGCATCAACTCAAGTGGTGTTCCCACCGCTGAGGATGCCATATGACCCAGGAGCCTCTGAAACAGGGGCTCTGTACAGGTTGTTCTGTAAAGTTGTTTACATTTTTACTGTAGTTTGTCTTTTTTTTTTTTGTAAAAACAACAGGATTTACAGTGAAGTTTTAGTCTATAACCATCTTGGTTTAGTTCTTTTTAGAGCTAATCCATTCGTCCAGATAATCTAAAAGCCTTTAGTGTGTTTAATTGGTGTCTAAGGAAGGCCAGAAAGCAATACTTCATCACTTCCTCATGTAAACAAGATCTACACTCAATGCCCTTTCCCTTGCACACCCTGACAAATAAACAGAGATAAGGATGTGAGTGTATATGTGTATGTTGTGTGTTGTTGGTTGGGAGAATTGTGTAAAAATGAAGTATAAAGAAGAAATTAATATCTTTGGGAAATATAAGAACACATTTTAGACACTTTTAGTGACAAAGAGCAGAGCTGTTGAATTCTAATGCTGTATAAAGGGAGATACAAAACAGAGAGGAAATAGTTTTAATATCTCTGCAGCCTCCTATTTTTTAAAAATTCCTGGTTGAAACTTGATAGTTCTCAAGCTATCTTTGGTCTCCAGTGAGTCTGAATTTTGGCTGATGATTCATGGAATTGCTGCACCACAGCAAATCACGTACCAAAAACAGAACTTCTTTAATACTTAAAAAAAAAAAAAAAGAAAGAAAAGAACACCACGTTAAAAGTCATTCAGTTTGTCTGCAGATTTTCCAGAGTTATAATTTAGTTCAATAACCAAAACAGTGTTGAGACTGCTCCCTCGACCAGTCAGACACAAATACAAGACAGTAGCATTTTACTGAAAAATAACAGTTTTCAAAGAGCATGCCCCTAACATTGTACTGTTTGGATTCACACAGTCCATTTGGAACTGAAAGTATACCACTGCTTTAGTCATTGTAAACAGGACAAGCGATCTAATGCAGACTGCAGAGAAGAGTGCTTCATACTGACTACACAAAGGATAGACAGAGAAATTAACATCTGGAAAGGAACAGATAGAGCAAGATTCCGAGAGCTGGACAGTGTGTGTAGGTGGGAAATGAAAGATAGAGGAAGAGAGTGTGTGTGTGTGGTGTATGGTATGGTATTGGTCAAAACTGAAGGGAGAGACAAATGTGTGTGTGGTGGGGGGTATTATGGAAAAAAGTGTGAATGTATGTTTGTATGAGCTTGAGAAAGAGTGTCGTGGGGTTGTAGGGGGAGTCGTAGTGATGTCAAGGATTTAAAGAGGTGGGGTGTGGTTTGTGTTTGTGTGAATATTCCCAGACGTCTGCCTGTGTTTACATAAGGATTGAGGTGCTAGTCTGAGACACAGAAAAGTAGAGCGCTGGGATTTCAGCTCAAGTTCCTGATCCCCAAAATAGCAAGTCCAAACAACTAAAACTGCAGTCCTCCATTATCAAAGTCCACCCTTCAACCACATGAATATCCATGACATACATCACCACATCAGCAAGGCCTTTTCACCATTTATTCACTGCTTAAAACAAAACCAGGTAAAATCCAAAATTGTTCCAAAAATGATATCTAAAACCATGTTTAAAAATGTAATAATTTTACTCATGGTTTAAAGCAATAGTTCACCCAAAAATGAAAATTCTCTCATCATTAACTCTCAAGACATCCCAGATGTGTATGACTTTTTTTCTACAGCTGAATTCAAGTGAAGATTTTAGAAGAATATCTCAGACCTCTAGGTCCATACAATGCAACTGATTGGTGACCAAACCATTGATGCTCCAAAAAGCACATAAACACAGAATAAATGAATCCTTAAGAAATAAAGAAGAATATAAATGTGAAAGTGGAGATTGAACTTTATATTGAAACATTGATCTGTTTCTAGCCCACACTTCTCATATCACTTCTGTAGATATTGATTTAACCACTGGAGACTATAGAATTACTTTTATGCTGCTTTTATACACTTTTGTACATTAAAAGTTTTGGTACTCATTCACTTGCATTGTAAGGACCAACAGAGCTGAGAAATTCTTCTAAAAATCTTAATTTGTCTTCATACACAACTAGGATGGCATGAGGTTGAGCAAATTGTAAGGCGATAGATTTTAATGTTTTTGTTACATAACCCACTACATTTACAAGCTTATTCGGGTGCGATCAAGTTGCATGGTAACTCAACTGATAGAGCATTTCCCTTGCAACGTCAAGGAACGTCGAGTCCTGAAAATCACCTGAGCCAAAAGTGTCATAGAAGCACCACATCATTATGTGGTTAGGTTAAGGTTTAAGGTTTAGGAAAGGGAGGTTGGTTTTGTTGATTTTAAAACCTTAAAAACCTCATCTGTTAGGGTGAATATTAAACTCGCTTTTAGCACCACACAGTGGACATTTCACCTCGGAACTGCTGCGATACTTGTAATGAACCACATAATATAATTTTGCAAATATGTCACCATAGTCACAACATTTTTATGAGATCAGGCTGTCTATATGTCCCACCTCTTATGTCTGATTCAGTATGAAATATTGTGTCAACACAGGACAGCAAACTGCACTTGTCAAGCCATTTCATTCGGTCTTTAAGTTAAGATAAGCCACCTATGTGATTCCATGTAAGTAAGGTTGCTGTCTGTGTAAACCAAGTCAGCTCACTAGTTTTTGTCAAGAGCCACTGTTTCATCAGCTGAATGCTTTGTGATGTCATTGGTCTCGTATTTTTATTTTATATATGCTTACAGATCACTCTTAGTCCTCTACTCAAGATCTCTGAAGCATTTAAAGAGGAACTAGATTTGATTGGCAAGCCCAATAAAGCTAAAAACAAATGCCCTTGGATGAAGAATAAAATTACTGAATATACTTGATGAATGACAAATTTTACATTCAGTACAGTATGTTATAATATTCATTAAATGTATTGCCCCCAGAGCACATTATAAACTGTTCTGAAATCTGCACTAATGGGCTTCAGCTGTTCAGCTGGTTATCATGGGCCAATTTAGTTCTTTAGTTATTCACTGTTCTCTCAACAAGGAATTAAGAGCTATGTAATCATCACACAGCTTTGAACTACCAGCAGAAACTACTGGAAATGTAGATATTAGAGGATAAACTTAGACCATTTATCGATTTGAATAGTAAACAAAAGGCATATACAATAAATCCATCCATCGTCAACCGCTTATCCTGTGTACAGGGTTGCGGGGATATACAATAAATATTTATTTTATTTTAAATATTTACACCAGAAAGTGGCTTATTGTGAGAAAGTGGGTTATTTAGAGAAACCAGTGTTCCCACATGCACTGTATAAACGGTGTACTATTTACTCCCATTATACAGGCAGTTCGATCAATTTCCCCACAACGGATATGTAAATAACAAACATGGCATCCGAGGAACTGTTTTGTTTTTTTTACTTTGCATCGCGACCTGCAGCGGAATTGCGCTGCAATAGTGGGTTTTCCCTCTTACGTAAAACTCTGGGATTCACCCAATATATGAGCGCACATATGCGAACATGTGGGACTGTCGATATTTTACACTGGTGTGTATAAATGGGTATAGTTTAAAGTGTATGTGCTTTGCAACTATACTCCCAGAAATGTTGAATTCTTTCCTCTGTGTTGACTTGTTGTTGGGCTTGTTATCTTGTCTGTTCATGCACATGCGTACTCTTCAAATACCCATCAGAACACCACTTATGCGTTTACATGATCACATAAGTGCCATTCTCCAGGAGGAACCTAGGTGTGTTAAACCACTTTCCCTTAATCCTTTAAGTGGTGTAAGGAAATCAGCGTCCTCATTTATATGATGTTTCAGAATGCTGAAAAAACCCCTGGAATAAATTGTGTGTAAATGATTCCCCCTCTCCCTCTGATTATAATAGTACAATGGTATGTGCCACTGGAGTGCGGGATATAACACAGCGCTATTTCATTGTATTTGGCACCTGGTAAAACTGTATTGTGGATGGTTAGCACAAAGAAAATGCAAGTTTTTTGGGCTGAAAAATATGTTTTAGTGAATTTACCTCCTCAGTTTAAAAAGAGTGTTGTGGCCCATGATGACTCATGAAACAGACCACTGAGACACTCATGATTCAGCTTTTGCATTGTTACAAATGACTCAATACAGTCACATAGAAATAATTGCTGTAAGGAGAAAATCAGTTCTGTACCAAAAAACTGAAACCGTGATAACATATTTAATAGCTTTAGCGAGATTCAAATCACAATACAGAAGTTGGAGTTTCAGAGCTGACATACAACAAATCACTAATTGATTTAATTAGTGAATCAAGAAAAGGATTTGACATGTCTCGAAACCCTCTGAGACTTCTCAATGAGCGACGCTTTTCTCGCATCAGTGGATTGACTCAAGACGATCCTTTTTACTTGAATTCTTCTGCAGCACTGTTTCTGGATGGGAGCTGCCTGACAGAAAAGATTTCTTTCTCAGACTGGTCAGAGAGGCAGTAAAGAGCTGATCTCAACGGAAAAGAATTTTGAGTCTCTTCCCCCTCCCTTTTTCTACAGTTTAATTCAAGCAATATGTGTCTAAAGTGACACTGAACTTTTCCTTCATCTCTCTTTTTCACTCTTATACTGGAGAAGATGAAATACAATTTTTACTTTGCTTTGTATAACGGTTGCTGTTTTTGTCTTCATGTCTCTCTCTCTCTCTCTCTCTCTCTCTCTCTCTCTCTCTCTCTATCACTCTCTAACATTGTCTATATTTTTATCTTTAACAGTGTGGATTTTCCTCAAGTCTCCATATGTAACACTGCCACGTTATCACAAAGTCGATTTCTGTTTTCTGACGTTGTTCCTTTGTTTCTGAATTGCTTCCATTGCTCAGAATCTGCTCTTGGGAAAACAAACTGAATATGGCCATGAAATGTTGGTCTGATCAAATTCTTACCATTTGGAGGAATCATGGCCTGTAGAGCTCAGAGCCAATGCTCATTTCACCCCATACTCTCAGTATTTTCTTCACTAATAATAGGTTAATAGACTAAACACCACATCCTTTGGCCATATACACGTACTGAGCGCTTTATTAGGAACACCTGTACACCTACTTATTCATGTGATTATCTAATCAGCCAATCGTTTGGCAGCAGTGCAGTGCATACAATCATGCAGATACGGGTCAGTGATTTAGACCGTAGCATGATTGTTGGTGCCAGGCGTGCTGGTTTGAGTATTTCTGTAACCACTGATCTCCTGGGATTTTCATGCACAAGAGTCTCTAAAGGTTGCATCAAATGGTTCCAAAAACTAAAATACGTCCAGTGGGCAGCAGTTCTGCAGACAGAAATGCTAGACTGGTTCGAGCTGATAGAAAGGCTATGGTAGCTCAGGTAACCCCTCTGTACAATTGTAGTGATCAGAATAGCATCTCAGAATGCACAACATGTCAAACCTTGAGGCAGATGGTCTAAAACAGCAGAAGACCATATCAGGCACTTTATTAGGACTATGGTGTTCTGAATAAAGTGCATTGAGTGTATTTGCATAAGTTCCATTTATCTTTGTTTAACTTAATACACTACGTTTTTATTTTTGTCCTGACTTTGAATTCGTGACACTTGAATTTACATTTGTTATTATTTTAATAACATTTTGATTTATAGGCTTATGCATAAATGCTTGACTTTAGTTCTTTAGATAACTATAAATTGTGCCTGTATATGAATTTATTTAAAATATATGGGGGGAATTCACTTAGAATTCATTGTCCCCAGTAAAAGCAGCATTTATTCACAGATTTACTTCAGGAATTGTGCAGATCAGGCGATGGTGCAAACACATCCTTCAAAATCTATGCTGAATAAAATGTATATACAGGTGCTGGTCATATAATTAGAATATCATCAGAAAGTTGATTTATTTCAGTAATTCCATTCAAAAAGTGAAACTTGGATAATGTATACATTCATTCCACACAGACTGAAATATTTCAAGTGTTCATTCCTTTTCATGTTGATGATTATAACTGACAACTAATGAAAAACCCCAAAATCAGTATCTCAGAAAATTAGAATATTGTGAAAAGGTTCAGTATTGAAGACACCGGGTGCCACACTCTAATCAGCTAATTAACTCAAAACACCTGCAAAGGCCTTTAAATGGTCTCTCAGTCTAGTTCTGTAGGCTACACAATCATGGGGAAGACTGCTGACTTGACAGCTGTCCAAAAGACGACCATTGGCACATTGCACAAGAAGGGCAAGACACAAAAGGTCATTGCTAAAGAGGCTGGCTGTTCACAGAGCTCTGTGTCCAAGCACATTAATAGAGAGACGAAGGGAAGGAAAAGATGTGGTAGAAAAAAAGTGTACAAGCAATAGAGATAACCGCACCCTGGAGAGGATTGTGAATCAAAACCCATTCAAAAATGTGGGGGAGATTCACAAAGAGTGGACTGCAGCTGGAGTCAGTGCTTCAAGAACCACCACGCAGACGTATGCAAGAAATGGGTTTCAGCTGTCGCATTCCTTGTGTCAAGCCACTCTTGAACAAGACACAGCGTCAGAAGCGTCTCGCCTGGGCTAAAGACAAAAAGGACTGGACTGCTGCAGAGTGGTCCAAAGTTATGTTCTCTGATGAAAGTAAATTTTGCATTTCCTTTGGAAATCAAGGTCCCAGAGTCTGGAGGAAGAAAGGAGAGGCACATAATCCACGTTGCTTGAAGTCCAGTGTAAAGTTTCCACAGTCAGTGATGGTTTGGGGTGCCATGTCATCTGCTGGTGTTGGTCCACTGTGTTTTCTGAGGTCCAAGGTCAACACAGCCGTCTACCAGGAAGTTTTAGAGCATTTCATGCTTCCTGCTGCTGACCAACTTTATGGAGAGGCAGATTTTATTTTCCAACAGGACTTGGCACCTGCACACAGTGCCAAAGCTACCAGTACCTGGTTTAAGGACCATGGTATCCCTGTTCTTAATTGCCAGCAAACTCGCCTGACCTTAACCCTATAGAAAATCTATGGGGTATTGTGAAGAGGAAGATGCGATACGCCAGACCTAACAATGCAGAAGAGCTGAAGGCCACTATCAGAGCAACCTGGGCTCTCATAAAACCCGAGCAGTGCCACAGACTGATCGACTCCATGCCACGCCGCATTGCTGCAGTAATTCAGGCAGAAGGAGCCCCAACTAAGTATTGAGTGCTGTACATGCTCATACTTTTCATGTTCATACTTTTCAGTTGGCCAACATTTCTAAAAAAAAAAAATTGTGTATTGGTCTTAAGTAATATTCTAATTTTCGGAGATACTGAATTTGGGATTTTCATTAGTTGTCAGTTTTAATCATCACAATTAAATGAAATAAACTTTTGAAATATATCAGTCTGTGTGTAATGAATGAATATAATATCCAAGTTTCACTTTTTGAATGGAATTCCTGAAATAAATCAACTTTTTGATGATATTCTAATTATATGACCAGCACCTGTATACAGTGTAAATACAGCATCACTCCACTACTGTGATCCAGACTCCTGAATGATCTCTTTTACATGCAAATGAAAGTGCACTTGTCTTGAGTGAGCATCTGAATATATGTCAGGTTATAACACTGTTCTCCATCATTTGATCATTATTTGATGAATTACACATCCACACCAAGGTAAAAATCAGATTTTGAGGTTAAGTTGTATCAATAAGCTTTTTTGAGTTAAAATTTGGTTTTATCAATTTGTACTTAAATTGGATTAACAATCGTTTTTGCCATTTCAACACACTTAACAAAGTTGACTGAAAAAGCAAAGATTTCCTAGCTCTGAGCATGCAAAGCAGCATAAATAAATAATGAGGTTATGTAGGATTTTTTAAAACTTAATTTTTAATACAGACTTTATTTGTGCTGCTTTTGTCATTATTGTTAATTAATAGTTGTGTGGTGATGTTAAGAGCTTATATTTTATTTAATGTTGTTTGTTGAGTGTCACCATTACTGAGCTTTGTATTGAAAACTCTGTGACTCCGGTTTAAACTAAATGGCCTAAAGTTCTTTTATCAGAACACGAAACAACTAAGACTTTAGGTGCTGTAGTGCGTCCTGGGCAGCCTTTTGTTTCATAATATTAAAGTTATTAGAATAAAACCTGTTAAATCCAGATTACTAAAAATAAACAGTTTTGTCAATGGATTATTTTGTTTTCTCGACAAACCTAAAAGACAAAAAGAAAGAATTTGATATTTTTTGTTAATGTAACTTGAATGAGTCAAAGCAAAAAGACAACTAGCTTAAGTTGACTGAACAATTATTATTTACAGTGAATCCACTTTCATTTGAGGCATAAACGTAGTGAAATCAAAGCGTTTTCTAACTAAATTTGAATTACTTTGAAAGAAGGTGTGTGTGACAGGGCGGAGGGCGGGGCCGGGTCGTGATTTTACACACCCAGTCCCTTATCAGGCTAATTAAGCCTTTGAGAGGGATAAGGGCCGACTGCCGATGGTGGTGCGAGAGAGAGAGATAGTTTACGGGCAGCTGACTGTCGTGTGTTTATGTTTGTGTCTTTTGGTTTCAGTTTTACATGAAAATATTATTTTATTGTCAAGCCAGTTCTCACTTCCTCCTTTCCATTGAATCCCTTTACACTGGTGCCAAAAATCCAGGAAGGAGGAGGGATACACCGTAGTGGAGTTCTCGCTGCTACCATCCACCCCAACGGAGCAATCGCGGCCGTCTTCGGGGGTCGGAGGAGTTCGGCCGCCTGGAAGTGGAGGAATTGTTTGCCGACTGCAAGGGGAGAAGGGGCTCCTAGCCTACCGCCTGGAGTCTGAGACCGCCAACCGTGAGAGGGGAGGGGCTCACTGCCGACCGCCTGGAGCGGGAGAACTGCTGGAAGGGGCGGGGGAGACTCCTTCTGTTCCCCAAGAACACGGCGGGACGTTCCGTCTGCCAAGGGCTGGAGGACTGCCTCCGATCCGCCCGGCGAGGCGCGGCTGTCATCCACTAGAGGGTGGAGGAGTGGCCGAGGACCAAGCTACGGCGTATCGGAAAACCGGCGAGTAAGTGTTTTTTTCATTTCTCTCTCCTCTCTTTACAGTGTTTTTTTGGGGGTACTACACTGTTACAGGAAGTACCCCCCCACACCATATTTTAATTATTTTTGTTTCCCTCCCCCTGTCCCCTCCCAGATTCAGGAAGGCGGGGATGACATGCCGGCAGACGGGGCTTAGGGCACACCCTCCCCAGGGA
This sequence comes from Xyrauchen texanus, assembly GCF_025860055.1. NCBI lineage: Eukaryota > Metazoa > Chordata > Actinopteri > Cypriniformes > Catostomidae > Xyrauchen > Xyrauchen texanus. The sequence continues at coordinate 37,996,042 of NC_068287.1, forward strand.
AAAGGGGGGGAGGGGGGTATACGTCATGCCGGGGGCTCCCCGGCCTGAGAGAACAAGGGAGGAATGTGACAGGGCGGAGGACGGGAAACACGAAAATGTCAAATGGATGAACAGGACCAGATAGTGAAGGAAAAGAAACCAACAAATGTCCAGCATACAGTACATGGGAACTTCTTCAATACTTTTTAAAAAGCATCCCAGTTGGCACCTCATGAGTTTGGGAGAATGAACAGAGAGTGCAGACTTTATTATTATTCTCAAATGTGAAAAAGCGTAATTACAAAGTATGAGTAGGTGTGTCCAAAATTTTGACTGGTAGTATAAGTCGCATTTGGCATTGGAAAAAGTAACAGGGAGAGAAAAAGTGGTGGCAGGGAGAATGACAATTCTAAAGGAACAAGGCATTCCATACATATTTGTGGTATGCTTGAGTTGAAGGTCCCCCCACTTAAGATGTAATGTTAAAAACTGAAGTGGAACCTTTTTTTGCATAAATTATTCTTTTTCTTTTTTATGAAAACTCACTTTTTTCTTTTTATCTCATGGCTCCCACTCTCAGTTTGGTGTGTAATGGGCCGAGACTGTTTATTCATGATTGCCGGTCAGGGCTGCAAAAAGCAGAAACCACAGTTGAACTACAGAGTTCCATAATGCAGCCAACACGTGACCCAGAGCAAGTGGTAATATCTTCCATTACCCAAATCACTGCACTTTTGGCCACACAATACCAGGACCTTGGAATAGGTTTGGAAATATTTTCAAAACTCCATCAAGCTCCAAACAGTCATCTGTCTACATGCACATTATGTATTTAGCACATCAATATATTTCATGCTTGTAAAGTATTGCAGCAATTCTTTCTAGAGTTGTTACAGTGACAAAATTAAGATTGCATTTGGAAATGTTTTTCTAAATTATTTAGAATACATTTTATGTAGGGAATTGTGTAGAGACCAATTTTTTTATCATATTAGATCTTGTATTCAGGTCAAATATTTTTGCCTTTTTAAAGTACCCACCCTTTACCTAGATTACAGCCTTGCAAACTCTTGGCCTTTTTGGACTAACTTCATAAGGTGCCACCCACAGGTGATATGCTTTAAAAAATAGTATTAAAGGAGTTCCCATGTATTTTATCCACTTGTTGGTTTCTTTTCCCTTGCTACAAAAATAATTACATTTACATAAAAATGTCAATGACATTCATACCTAGGCACAAATGTATATTTGTCACACACAAAAAAAAAACTTTTAGATCATAAGGTTAAATCATTAAAACCATAAATTCAGTCAAGTGTATCCAAACCTTTAAATGGTAGAGTGATATATAAAAATTAGTGCACAAAATACATTTTCCAAACATAAAAAAAACAATTTTGTTCAGCTTTCACTTAGATTGCCTTAGTATATAATTAGCACACTAGTTTCAGCTAAAACTAATTTTAAGGGCGTAGACCAAAAATGCTTGGTCTTTAATCAGGGCATATAAAGAATAAAAGCAAGTCTTATGGTGTTGCATTCAAGAGTGACCACTTTGTGCCATTTTGCCAGTGTAAGCTCTGGTATGTTAGTGTTAAAACCTTGATTGCATGTATGCCATGTGTAGGGTCATGTCCCATGAAAGGAGGAGCTTTACTCTTATGAAGAAAACATCTGCATCACAGTCTGAATTTCACAGCCCTCAGGGGTAGAATGCTCCTCCAGAGTGAGACACTGACCTTCGATCTGGTTTCCCTCACTTTTACTCAATTACAGGGTCATTATAGTTTTTAATTTTTATTTATTTTATGTCAGTTGTTTCTTTTACATTAGTTTTCACTCATTGATTTAAAGTTTAGGTTTTTCAATTTAGTATTATATTTCAGTATTTTTGGGCTGCCAAAGTTAATGCTTTAACTGATGTAGTTTAATGTTGAATAGCTTGTAGCTTCTAATGTTATCATTGTCTTGTGGCATTTTCATGTACAATTAAGGTGGGTTGTAAAGGTTACGAACTCTCCATTTCATGAATCACATTTTGCTTGATATTTAGACATATAAGAGGTAACTGTACTATAAAAACATACTGTAAATTTCAGAACTCAAAACTTCCTCCCCAGTCTAAAAAGAGCATTTATAGTTGCCGAAATGTCTCGTTTTGAAATCTGTGTGTTCTTGATGTCACGAAACACTGCTAATTTATTTTTAGACATTCTTCAACATGCGTCATCGCACCCTGGGGCCCCACCCACTGGCACGCCGTTCAAGTCAAGAGTGCAGGCCTTGTGTCTAACTTTTCCAAACATAACACCAAAGCGGACCCATCTGGATTATTTTTGATTATTTTTTAATATATTAATGTACTAGACAGACATCTTAGACCGCTTGATACATATCTAATGCCACTTTTAAAAGGTGCAGTGTTAAGTTACAACTCTGAACGTGAGAAGCAATTCTCTTGCATTTAGCTGCTGCCGTTTGTTTTGTTTTTTTGGCACAAACACGTTGTGGATGCATTCTTTCACCGATCTGCACTATTTTTAGTGGTTGGTGTATGAAAACATGATGGAATGATACTGGAAAATGGATGTGGATGTGTCTTAAGCGTATTTTAGCATGGATTGTATTTTTGGTTTATATCAATTAGCGGTCCAGGTCCGGACCTCGGCTAGGTTCCATCCGGACTATAAGACATCTTGACATTTGCTGCCACATCTCAGCTAAACCAGGTTTGTTACAGGACAATGTGCTTCCAGAGTGCCTTTGAACTATAACACTTTTCCAATTAGCTTTATTAATCGGAATGTTTTGAGACTATAAAAAAATGATTTTTGGTGAAAATTAATCAAAGATCATCGCACATAAATGGCAAGGAAAACCAAAAATGTGATTTTACTTGTAGCATAGTGGAGTTCTCATGAGAACGTTTCAATTATTTGATAGTCTGACCATTAATGGGCCTAATTAGCTAACAGTATTTTTATTAATCACTATAATGCTGTACATTTATGTTGGTAGATTGTCTCCTAGGGGACACCCCTGAACCCTCAAACAATATATTTCCTTAATAGTCACAAGGCTTCCTATGCCCCTTGAATATCTAAAAATATTTAAACACAAATACTGGACTGCTATCATTCAGCTTCAAAAAGAACAGTTGATTTTACCTTTTAATATTTATAACAAAGTGCTCTCAATGAACTCACTGAAATATTTTAATCTTTGATAGAAGATCCCCCAAACCCCACTACTTCGGCTTTTTCCCAGTTTTAAAGAGACTGTTTTGATTTTGATGTTTTTTTCTTCTTTTACAAAGTACTATTACTGGCAATTTGTACATTTACAATTAGGCCTACTATTAAAAAATTAGCATTCATTACGTCATTTCATAGCTATACTGACTACTAACACTGTGTAAGTTATTGTCCCGACCTTTGCTGGAAAGGAAATCTAAAGACTGGACCTCTTGGAACTTTAATTGAATACCCCTGCACTAGACAGACATCTTTGATTGCTTGATACATATCTCATGCTGTTTTTATTTGATAGCTGATTGTATGTTCGGCTCATAACATACCAGTTATAATACAATTTAAGCTTTGCAAAGGAACTGTTCTATCTGTAAGAATGGGGCAGTTAAAAACCCAATCACCATTTAATTAATGATTATTTCATATGCCATGACTGTTTGATAGTTTATGGTGCTGACACCCTGTTTACGTCAGGCGTGTCCGTTGACATGACACAACGTGACACAACGTGACGCAACGTCTTGAGATTTTTTACACCAGGCGCATCGACACAGAATTTCTAAACCATTGACTTGTGTTGTTGGCAGTAGTAGCGGAAAATGCACAAAATGGAACGGATCATCTGTTTACTGTTGGCGCAACATGACACGATGCAACGGACACTTCCATGGTTGATTATAATGGGTTCTATTGCTTTTGACGCAACTCTCTCGTCCGGAGCAGACAGTGAGTGTTAACGGTTGTGCTTGAGATAAACAGTTGAATGTGCGTTATGTGTAAACCCTTAAATTTAGTTTTATAATGTTTTGGTGCTTATTTTATTTTCCGATTGAGTTTAAAAAATGGCTGTATTTGAGGGGCTGCATGATGTTAGCCAATCATAACAGTTGACATTTACAATGAAGTTTGAAGGAGGCATTATGCCAAAACCAAGCATTTCAGACAGAGGGCCAGAGACAAAATGATCATATATTACTAAATTATGACTTATGTTGGAATTATGATGTTTTAATGCAAAATAAAAAACATTACTAACATTATCAGTGGACCTAAGGGAAGATAATAAAACTATAAAAAAAATTAAAAAAAAATAAAAAAGGGGCATTTCATGACCCTTTTAAGAATAAACTGTGCATCAAAAACTTGAAAATTTTATTTTAATTTGTGGTCAATTTTATGTTATTTTAGTTGGTTTTAGAGTCATGGATTTATAACGTAATTTTTTCCAAATAAGTTTTTAATAAATTTCAGTTAAGACTTCCTTATACAACCAGCATCACGAGAAAGACCATACTGGTCGATCAGCTTCATCAGCCTGCTGACCGGCTAGACCAGCATCACAATAGCACAAACTGGCAAAAACCAGGCTGGACAAGTGAGGAAATTGACGCTGGACCTTGCTGGTCTTTTCAGAAGGGTAGTTAAAGTTAAGACTAATTCTGGACCAGAGTTATAAAAGATAAGCAAGTTAGAATTATGGAAACCAGTATCACTATAATGCACCATTAATTTATGAAATAATGTTTGAATACATTTAATCTTTCCTCCAAGGTAAAATTCACTTGTATATTATGGGATGGTGTCTCTGCACATTTTAAGGCCAAGAAGCCACCCAGGCCACTATAGCAGCTGCCCATGTTGACCTTCAAGGGTATGAACTGTGACCCTCCCTTGCAAATCCCACCCATCGCTTCCTTTTCCCTCTTAATTTTCCCCCACACAGTAAATACACTAAACATCTGATAGCCCTCTTCCATCATGCCTTCTGCCTTGCTCTCACATGTGGCGGCACAAAAAGGATGAGATTTATTTCATTCTTCAGCACTGGAGGATCGCCTTGGCAACGAAGCACTAAGCACAAACAGATGTGCTTTGAAAATAGAGGGAGAGAAAAATATTTAAGAAAGCGGTTGATGCACTCATAGAAAGAAACTACCTATAATTATGTATGCTACAGGACTGTACAGTCCTATTCTAGGTGAAGTACCTACTGAGATTTGGAGAATCAGAATTCCAGGTCCTGTTACAGAGGAGGAAAAGGAACTGTAAACGGTAACGCTTTGTGGTTGAAACCTGCTATTGTCCGCAGTCTGTAAGCTTGGGCTGCAGCCAAGCGAGACGTGGCTACAGAGGGAATTTAGCCCAGAATGCTGCTTCCTGTAAGACTGCTGCCACAGAGGGCTGGGCGGGGCAGTAGGTGGGGTTGTGGGTGTTTCCTCTGGCTTGCAGGAGTCTCTCATATCCTAAATGCCTGACAGAAGTTAAATCCTGATGCAAAAAAATATAACACATTTAAACGTATACCCTTCTCTGTCTTCCTCCATTTATTTTTCATCCATCTCTGCCAGATGTTGTTTACACCATCTGATTAACTTGTATGCAAAAAATTGATTGGAATAGAAAATAAAGGGATCTAAATATGGTACAACTAAAGATGGGATAAAGCAAGGAATAGAATAGAATAGAAACTAAAGGAAACTAGATATGGTATAAGAAAAAATTGGATACAGAAAAGTATAGAATAGAATAAAATAGAACAGAAACTGAAGTAAACAAGATATGGTACAAGAAAAAAATGGAATACAGAAAAGAATAGAAGAGAAACTAGAGGAAACTAGATATGGAATTAGAAAAGATTGGATACAGCAAAGAATAGAATGGAATAGAATAGAAAGTAAACAATATATGGTACAAGAAAAGATTGGATACATCAAAGACTAGAATAGAATAGAAAAGTAACTGAAGGGAACTAAATATGTTACAAGAAAGGATGGGATACAGCAAGGAATAGAATAGAATAGAAACTAGAGGAAATAAAATAGAGGCGCACCGATACTACTTGGTAGTACTTGTATTGAGACGATACTGGGGGGTATATACTTGTATCCGGTATCAGTGTCATCATTTCATATTTCCAAGTACGAATAATTTCATATACGCATAGTGCTTCTAAGAGCAGTTTGAAAACATGAGAAACATTTTAATCCATATTTACCTGATATATGTGGATTCTCTAACGTGCACACACCTTCTCTCTCTCTCTCCCTCCCATGTGTGGCGTGTGAGCTTGCATTCCCAAGCACTTGCCAGTTATCCAGGATTATTTTAATGGATAATTCCAAATGTCATTTTGATAGATAAAAGACAGAAAGAAAGTTAAGAAATTGTTTAAAACTAACGATATTCTATTACAGAGATAACAACCATTGCAGTTTTATAATAGAATAGAGCGCAACAACTAGTAATGGCAGAGACTATTTAGCAGAGATGGGAAACTTCTATTAAAATGAATGGGAGAAATTGGAATGCTCAACCACTGAGCTCCGAGCGCTCAACAGATGTAGAAAGGAAGTCCCACCTTACAGTTAAAAGAGCCAATCAACTTTTAGATACAGACATCACCTGTCAATCACATCTAGAATACGTATGCGCATTAGCTATAAAAAACGGGAATATTTCAGGTTTTTTAACGTATTATGAGGTAAAGAATCACAATTTTATGATACCAGTATTGTCAGATTTGATTGCTGATTTGAAACATGTTCTTTGATCGTAATCTTGACCAACCATTTTTAAAATTTTGATGTTTCTCCATTCAAGCAGATAGGAGCTGCACTGGCATGACTGGAAATAGCCTCCCGAGAGCGTTCCAAAGATGGCCAACAGTGGACTGACTTGCTCAGTGGCGGATTCAGGCATGGGCGACATGGGCAGTCGCCCATGGCGGCATCTTGTGGCGGCAATCCCCCGGTCAACAACTATTGGGGCGTTCTCATTTAGAATCACATACAAAGAACGGCCTCTTGTCTCCTCACCAGCTAACCTTGTAGGCTCACCTTTCAGAGGGTCGCTGCTCACGCCAGTTGGTCATTGTTGTCAAAAACACTGCACCTCCAAAAATTATATGTTATGTGTTAACACGAAGTGGAGTTTCTGTCTGTCACTTTACTTCAGCCCAATAACAACACTGTATAAAGAAATCTAACAGACGTCAAGTCAGGCTCAATGCAATAATCAGAGAACAGTCAATCAATAGTAAAGCTGCACTGTCCTCTCGGTTTACAAACACAATACTACTCATATCGTTGCTCGGTATCGGCCAATACCAATATCTACATACTTTGTATTTGTATCAGCCTTCAAAAATTGGTATCGGTACACTTCTAAAATAAAATATGGTCAAGAAAAGATGGAAAACTGCATAGAATGGAATACAATAGAAACTAACGGAAAATAAATATGATACAAGAAATGATAGGATACAGCAATGAATAGAATAGAATAGAATAGTCTGTATGGGTAAAGTAGCCTAAATGGGAACGGAGTACAACAAACAACTCTCTCTTACTCTCACTGACTTGGGTTTGAGTTAAAGCTGACTCAACAGACTCCTAACAGCTGATGTAATGCCCACTGCAGAATGGAGAATTTGTGTGTGTGTGTGTGTGTGTGTGTGTGTGTGAGAGGGAGAGCTTGTGTAAGCGTGTGCACGCGTGTGTAAGCGTGTGCATGCGTGAGCGCGTGTTTTTAAGCTGAAGGGGGTGATGGACAGAATGACACACAGAGGAAAGACTGGGCATGACAGACAATATATACCTAACTCTCTCCATATGGGATGTGTTGTGGTAGTCTAGTCTAAAGCAGGCAGCTGTACTACACTAGAGTGGGCCTTACACTGGTTATACATATATTGTTCCTGCATTTTAAAGCAAATAATCCTGACAATTGTGTCCTTAGTTGGATGGCTTGAATCAATTTCACAGTTATATAAGGCTTTAGATAGTGAGCCCCCCTCTCAACCTAACATTTAACCTTCAGTTTACAGTCTGTGTTGTGTTATCCCCATTCTCATTGTTTTTCTTGGATCGTGTTTTCTTATTCTCTGAACATAGCTGCCAAAGTCCCAGTTGTCCTTAGGTGAAAGGTCAACAAGTATAGAAGAGCTGTTTAGGAGGCAAAGAGTAAAAAAATTTAAAATGTCCTAAACAAGTGCCAAGCAGATCAGATCCATACCACTAGGAACAACATAACAACACAGAATTGTGCATACCGGCAAAGTGGAACACTTTCTACTGATTTCTCATTTACTTCACAGTACCACTTTTGATAGCTAAAGATCTCCAGAAATAAATATGAAATACATAAACTTAAGTATCCCACCTTACTGTGTTCATTGTACTTACTACAAAGAATAGCGAGTCTTTGAAAATAATTTATCAACCCATTTTTATTTAAATGTAAGTATGATTTCCATTTCATTTTCATATCTAAGCTTAATGCCTTAAAACGTTTGGTTACGTATGTATCCTCCGTTCCCCGAGGGAGGGAACGACACGTTGTGTCGGAGAAGCGACACTAGGGGTCTCTCCTGAGCACCGATATTCACCTCTGACCTATTGAAAAGGACCAATGAGAGTTGGCAGTCAGTATTTGCATACCCCGCCCCCGCATACGGGTATTTAAGCGGGGCAAATACGGAAGTTTAGTCAGGATTTTTCTGAGGAGCCGGAAATGGTCCGGCCACAACAGTGGCTCGGTTCAGCGACATGGCGGAGGAAAGACACAACGTGTCGTTCCCTCCCTCGGGGAATGGAGGTTACATACGTAACCAAACGTTCCCCTTCTGTCGCTCTCTCCACGTTGTGTCGGAGAAGCGACACTAGGGGCCCATTCCAATCTTGCCATGCACTGAACCGTGTACGTGAACCGCCGATACAGAGGCGGGCAGGGATTTCATCCAGTGCCGTGCATCGTCTGTACCTGGCTGCATGTTCCCTTCCCCAATGCCCCATAAGAACATCGGAATCCTTCTAGTTACCCTAGGGGGGGAACAAGGCAATGTTTGCCAACATGGGAACGGGCCAGCCTGGCTGGGCCTCTTTTCTCTCTATGTTTCTCGCATAGAGCAATCACGGCCGGGGCCCTTACACGCATATAGGGAAGGGGGTCTTACCCAGACCCTGCGGAGACCACACCTGCCCTTATTCTCGGGGAGGAAAAGTGGTAGACACGTCACACGGCCGTCTTAGGGCTCGTGTGGAAAGTATGGTGCGGTGGTAGATCCAGCCTCGAAAGGGGGGAGTTGCTACAGCACGGCGCCCGGGGTAGCTGTAACTGCCTAAGGGAGACACGGGGGTCCGCTCGTAAGGGGACAGAACCGTGGAATTACACACGGGGGAGTCCGTGCAGGAGGCCTTACCTGTGGAGCACCTATACCAGTACAGGGTAGCCATCAGGGTACCCGCAGTGTACCCTGATGCGAGCGCCTCTTAAGAGAGAGGGCCCTGAGTCCAATTGATTCAAGCGGCTCGAAGGGAGGTCTCTGGAGTCCTGCCAAGACTACCGAGAGATCCCAGGAGGGAACTAGGCCTGGCCGGGAGGGATTCAACCTCCGGGTGCCTCTCAGGAACCTGAGGATCAGGTCGTGCTTACCCAAAGACTTGCCGTCTACAGGATCGTGGTGGGCGGCAATGGCGGCAACATACACCTTGAGGATGGACGGGGACAGCCTCCTGTCCAGCCTCTCCTGTAGGAACAGGAGCACTGACTTGATCGTGCATCTCTGCGGGTCTTCCGTTCGGGAAGAACACCAATCTGCGAACAAGCGGCACTTTAGGGCGTAAAGGTGCCTGGTAGAGGGGGCTCTGGCTTGGTTGATTGTATTCACAATGGTCGCCGGTAAGCCGGCTAGCTCTTCCCGCTGCACACGGCACCCCACCCGGACCGGGAGGCGTCGGTTGTGACCAGAACGCGTCGGGACACCTGCTGCAGGGGCACTCCTGCCCGTAAAAAACAGAGGTCTGTCCAGGGTCGGAGTGTTTTGAGTCAGGCGGGGGTGATCCTTACCCGATGCGTGCCGTGGTGCCATGCTTGTCTCGGGACTCGAGTCTGGAGCCAGTGCTGGAGTGGTCTCATATGCATCAACCCCAGCGGCGCGACCGCCGCGGAGGATGCCATATGCCCCAGGAGCCTCTGGAAAAGTTTTAGAGGGACCACTGTGCCTGGCTTGAAGGAAGCGAGGCAGTCCAGCACCGACTGAGCACGCTCGCTCGTGAGACGTGCTGTCATTGAGACTGAGTCTAACTCCAACTCGAGAAAAGAGATGCTCTGAACCAGAGTGAGCTTGCTCTTTTCCCAGTTGACCTGAAGCCCCAAGCGGCTGAGGTGCTAGAGCACCTGGTCTCTGTGTGTGCATAGTAACTCTCGAGAGTGTGCTAGGATGAGCCAGTCGTCGAGGTAGTTGAGAATGCGGATGCCGGCTACTCGTAGCGGGGCAAGGGCCACCTCTGCGACCTTCGTGAAGACGCGAGGGGACAGAGACAGGCCGAAGGGGAGGACTTTGTACTGAAACGCCTGGCCGTCAAACGCGAACCGTAAGAAGGGTCGGTGTCGTGGCAGAATTGAGACGTGTAAGTACGCATCCTTCAGGTCTACCGCTGCGAAACAATGTAGATGCTGAACGCCAGCCAGAATATTTCTCTGCGTGAGCATTTTGAACGGGAGTTTTAACAAGGCCCGATTGAAAACTCGCAGGTCCAGGATTGGTCGTAAGCCACCGCCTTTCTTGGGTACAATGAAGTAAGGGCTGTAGAAACCCTTCCTCATTTCGGTTGGAGGGACGGGCTCCACCGCGCCCTTGGCTAAGAGGGTCGCGATTTCCGTGCGCAGGGAACTGGCATGCTCGCCGTGTACTGCGGAAAAGCGGACGCCCCTGAAGGGGGGGCGGGAGCCGGGCAAACTGAATTGCGTAACCGAGTCGAATGGTCCGGTGCAGCCAGCGTGATGCGTTGGGAAGCGAAAGCCACGCTTCCCAGCTCTGCGCTAGGGGCACCAAAGGGACGAGTATTTTGGACGTACCCGGCGGGGCTTCGCAGCGGGGGGAACAGGTAGTGCAGCGTCGGGCGGCTTCGTTGCGGCCTGAGGCTGAGATGCTGAGAATAGACTCAAAGCACTTACCTTGCTCCGCACACCTGGCAGGGGGCGGGTTCGTGACTGAGGAGGAGGTCTGATGCTGGCGTCCTCTGGACTCGTCTGAACCGGCCGGCCGGGGGACAGTCGTGGGCAGGCGGAAGGCGGGATCGTCGCGTCCGGTGTACCGGGACTGTCGTAATCTGAAAGCAGATTGCCGTGAGAACGGCATTTGCGGGCCAGGTGACCCAGAGGCAAAGGAAATAGCTCTTTTATTGAGAATGTGGGTAATGAAAAAAGAAGGATTCTCCTCCCGGCCCTCCACCGGGGGACAGAGCGGTCTTATCACCTCCGGAGCTAACGTCTTCGGCTCTGGGTCGGCTGTCTCAGGAATGCTTGGGAGCCTTCCGGGTCCTAGAGGGGATTCGTGAGACAGGGGGCGTGCGCCGCCTGCGGGGTGCTCGACGCTGGGGCTGAGAGCTGGGCCCGGGTTGAGGCGGAGCAGGAGCTGGTTTCTTCACAGGGGGACGCCCTCGGCGGGCAGACGGGGCGGGGCCCGTAGCAGCAGGTCTGCGGCGGGGCATGATGTGACTGATGGCCTCCGTCTGCTTCTTCACCGCGGAGAACTGTTGGGCGAAGTCCTCGACGGTGTCGCCGAAAAGGCCAATCTGGGAGACAGGTGCGTCCAGGAAGCGGTTCTTATCAGCCTCACGCATCTCGACCAGGTTGAGCCAAAGATGGCGTTCCTGGACCACTAGGGTGGCCATCGTCTGTCCGAGTGCCTGCGCAGTGGCCTTCGTCGCTCTCAGGGCGAGGTCGGTCGCTGAGCGCAGTTCCTGCAGCACATCAGGATCAGGTCCACCCCCGTGCATGTTTCTGAGAGCTTTGGCCTGGTGGACTTGCAGGAGGGCCATCGCATGCAGGGCGGAGGCAGCGCGTCCAGCCGCACTGTAGGCCTTCGTGTTGAGCGAGGATGTTGTCCTACAGGGCTTGGATGGGAGTACGGGGCGACCACGCCAGGAGGTAGGGCTACCGGGGCATAGATGGTACGCAACTGCCCTATCGACCTGGGGAATCGCGCCGTATCCGTGGCGCTCTCCGCCGTCGAGGGTGGAGAGAGTGGAGCGGGTGGCACCTAGACGAGCGGAGAGCGGGGCTCTCCATGTAGACGTCAGCTCATCATGCACCTCCGGGAAAAACGGGACCGGGGGGATGCGAGGCCGCGAACGGCGCTGTCCCCAGGAACCAATCATCCAACCGCGAAGGCTGTGGGGAGAATGGAGGGTTCCAGTCCAACCCCACGCTCGCGGCGGCCCGGGAAAGCATGTCGGACATCTGAGTGTCGGCCTCAGCCTGGGCCTGCTGGCCCGAAGGCGGCAGTCCAGGGGAGTCCTCGGCATCAGACACCGCACTCTCCGATGCAGCGGCGAGCTCATCTGCTTCGGACTCAGGAGGATAGATGGCCAGGCCGTGAGGCGAGCCGCTATCGCCGCGAGCTTGGACGGGGACCAGCGAGCGTGTCGGGGAACGGGAGGTTCGCGGGGGGCTACCCGGCGAAACCGCACCCGCTGCCGCCCCCTAATCGCCCCCAGCGCCAACCGCATCGTCCTCAATCCCGTGGGAAGAAGGAGCAATGCGGGGTGCGGCTGGGGTGGCTTGCCTTCTGTTGAAAGCAAGCCTCGACCGCAACATGTTCATGGTCATGTTCTCGCAGTGAGAACATGAACCATCCACAAACGCCGCCTCGGTGTGATCGCGGCCCAAACACACGAGACAGCGCCTGTGGCCGTCTGAAGCAGAGAGGCTTCTACCGCATCCAGGAACGACACCGGGGCGGAAGGGCATCTTGAAAAAGACGCGTCCTGAAAAGGACGTTCAACGCCGCTGTGTTTGCTTTTTTAGAGAAATTTGCTCTTTTAGGGAAATTTGCTCTTTTAATACACAGTGTGTGTGTGTGTCTGCGCTGTCGAAGCGCTCAGGGGCAACAATGCACGCCGTGCAAAGTAGGAGAAAGCCGCTGTTGTGCGCCGTCAAATCCAGCAGCAGGCAGATCGTCAGAGAAACGGGAACGTTCAGGCTTCTGTATTCTCGCAGCAGACTGCAAACAGACCATTGGCTCCGAATAAATTTTCTGACTAAACTTCCGTATTTGCCCCGCTTAAATACCCGTATGCGGGGGCGGGGTATGCAAATACTGACTGCCAACTCTCATTGGCCCTTTTCAATAGGTCAGAGGTGAATATCGGCGCTCAAGAGAGACCCCTAGTGTCGCTTCTCCGACACAACGTGGAGAGAGCGACAGAAGGGGAAGTGACATTTCACAGCTTCACAATGCATTTGAATTTTTGTATTTATTCCTGCAAGAACATTTGTTAACCCATTAACTAGATGCTAATTTAAACCATCTTCTTCTTTTCTGATGATGTTAACTAAACCCTGTCCATATGAATTTTAAAACAGCTCTCAATATTTAGCTTTACAGACTCCAAGGCGCCATGCAGATCCAAACGGATCCTCCAATGAAACTCAAAACAGTCGGGCAAACCAGTTAAACACACAGGAAATAGCAGCTCTTCAGAGTTTATGTGGCATCGTTATTACGCTCTGTTCACCTTAGGACATTTTACACGTTGCATGGGTTAAACTCAAAGATGCAAACAGACCCACTCACATGTCTGCACATACAGTATCTGAACTTGATATCGTCACTGATGGGAATTCTTTGCATCCCTTCCATGAGCACTGGAATCCCAATTGTAATGCACTTTCTCAACACACAACTCTTTCTAAATGGAAAACAATCTGCCTTCTCTCATGTTTCTCAGCACTACTCATGTCACTGCCTCCTTATGATGAATCACTAATATTGTTGTATTCCTAATTTGTAAGTAGATTTGGATAAAAGTGTCTGTAAAATAAATAAATGTAACTGTTTTAGACCTCCATCAGCTTTTTCCAAATGCTCTAGATAACTAAAAAGTAACACACACTGGTGGCCAAAAGGTTTGAATAATGTACAGATTTTGCTCTTATGGAAAGAATTTGGTACTTTTATTCATCAAAGTGGCATTCAACTGATCACAATGCATAGTCAGGATATAAATAACGTGAAAAAATACTATTACAATTTGAAAAAAATTCTAACTTCTTAAACTACTCCAAAAAGTTATCATCATAAAATCCTCCATGTGCAGCAATGACAGCTTTGCAGATCCTTGGCATTCTAGCTGTCAGTTTGTCCAGATACTCAGATGACATTTCACCCCACACTTCCTGTAGCACTTGCCATAGATGTGGCTGTCTTGTCGGGCAATTCTCACACACCTTACAGTCTAGCTGATCCCACAAAAGCTAAATGGGGTTAAGATCCATAACACTCTTTTCCAATTATCTTTGCCCACTCTGACCTTTTCTTTTTGATTTTCTGTTTCAAAATTGTCTTTTTCTTTGCAATTCTTCCCATAATGCCTGCACCCCTGAGTCATCTCTTTACTGTTGTACATGAAACTGGTGTTGAGTGGGTAGAATTCAATGAAGCTGTCAGCTGAGGACATGTGAGACGTCTATTTCTCAAACAAGAGACTCTAATGTACATATCCTATTTTTTAGATGTTCATCTGGCCTTCCACATCTCTTTCTGTCCTTGTTAGAGCCAGTTGTCCTTTTTCTTTGAATACTGTAGTGTACACCTTTGTATGAAATCTTCATTTATTTATTTTTTTCAGTTTCAAACATTGTATAGCCTTCATTCCTGAAAACAATGTCTGACTGAGGGGTTTCTAGAGAAAGCTGTTTCTTTTCTGCCATCTATTACCTAACATTGACCTTAAGACATTCCAGTCTATTGCATATGTGGCAACTCAAAAACAAACACAAAGACAATGTTAGGCTTAATTTAACAAACCAAATAGCTTTCAACTGTGTTTGATATAATGGCAAGTGATTTTTCTAGTACCAAGTTAGCAATTTAGCATGATTGCACAAGGATAATGTTTTGGAGTGATGGCTGTTGGAAATGGGGCCTTTCTAGATTTGATCAAAAATGATCTGATGATTTTTCAAATAGTGATGGTGTTGTTTTTTTACATCAGTAATGTCCTGCCTATACCTTGTGATCAGTTGAATGAAACTTTGGTGAATTACAGTACCAATTTCCTTCCTAAACATTACATTATTCCAAACTTTTGGCCGCCAGTGTATGTTCAAACAACATGATCATACATGTTGCTATACCCTGACTTCGACCCCAGCATGAGGAGCCTCAGAGACACAGGTCCCATGGAAGCCAATAAGTAATCACATTCACCTAATCAATGATGAGCATGATTCAGAGGTTGCATTTTCCCTATAAGATTACATTTTTACTCCATTGATGGTTAGGTTTAAGGTTGGGGTTTGGGTTAGGGTGTATGTTGTTTTTTTTAAATATGCATTCCTTTTGACTGTATTACATCATTTAAAATATATCCCTTTTGGCACCCCTCTGTGGACATTTTACCCTGGAGCTCACATGTGCCCATACGTTCGACAACACTTCCAGCTTCAGACACTGGGGGTAGTAGTCTGATATTCGGTTAACTCAGGCCAATTTCAGCAGTGAGATCAATCTGGTCCAAAAAATGCTAGCTCACTTCAAAGTCACATTTTATGACATCTTTTTACAAATATAAATTTACTCTGCAAATCCACATTTTAAGCACAAGGATGTGGAAATAAATACTAGTTAAACATTTTAATCAGTAATGTCTATCAATACTAAGTTGGTAGGGGGATTCTCTTGACTCCGCCTAACTTTTGCATTCACTTTTTTATAACCCACCCCCCTATAATGGATCAGCAGGCAAGAGAACGTGTGTACATATTCCTGAAATGAATCATCTAGTCTCCTCCTCCAGGGTACGAAGATGACTTCAGTGCCAGACAGCCTCTCAAGTCAGATAAACTAGCCTATGGTAAGGAATTCATTCAGCAAGAGAGTGAAGCACTAATAGCCATCTAAAAGGGAATGTTTCTGCTTTCTCTAAAGGACAATGAAGGCCTGGATCTCATAGTCTTGCTGATTGTGTTTACCCCTGAATATTCTGCTCAGCATCACCATTTTCATTCTGAAGATCTTGTTTCATTTGGGACAGATTTTTAAAGCATCCTTTCCATTGCCATTATTCTCATAACAAAGCATTTTTGTCTTTGCTATTTTGTCCTCTAGCCAACAAACAAGTTTTGCTTTCTTCTGCATTGCAGAAGTCAAGAGCCTGAGAAAAAGAGAGAAAGAAAGAAGGAGAGAGAAAAGGGGGAGGTAATGTGCTCTGCAGACGTAGAGTTCAGATCACTCCCTGACAAATTTTCCCTGCTGGAACATTGCAGAAAGGGGGAAGGGAGCAACTAATCGCTTTTCAGCAAGATATTTTTCCAGCAGCACACAAGTCTGGGCAATGTGCTCCCAGTAGAAGAAAGAGAGAGATCCGTTTAAAAAACTGAGAGTGGTGTTTCTTAGAATGACTGATAAATGACGTTGAAGAGCAAGCCCCATTCCTTAGCCTAAAATTTACAAAAATAGACACCAGGGACTGCTGAGGATGCTGGAGTTTGCCATGACTTTTAGAAAGATGTATCCATTGTGTAAAGATGTATCCACATGTATCCATTGTGTAAAGATGAATTCCCATTTAATTTATTTTAATGCCAAACCTGCAACACTAAACCAAAACATTTACTTAATCATGGTTAGTGCAGGATCTTATGATGCATTCATGTATATCCCACAATCGGTAAGGGATAGTCGACGGTCATTATCGCAAAATAAACCTCAAAAATGTTGTCAAGACCCAGAGTGATAATGACCGGCTGACTGTAGATTATCCCACATATTACATGGCTACTTACCAAATAAATTATTAAACATACATTAAATAATTATTTGAGCTGAAATGATGTGTTTATTATTATCAGACCTTTGGATGGTGTGACTGACCAATCAGAATTGAGTATTCCAGAGATCTGTGAAAGAATAAAGCAGTAAAACAAAAGAGGCTGCATGTTACAATGATTTTACCACAAGTAAAGGGTGTTTTCTGACACAAAGTGGAGTGCTTAACCCCCTTAACTGTGGTGAAATCATTGTAACGCATGGCCTCATGTAGTTTATTGCTTTTATAAAATGGTAGCAACAGCAATATGATCATTGATACCATTAGTACATTTATTTAAATTAATATTCTACATAAACAATTCTTCTGCCAAGTTATGTATTTCATTATTCGTTATGTTTCATTTCGTTGTCAAACAGTGTAGCAAGTTGCCGCATTAATAACGTGTGGTCACAGGTGTACATTTATCGACATTTATCACAACGCACAGCACATGCAAACTATATGTTTATCTCATTAAATGGCAGCCTTTGCGGTTTAATAATCACACTGATATAGTGTTATTTTAATTTATGTGCTGAATGTTTATGCAATGACAGTCATACTTCAGATGGTATCAGAGTACACAAGTAGAAGTACATGAGCGCATTATAAGACCTGATTCCAATCTGAGAATTTATATCGTGACATCCCTAAAAAATGTATATACAAATTTACTTTCAAGTTGACAACATCAGATAAGCTAATTCTCAGTTTTTAACAGAGCAATAGCAAACTTGTGCCTGTTAATTCCTTTTAATTTTCTTGCCATTGTGTAAATAATACAGCTTAAATTAATAAAGTTTAAGTGTTTGAGCTTGCGAGCTTATCTCTAAAAGGTCTGTTATACCCTTTTATAGATACTATACCAGGGTTTCTGTGGTCGAACTTTGCAATCCGTAGTTGAACACTAAGTTCTAATAAGTTCGTTTTAGTATAAAATACAGTAGCAGAATATAGGCACACATGTGTGTTAATAGAGTCTATCTTTTCCAAGAGTCTTCTACTTTTGCGCCTACATTCCTGAAACCTTCATCTCTTCTCCTCATTGCTGTGCCCCCATTGAGTTTGGCTGATATTAGGTTTACTGCCTCTCATTCTCCTGTGCTGTCATTCTGGAAGCTTAAAAGCAGAGTGCTGCCATACTTTCCATAAACTCGCTCTCTGGCTCTCTTCCTCTCTCTCTGTCTGTCTCACTCTTCTTTTCACTCTCTTACACGTCCGTTAGCTTTGTGGTCCTCAAATAACGCAGTAAAAATGGTCTATAGTGACATTTTTTTGCAGTGTTTGCAAGGCAAAGTAGCACTGTATTTAAATTCCTCAAGCCTTTTTTATTCTTCTTTGTCACACTTCTTTTGTAAATAGTTCAGAAATAACTTACAGACTCTTCTCAAACTTTGTTTTGCAGATCTTGGATATCTTTATTTTATTTAAAAAAAAAAAAATTGAAATATTTGACATTCTCCATTGACCACCAATAGAATGCATGGCATTCAAAATGTAACTACCAGTGATGATGTCATTATTTCCTTTGGATAACATATGATATCATCATGGCCTGTCTGCTGCTAATGTCAACTGGGTACCCTTCTCTCTGTCCTAATACTCTGGTTTTCTTCTCCTTTTTATATTTCACTTTACCAAAAACTGAATTCTTTTGCTGCCTTTCAAGTACAGGTATTTCCTTCAAGAAACACAAATCTAGTTTTTATGTGTGTGCAAACATGTTAAAATGTTTCTTTTGGTAGGGCAAGGTTCCAAGCACCATGACATAATTCTCAGAGATTTGTCTATAAAAAAACACCATTCCTGCTAAATATCTGGTATTTTGAGACACATTTAAAACATATTCAGCTATGCTTGTCTGTTTAATCGAGCACTCATGTTCAAGAGTGAGTAGAGGATTGTTGATTTCAGGGATGTTGTTTCAAATAGAACAAATCTTTTTGAAGCCAAGATCACATAAAAACTACTTGCTATGTCTTCCCGAATAAGAATAAGAAATAAAAGGTAGGAGAAAGACAGACAGTCAGACAGAGACAATGAGAAAATGAGAGAGACAGAGAAGCAGAAGGAAAAAAAAATCGAGAGCCAAAGACGTAGCCTCGCCTAAACCTAAAACACATAATCAGTCAAAGGCAAAGGAGATTAAATTATACCAAAGTAAAACAGAATCCTGCTCCCACTCTTTCAAGCTGTTTTGGTAAATTACATGTCTCCTTCTCCCATCTCTCTCTGTAGGTCTTCCCTTAACCCTCCTAACCTCTCTCTCTCTTGTCTACTGTGAGCCATGAGAGGCCATGGTTGAGAAATAATACACGTTTATCAAATGCTCATGCAACATCGACTTTGATGTTTTCAACTTTTTCATAGACAGAAACAGAACCACTATGTTCTGAATTTCATATTACTGTAACACACTACTATTTCTGCATTACATAGTGTGTATACAGTGCACAGTATGCAAATTTGTCAAATTTTTCATGACCCAACATTTCATCAGTCTTGCAGATTTTTACACAATGTTGGATTAAAATGGCAAAATAACCATTTTGAAGATAACTAGATGCTACTTAATGATTAGGTCATGTTGTAGTTTGAGAAGTTTACTGTTGCATTAGAAAAACTACAGTGTATATGCTACTCAGTGTTCAGAAAGTTGTAAACTAGTATTCTTTTCCCAACATTCTATTGTATTCTGAGATTTCAGTCTCAGTCTGAATTGCCACTACCTTACTAGTGAACATTTACATATTAAGCAAAGGGTCAGTTCAGGTAGGTCATCTCAAGTTCTCAATCAGCTGATTCTCAGCTGATCATGACATCTGTCAATACAATTCAGACTCTTTGTGGAGGTGAGGGCATGGGGGCACAAGACAATCCGGAAGCCTTTCTGCAGCTCTTTGAGCACAAGGCCCATGCTCTGGAATGGCCACGGGCGCAGTGGGCAGTCCAACTCTTACCGCTACTGACTGGGGAGGCCTAACTAGTGGCCCAACAGCTCCCGGTTGACAACATCCTAAGGTACCCCAAGTTGAAGAAAGCATCCTGCAGCAGGTCAGCCGCAGTCCAGAGGAGCACCGGCAGCGGTTCCGATCCCTGATGCTGAGCGAAGTTGGCCACCCATTTGCCTTCACTCAACAGCTCTGTAACGCCTGCCAGCGGTGGGTGATGGCTGAGGAGCCCAGCGACCTTGGGCTTGTCATCGATCTTGTGGTGCTGGAGCAATTCATTTCCCAACTACCAAAATGATCGGCGGTATGGGTCCAGTACCACCACCCAGCGTCACTGCATGGAAGCAGTACAGTTGGCAGAGGACCATTTAGTGGTATACACTGAGGCCGGCGTTCCCCGATCTCTCTCTTTCTCTCTGTTATCCCACCCCTTTCTCTCCTTCTTTCCGACGTATCCCATTCCCCCGGAAACGGAGGAACAATCCTGGTGCCCTGGCCTCGGGGTATAGTAACCCACCTGTTTCTCTCTCCTCCAGCTCTACCCATTCTTCCTCTCAGGTAGGGGAAGCTGCCACCACTAGTGTGGGTGTGAGGTTCGGTGAGGTCTGTTGGAGTTGCAAGGAGCTGGGTCATGTCCGCAAACAGAGCCCGGTGATGGAGGTGGGGAAGCTGATCTGGGTCCCTGACACTCAAAAGGCCACCCCCAATTGAGCTGGGATGTACCAAATACATGTGAGTATCGGGGGGGATACATACCAAGCCTTGGTGGATTCAGGTTGTAACCAAACTTCTATTTATCAATGCTTGGTTCAAAATGGGGCATTGAATACAAATAATCGGGTGAAGGTGAGGTTTGTGCATGGGGATGTTTACGATTATCCTGCATTGACTGTCACAATTCATCAGGTGGATGTCCTTACCACTTTGTCCCTCCAGTCTGGCACTCGACCACACCCTCACCTCCACACTCTTATCAGAGCGGTCCTATTTAAGTCCTTCCATTTATTCATTATCTTAGCTGCCTTTCCATTTCATGGATGCAAGCTGTACTTAACACCCTCCTCCATCCCAAGTTCCACATCTTATTTTCTGCACTCCCTACTCTGTCCATGCATGGCTGCACGGATGAGCGGAGAGTATTCATTGACGGAAGTGGTCCTGATTGAAGTGCAATTATAAATGAGCTACAGCTGGGTTTTCCGTAGTCAGGCTGCAGTCTTCATCTGTCTGTCAAAGTTTACATGACACAATTCGTAATCGAATATTTGAAAGAAGGAACTCAGTAAAGGGATAGTTAAATACATGTAGCGCATGTGCGCAATGCAGAGGCAAATAATGGTCAAATGAACTTGTATACATGCTGGACGAAACTGAATTGCAAACGCATTGTCTACATTTGTTAGTACAACTTCGCCAAAATTGGACTGGAACAAGTTCAGTCAGACTTTATCAGTCAGACTTTATAAGACTTTATATCTATACATTTTTAAAATGACAAATAATGGTTCATCCGCTCTCACTACCCATGACGGCGAGGCGGACCACGGGTACTCTGAGGTCCCCCAGGGGGACAGAGCAGTTGCGATCCACCTATGTCCAGAAAACGCTGCCACCGTCGTCACTGACCACCAAAGCCTAAAGCGTTGCCTCCACCCTGCATGCCATGGTCCTCCTGCCGGTTCACCAGGCCAAGGCACTCAAAGATCTGCACTTGGGTAGTCCTGACCCCGACGTGTTGCAGGAACTGCACTCTGCGCCGACCACGAAAGTCACAGCGCGAACACCTCCTGACGCGACACTACCTGCTCCGCCCCGCTGTGTTGCCTCGCCAGGTACATTAAAAGTGATCACCCCCATAGTGCCCCTCGCACGTAGCTTGGACGCTTGGCTTTCACTTCCCAACCCGTCGCGCTGGCTGGCCAGGACCATCCAACTCGGCTACGCGATTCAGTTCGCCAAGTCCCCACCACCTTTCGTAGGCGTCCGCTTTACCTCAGTGCACGGCAAAGTCGCCAACACCCTACATGCGGAGATCGTGACCCTGTTACTCAAAGACGCGATAGAGCCTGTCCCTCCAGCCGAAATGAAGAAGGGTTTCTATAGCCCTTACTTCATCGTACCCAAGAAAGGCGGCGGCTTACGACCGATCTTGGACTTGCAAGTTTTCAACCAGGACATGAAATGGCCGAACCTTATTCTTGGCTCCTCAGTGCAAAATCTGAAAGAACAAATGCACGATTCCCTCCTTTTATACCCGTATTTCCAGGGGAGGGACATGCAAATTCTGTCTGCCAAATTCTCATTGGCCTTTTCTCAAGTTCAGAGGTAACTGAGGCCTTCAAGAAAGTCCCCTAGTGTAGCTTCATTCTACACAACATCTCGTTCCTTCCATTGGGGAACAGAGGTTACAACAGTAATCTAGACGTTTAGTCCAATGAAATCAAGCTTTTGAAGTGCATGTGAAATAGAGGTCTGCAAACCGACCTGGGACTGACAGGACCCAGACGGGTTTCGAGCTGGGTTCCGGTCCGTTTTTTAAGTAGGATTTTGGTTCGGGTTGGATTCAGGTTTGTAATGAATAAAAAAATAAACAGTCTTACCTAACTTTTTCGCGCTCTTGCGCTCACTCACAGACACGCCCGAATGGACGAATTAGGGGCCATTCAAACTGAACGTGTTTTTACGTGCATCTGTTCTGTTAACCCATTGTTTAAACACATGTTGGATGAATGTCTTTGACATTTGCACCGCGTCTCGCTTTTTTTTCAGCGTCTCACGCAGGACCGGCATATTTTAAATACATATGTCAAGTTAAAAATAACTTTAAATTGTCAAAAATCCATGTTGAGACACCTGCGCTCTGTTTCATTCTTTGCACTGTGTCTGATTGTTTTCAGAGCAGTTGTCACAAAGTTTCAACAATAAGAACAAATTCAGGTATAGTTTCATATTATTTCAGATTGTTCTGCACCAGGTGAAGTTTCAGTGCATAAACGGTAAGGCAATGCTTTTTTTCCCTTCTGCTCTTGTTAAAACTGCATATGTGTTACGAATGTTGCCCATATGCTTACATAAACAGCCCAAAAAGCCTACTGCAACAGTACTTGCTAGAAGAAGAAATTAGATCGAAAGCCGGTTTGGCCAAAATACCATTTTACGGTATCCTTCAGGCCGAGTAGGGTCGGGCCACACGATCTTGGGTACGGGTCGGATCTGGGTTTCATTTTAGGGCCCGTGCATACCTCTAATATGAGCGTACAAAGTGAACTGTAACTGACGTCTCTGACCCCCCTCTTTTCCCCATTTCACACTCAGCACAGCTTTGGTTCACCTTTGCTGGCTTGTGCCCTACATATCCGCACACACACACAGCTAAATAATGCTTAACAGCTTCCAGTGTGCCCAATCATTAGAGCTGTCTGTGTTTGTGTTGAGTGCTGGTATAACAAGCATCCGGAGGAGTGCTGCGTGCATATTTGTCAAGGAGGCAGGTAAGACTACACTAAGTAAGATCAGGTGGATGGCATCAAGCTGGCTAGCCTCAACTAAATGGAAACAGTATAGGTATCAAACCCTGAGGCAAAGCTCATATAAGCAGCCTCTCTGGAAACTCACTGTAATTGAATTCCTTTATTTCATATAGAATCCTTTTTAATCGTACTGTAAACTCTGCTGGGCAAAATAGTTTGATGGTTTAAGCTGGTCTCCCAGCCTGGCCAAGCTGGTGCTCAGCTGGTTTGGGGCACCTAAATCTCTGCCTTAAACCTCTTTAAAACCAGCCAACTGTCCAGATTGAACAGCCAGGGAGACCAGCTAAGGCTGGTTTAAGATGTGTGTGTGTGTGTGTGTGTGTGTGTGTGTGTGTGTGTGTGTGTGTGTGTGTGTGTGTGTGTGTGTGTGTGTGTGTGTGTGTTTTAGAAGAGACAATTGTGCTTGGCATGTAAGGCCTCCTCCAGGTCTCATGGAAACGTGGCTGTCCATTGCCTGGTCTCCTCCTAGAACCACAGCACTGCTCTTCACCAACAAAAATAATCAAGGATAAGAAGGCAAAATTATCCCAAACATTGGGCACCATGTAGGTCCACAGCAGATGGTAGAGAGACTCCTGGTTTCTACAGTATGACTTATCTTTGAGCAATAAAACAATATAACGAAGGTCTATAAAAAGGTCAATAAAACCTCAATGGTACTCATGTTATTATTGATCTGTGCCCATGTGGGAACAAAAGGATTGTGGGACCCTCTCAAAAATTAAGTTTAGTTTGCTGTACTTTGATGCAAACTTTGACAACCTGGAAAGTACTGACAGGACTCCATAAATTTAAGATGGTATCAGTGGTGTAGTCAGGGCCATACACGCTTACTTTTTTCCCAGGCCGTTTGCATATAACGAATTCTAAGGATCAATATTTGTGCATACCCTCTTTGTATCCAATTGTTTTACTGCTTCAGAAGTCCATAATGTACTGTCGTGTTAGTTTCTCTTTAACTGTATTGGATGCCGTTTTGTGAAACTGGAGATTCTTTGTTGTAATTGGTGCATTATCACTCGAATTCTACCATTCCACACCCCTGAAAACCTCTGTCACTGCCTTCATCGACAGGGAATTTATGACAGTGAGTGGAGAGAGTCACCCTCGTTCTGAAGAGTATCAGGACATTTTTTTTAACAAAATATGCCAAATATCCTGTAAAATAAGAAATAATTATGAAATTATGGTTAAAAATAGCATTCTGTATGAAATCCATACATGATGCCGTTTGTCTCGTATTTTCACACACTTAAACTGCTGAGAATTTTTCATAAATAGAGATAAATGGACATAAACACACACCTTTTGTGAGATTTCATTTGTGAGATATTGGCTGTTGCTTTAAATGGATGCCACACTTGACAGAAACAGCTGGGGGAAAGATCAGTGACAATCAGTGGGCGTCTTCTGTTGTGTTTTCTGTCAGAAGCAAGATCATTTTGTCAAAATCATATAGCATTCGAGCGCATGTTAATTGTTACTCACCATTGGGATTTTAAAACACCAGTAAACACACCTATTCATGATATGCCATTACATTTTATGTATAAAATGTAATGGCATATGATAAACACTATTTCTATCAGGAAGACTTGGAGACTTGAGTGAAACTTAATATAAAACAGAAAAGTAATGTCTCTCTTTGGTGTAGGCCCCGTCTGAAGATTTTCTACCCGGAACCGTCATATTCTGCCGGAGATAGGAGGCAGGGACGAGGAGTCTACCCCCATGCAGGACGGGACTCAACTGGTGGTGGTGGGGTGGTGGAGGTTGCCGTGTCAGCACACTGAAACCGCAATGTGATAGATTGTGAGCAGACTTATAAAGCAATGGCTTACATGTGATTGGCTGGGAATTACCCAGCTAATGGTGCGATGATGTACAGCTGCTAGTCTTCCCGCAAGCACTAATCAAATGAGAAATATACTATTTTCATGTTCAGCCTTTTCTCTCTCTTTCTCTCTTTTTCTTGGTCATTGTATTAAAGCATTTTTCATTTTAAGTTTAGAAGGGGAAGTTCACACTGAACATGTTTTTGCGTCCGTCTGAGCTGTTTTTCACTGTAAACAGCTTCTCGTGCAGGAACGCCTGTAAATATGGGTTATTCCTACAATTCTTTGATATTTTAGTCCCCATTACAAGTGTGTGTGATATTTATATTGTTTAATTTCACCAATAACAATTTTGATAGGCTTGTTAAAAAGAATAAAGACTTTTTATAATGTTACACACTTCTGTGTGCTTAAAAGTACATTTTAAATAATTGAAATCCTTTTCTATTGCACTGTGTCCTCATGTCCCAAAAACTGCACATCAAACATCTTTGACAAAAATAAATGGTAAATCATTGGATTTCTATTTTTCCCCCACATTTAAGAGTTTAGCATACTGTGAATTTATGAAAAACGCAAGCACCCGAACTCTAAAATTAATTGGCATTTATATACAGTACTGTATATAGTTTTTTCCATTAAAATTGGGATTGTTGTAATTATTGTCCCACATAAACTAACAAAATGTATATCAGGGTGTTTAATTTGTGTACTTTTATGTGCTTTTCTGTGTATAGTGAAATTGATTTCCTGTTTAGAAATATAAATTGAAATTAGGCTATTTGATATCACGAGAAAAAGGCACCACTGACAACAGTAACAGAAATAAAATCATAAATATTGAACCACGTTACATTAGTGCCAAAACCCGGGAAGGAGGAGTGATTCGCTGTTGGAGGGCCCTCGCTACTGTTGGAGGGTCGCAACGCCTAGGAGGTATGGTGGTACTGGAGCGGTTCGAAAGGGACAGAGGGGTCGCTGATGGCCATTGGGAGTCGAAGGAATAGCTGCCATCCACCAGGAAAGCAGCAGCTGTCGTCGGTCAGCGGGCAGAGGAGTGGCTGAGGACCAAGCGATAGCATGTCTGAGGGAACGCAAGTGAGTTTTGTCTCTCTCCTCTATCTCTGTCTCTCCCCCACACCCTTTCCCTCTCCCCACACCCTTTCCCTCTCCCCTGTCCCTCCTCTAATCTCTCCCAGGGCTCCAGAGAGGCAGGGAAGACCTACCGGCAGAAGGACGGTCAGAAGGGCAACACCTCAGGAAGGGAGGGGAGTACATCATGCAGCAGGTTTCCCCGGCCTGAATTGGGAAGCGAAGGAGTGTGACGAGGAGGAGGCCGTGCCGTAACGATGGACGCCTGGGGCTAAATCAGCACAA
This sequence comes from Xyrauchen texanus, assembly GCF_025860055.1. NCBI lineage: Eukaryota > Metazoa > Chordata > Actinopteri > Cypriniformes > Catostomidae > Xyrauchen > Xyrauchen texanus. The sequence goes on from NC_068287.1 coordinate 38,022,782, forward strand.
TCAGTGAGAGAAGGATAAAGAAAAGCCTGGGACGCCAGTTCGAGAGAGAGAGAGAAAGAGAGACACGCAGCCACTATGTGTGTGTGTGTGTTTATGTTTGTTTAAGTTCTGTTATGTAATTAAAGTTATTTTGACTTACTCCAGCCAGGTCTCCTAAGCAAGCATATTGGTCCGGTTGCTAGGGAGGGTAGAGTCACATGGGGTAACCTCCTCATGGTCACGATTAGGGGTTCTCGCTCTCAATGGGGTGCGTGGTAAGTTGTGCGTGGATCACAGATTAGCATGAGCCTTCACATGCTCTGAGTCTCTGCAGAGGTCTCCGTTTTCAATGGAGGAAAACGCTGTTCCAGTATGGATGAGAGGTGTAAACATCGCAAAGTCAATGCATTTTCAAACGTAAAGTGTAGGCTGTGTCCAAACTAAGATTTTTCTGTTAAAAATTATGTTTTCTGTTTCACAACACCAACATTTTTAAACGTTTGCGGTTATGGAAAGTGTTTTCGAAAATCTTCATTTTCGCTAATGAGAGGCATAAACGTAGCAAAATCAATGCATTTTCAGCCTAAAATGTATTAGTGTGGACATAGCCCACAGTATATCTTGCAAGTATTGAACTCCAAGCACTAGTTCCCCAGAGCCTACCATTCCTCTCCAGTCTCAGTGTACACACTTACAAGTGTTCAGTAGGTACCTGTAATTGTGTGGGATGATTTTTACCTCTGCTTTAATGACAGATGTTTACAGTCGTCTCCAGACCTCCAGATACCCCTCTTCACCGCCACCCATCTTTACCTTGTAATTAGTCTGGAACGTGAAGAGATTATCAAAGCAGAAGGGATGCCATCATAGCGCCTTGCGGCCAGACAAGGGGTGAAATCAAACACACAGTCTCTCAGTAGGAAAAGATTTTGAATCCTCATCATTACCTTTCTGCAGGTGCATATCTACTTCACCCCTCTTACAAAATAGTATTGTGGCAGTACCATGGTACATGTTGAAAACTTTTTGAATAATGCCTTTGGTCAGATTAAAAGATGGATGGATGGATGAATGGATGGATATCATTATACAAAAATATCTGACCACAGAAAGTATTGCAGAGTGCTGTGAAATAGAAGTAATTAGATGAGGCCACATCAGCAATAACAAAACCATGCAGAATAATTTCAGCACTGAGTACAATTTCAGCACTTTTTAACTGAGTAGAAGCAAGCTGTTTTAGAGTTCGAAACAAGCTTTCTTGCCTCTTTGATCAAACCATGTAAATGTGCATGTTTAGATTTTGTTTAAGAGAAGCTGTTAAACTGCCCTGTGGTTCTGGAGTGCGACCTGATGCTGTAAAAGAACAAATGTGTGTAAGTGTGTGACTGCTCACCTGCTGAGCTACTGAAGTGTCTTAGGCGCCAACTAACATATCCTCGTTGGTCTTTAACTTCTAACAGGAGCTTGTGAAGTGTGCTTCACATCCAGGAGCTACTGCTTGGCACACACATGCACATTTAGACACAGTGTAGCCAACACACACTTCACAGAGCCAATAAACAAGCACAAAATGAAACACAGCGTGAACACTGTGCATATGCAGACATATTTTTAATTGTTTGTTACCTGTTGAGTGGCATAGTGCCTTTACATCTCAAGGCTCTTTGTGATCTTAGATTTTCTCCAGGTAAGTACTTCAGTTATTTTTTTAAGACAGTTGGTAGAATTTGAAACTAGTGCAGATTCATCAATCTATCTTTTAATATCAAAAAGCTGGTTTATGCTTTTGTTGGCAAAATATTTCAAGTAGTCCAATCTGCATGTCATTGTGGCAGTGGTGCAGATCAGCAGCTTCTTGTGAGTTCATATCACAGAATATCTTCCTTGGAACTTAAAGTCACCTTTAGTGAAGAAACAACAACAATACCTCCTTTTTACCTTCTTTAAAAGGCTCATGAATTTTGGTACATGCGCCGACTTCTGCAACAAAAGCAGGTTGTTGGGATGATTCTGATCAGCAACATCATTTGCTTTAGAAGCTTAAAGGAAGATTTCACTCATTTTTTTCCAAATCCATAATTTTTTCCATTAAGCACAAAAGGGGATAATTTTAAGAATCTTTACACAACTCTTTTCATACAACAACAAATCATATTGACCATGGTTGTCAAGTGCCATTTTCAAAGTCTTCTGAAACCATATGGCTTTGTATAAGGAACAGACTGAAATTCAAGTAATGGTTTACTCAATATCCCCTTCACCAAAGCTCTGAAATGTCATTTGTAATAATGTTTAGATTCTAAGGCTATGTCTACAATAATCTGGGTACATTTGAAAACAGCGTTTTCATTTTTGTAACACTCTCTGTCCACCCTGCCATTTTCAAGCATTTTCCAATAGTTTCTCATCCACACTGAAACGTTTGAGAACTCTTAAATCCCGTTATGAATCACATGCAAAAAATTGCCGTTTCATTTACAGTTTGACACACAATTGTCTCAATTGGCTTGTTTCATTGCCGTACAGAGATTTTGAATAAACTTCCTGTCACTTTTTCATTCACTTTTTTTCCTTTGAAGGAATGCAATGTGAAGGTTGTACAAAGTCATATTTATCATTAACAAGGCTATCAAAGTGAATGGCAGGCACAACAACACTGCTACAACAAGGGTCTCCATCTTGATTGTATTGGATTTAATGGATCACATGACTGTGTCACATGACAATAAAAACTCATCATCTTTTTCAGATATCTCCGTCCACACTACAACACGAAGACGCCGTTTTCCAATGTATCCGCTTTGGAGAGCGTTTTTGAAAAGCTCAGTTTTCGCTGTCAAAAACGCTATCTCAGTGTGAACGGGAGAACGAAACATAGAGAAATAGATGCTTTTTGAGGGGAAAATTATCAGTATTGACGTGGCCTAAAATGGTGCATTGATGTATTGTACTTCCATTGGTTTAGAAGCAGATGTGGCTCGCCAGTTCGGATATGCGATACAGAGAATGAGATTTAAGAGCTCCAACAGTGGGTAACATTTTCTGTGTATAACGACATAAATATCTGTCTCTTTTGAGAAGACTTGAAATGTCCAGTGGTTCTCAACCAGAAGGCCTCAGTAAACATCCAAGGGGGCTGCAAGATTACTTAAAATGACTTAAAATACATTACATTATAAACATCCAACTTTCTTAAAATATGTAAAGTGACATTTCGTGTTTTAATTCAACAACTCCTTTCAAAGACCGTTTTTTATATGAAAGAGCATGTATTTCTTGAACTTCGTGTCATCATTATGGCAGAAGTACTGGGAAATGTCTTAGACTTTGAATATTGTCTTTGGCAGCGGGGGCCTTGGAGTCAAAATGTTTGAGGACTAATGATATGGGCTACTTTTATTGTGTTTGTTTTTTGCCATTTGATAGTGCCTGGTCACCATAACATAAACTGGTGCTGTATGGAAGTTATGTGAAGATTCTAAATAATTATTGTTTTTTTTTACATTGGGCTGAACAAATAATGACAGAATTTTAAGACTCAAGAACAACTTCCATTTAGTTTCTCCCTCTTATTATGGAGGACAGAGATTGCATCATCTTTGGCTAATATGGGGATGTCAGATTACTTTCTTGGTCTCATAGGCCTGGTCTTAGTTTGTATTTACAGGAAAGAAATGTAAAGCTTTAAACACTGATGTAGGACACTACTGTATGGAACTCCCGATGCGATTTACAGTAACTTAAATGGCCCTCTCAGACTGCAAGGCCCCTGTGTAACAAGGCAGCTATATGGTACCCGTTTAAAAAAAATAATTCTTGTGGCGTGCCTTGGGCAAGCACAGCCGAATGAAACATCTGTCTACAAGCTGCTACAAGCAGAGAGAGGGATGGTCATATATCTAACCTCTGAAATGAGTCCATCTTTCCAATGAGAAAAATAGAATAATTCCATCTGTTTTTATTTGTAGGTCAGTGATATTGTGCGACTGAGATTACTGTCTAAGTGAGATCAATATAATTTCTGTTGTGGCTTCTAAATACACATGCTTTTCCCAACTCATTAACACACCTATCTGAAGCTAATAATAATAATAATAATAATAATAAGTGCACTGTAAGTCGCTTTGGATAAAAGCGTCTGCCAAATGCATAAATGTAAATTTAAATCTCAGTCGATTTGCCTGTAAAACCGCAGAAATTAAAGATAGAATTTGATATTAATAACACTTTATGTATTATATTGGTCTATACATAAATCTACTTATACTGTACATGTATCCATATGAACCTGAGATTGACTGTGTGCATAATGAGTTTTGCCAACAAAATAACCCATTAAAATCATAGTAACATTTTACAATAATGTTTCATTTGTTCACATTATTTAACATGAACTCACAATGAATAATACTTTTACAGCATTTATTAATCTTGGTTAATTTCAACATTTAGTAATACATTTTTAATATCAAATGTTTTATATGTTAATGCACTAACACGAACTAAGAGTGAACAATTATATTTGTATTAACGAACATTTACAAAGATTAATAAATGCTGTAAAAAATAAAGTTTATTGTTCATTGTTAGTTCGTGATACCTAATGCATTAAATACTGTTAATGGAAGCTTATTGTAAAGTTTTAGTAAAATCCTTTATTTCATATACAGTATTTCAAGCTTTTTCGAATTTGTCGAAAGAACTTTGTAGAAGCGTGGATGGCTCCTCATTACCATGGTTAAATCAATATGAAACAAACTGTGGTATTTGTTATGAAAAATAGTAAGTTATTTTAAACATATCTAGAAACTACAACTAAAAGCACCATAATTAAAATAAAAAAGAATCTATTCCCCTAATAAATGTGTAATCTGAACAGTTACTATCATAAAACCATGATACATTTTCATAATGAGTTTGTAACTGTATAATGTGTGCTGCATTACATTCATAACCATGCAACTTCAAACTGCATGAAAAAGAGAGTGCACATATACTTTTATCTTAATGATAACTGACATATCAGGAAACCTGGGGTATTCAATTTCAGTATCCCCTGCTGTACTACAACAACTCGTCCAAATGGCTAAAAGTCAGGCTCTTCTGTAGCCGCAGAAAGAATAGGGGAAAGCTGAAAGAAGAGCAGCTCTGCCTCAGGTGTGGAGTGTTTTATTGAAGCTCTGCTCTAATGGTTCATTACCTGGTGTGCTGGTTCCTGCCCTGCAGATGTGTATAAAATATATGTGTTGCGAATGTTAGTATGTGTGCTAGCATCCAATCAGTGCTGCCAGCTAACATGTTCTTTAACAGCTCTTCCGTTCATAAAAGCTTGGTATTTAAAAAGAGGCAACTTTTTATTCAGGCAGTCAGTACGGACAGCTACAGTGTACTCATTAGGACCCTGTCATGAAGGGTGATGAAACAGCAGCTGTTCTTGGAGGATTCATAAGCCTTCTGCAACACTCTGAATTTCTCATTGTGTTTTACAAACATGTTTGGCTGACAGTTCTGTAATCACGTTCACTACAAACACTGCATATGTAGGTTTTCATTTATTCAGATCACTGAAGAATGTAAGGAAACACTGGTTCAAATGTAACCAACATTTTGTCACTAATGCATGCAGCTTTATCAGTTGTATAATTGTGGAGAAGTCCAGTTGCTTTGGAATTGAAAAATTAATCGAGAGGTGCTTGTCCATGCAAAACTCATTTCCACAATGCTGTGGGTGGTTTCCAGGGCATTGCTATGCAGTTGCTAAGACGTTCAAAGTGGTTGTTAGCATGTTGGTATATGGTTGCTATGAGGTGATCTGGGTGGTTGCTAGGGCATTGCTTACTTGCCCAAGTCAAAAAAGCCCATCGCCAAGACTGTAGGGTTGGGAACTGACAACCAGTTCTATTTGTATTAATTTTTTTAATACAAGAACCGGATGATTTCATGACTTTTGGTTCCATTAACGGTTCCTGCGCAACCATTCAGTGGCACTCCAACACCACTGTTGAGTACACAAAGCTCGACCAGTATTGTCCAATTCCTGATCAAATCACTCCTGAGTCGGTTCAACATACAGCGCTTCCTTCCAAACTAATGACTTTCATCAGCCGGTTCTTCACAGTGAATAAAAAACTGAACTGCAAGTCAGTAATTTCATCATGTCCGACTCTAAATGAACCAAGAATTTTTACTGTGTATGTGTATTTAAGCTTGCGAGACTTAAATCAAAGTAATTACTAGATGGTTATTCATATGACAGTCTGAGAGAACAGTCCACAATATTACTCCTTTTTCACTGTACATCTTGCCATTGCAGTCTTTAGGCACAATCATGATTTCAAGCTTGATTACACTTCCTATTGCTTGATGCATGTGCAGAGCGCTAGATGGCACAATAGGAAGTGTAATCGAGCTTGAAATCATGATCGCCAAGGATCACCTGCTGTCAAGATGTACAGTGATAAAGGAGTTTTGATCTGTTCTCACCCAAACAGATTGGATCGCTTCAGAAGACATTAATTAAAACACTGGTGTCTGATGGATTATGTTTATGCAGACTTTATCTCCTTTTTGGATCTTCAAAGTTTTGGTCACCATTCACTTGCATTGTATAGACTTACAGAGCTGAGCTATAAAAATCTTTGTTTGTGTTCTGCAGAAGAAAGAAAGTCACACACATATGGGATAGCATGAGGGTGAGTAAGAGAGAAATTTCATTTTTGGGTAAATTATTACTTTAATGGACAATAACACATTTATAAAAAGTTTGTGTAAATACACCTTTTGTAAGAATCTGTTTTGTTAAAACATGAAATCATCTCAGCATTTGGCAACAGGCTGCTGAGGGCTAATAATAATTGCATTTCTTTCTCAAAAGTACTAAAAGAATCGTTAATGGAATCGAACCAGAATTGTTAAAAGTAATCGTAACTGGAACTGGAATCGTTAAATTCCTTTCCGATTCCTATCCCTAAAAGTCTATGATATTTTTATCCCTATGGCTCAGGTCCTTCAATGCAAGTCTATGGGATTTTGTTTAACCTGTTTTATCATCAGCCACTTAGATTTCATCATCCAATCACTTAGAAAATATTAGCAGACCTCTACTCAACCAGCAATTTAAGGTATCATTCATGTTTGTAGCACAAGCATTGCAGGACAAGTTATGAAAAATTAGGCTTGGTACCTCACAGATATACAGTAGAGCAGTTTATTTTATCATTTTATCATACACGTGTTTAAAGTGGAGATGTATTTTGCAACCTAATCTAGATTAACAGCCCCTATTTGACCACATAGGAGTCATATATCTTTTCAAAATTCCTTAGTATACTGGTGAACCTCATTAGAAGTATAGATTGACAGTCTTACATCTGCAAACTCAATCAGCTATTATTGTTTCGTGTCATTGTATGTTGAGAGCAAGAAAAAAGCAAAGAAAAGAAAGAAGTAGAGCAAGAAAAAAGTATAAGACAGAATGCAAAAACGGAAAGAGAGAGAAAACGAGAGAGCTTGTCCCTACTCAAATCCAACCTCATTTCTCTATCCAGTGGGACTCCACCCATAATCACTAGCTGACCTCCGAGACTCTGACCACAGAACTATAGATTACAAAGACCAGGGTCAGACAAGGAGGTTCTGAAAAATGCCAGTTGCTATTTAAATGCTGTGCCTTTCCACCACTGTAGCTCTGTAAACTCTCTGAACACATCCACCACAAACACTGAAGAAATCAGCATTAAAATCACAAAAGAGGCATGACATGAAAGTGACATGACCATACTCACTTTTCCAAATGTTTATTGATCATTAGATATGCTCCCTAAATCTATTTGTTTTATTTGAGAAACATTTGTTTTGTATCTTGCAGATACTCAAATGTCAAATAGCATTTATAGTTTTAAGATACATTTATAGTTTCAATTAAGTTAAAAGACAATGACAACTTTCAGCAAATGGCTACATTGGTTTTGAAAAAGATTTCATAAATAAGAATCATATGAAAATATTTGTCCTCTTCCATTCTAAAGATTCTCATCTGTGTGTCCATTTTAGAGTTTCTTCTCCAGTCTCTGGTGGACCAATGTTCCAGGTGGGTTTTCATGGTATCTGGATTAAGCATTTCAATCAATATCTCCAAAAATCCAGTTGATACAGGTTACCATTCCTGTAAACATTTTAATATATGAGATCGTTTGTTTGATAAGTCAACAGTGTACAGTTTAAAATCTGTATATTGGGTTTTGAGAATCATTTATTAATTTTTCAAATCACCTTCATAATTTAGATTTAACACTTGTTTAACATTGTACCATAAAGATGGCCATTTGACAGGTATAAGGCCCAGATCTAGGAGCAATTGGAATAAAGTACATCATGTCCTCCACCAGAATCCCAGAGTGCAACAATGCCCACACATTTTTTCAGCTATCTTGGTTCAAACATTATTTTTTCCTTTCATTTCTTCCATAGGGATTTAAAAAAAAAATCCTTCATACTACAAGCCATTATCCAAAACAACCATCTCAGAGGTGAATTTAATGCAAATGATATTTGAAAATCAGACAAAAAGACAAATATACAAGACTGTAAAATGCTTCCATAATAAACTACAATCCCATGAAGCATTGCGAATGATATAATCGAATTAAAAAGTAAGGAAACATATCAAACTATTGATTTAAAGTTGTTGATTACAAGTATATAAACAATATATTTACATTTTACTGGAAAATATTCTGATTCAGAGTCCAATTCAAGTCACTGAGGTAGGCCATTGCAGACCATCTTTGGCCCACTTTGTTTGCTGTTTTGGTTTGTAACCCTGCTGCCTTTTCCAGGTCACATCTTTAGGTCTGCACTTATATAGCACCTTTTAACCTTAACGGTATTCAAAGCGCCTTACACTGTGACTCATTCACCCATATTCATACACGCAAGGTGCTAGCCTGCCATTGGACGCAACTTGGGGTTCAGTGTCTTGCCCAAGGACACTTCGGCATGTGGAGTCATTTGAACCACCAATCCTGTGATTAGTGGCCGACCCGCTCTACCAACTGAGTCACAGCTTCCCCTTAGTTTGTTTGTTTGTTTTCCTTTAGGATCACGTGTAGTGTACTTCCGCTTTTTTACATTTACATTTATGCATTTGGCCGACGCTTTTATCCAAAGTGACTTACAGAGCCCTTATTACAGGGACAATCCCCCCAGAGCAACCTGGAGTTAAGTGCCTTGCTCAAGGACACAATGGTGGTGGCTGTGGGGCTCGAACCAGCGTCCTTCTGATTACCAGATTACCAGTTATGTGCTTAGACCACTACACCACCACCACTTTTTACATGTGTTGAAAGGCTTCAGTAGGAGCATACAGGTATACCATTGATTAACAACCTCAGAGCTCACTGTATGTCTGTTTTTAAAGTTTTTAAGTAATCGTTAAAAAAATTATTTCCTCTACGAAAAAAAAATTATATGTTTTTTACTTCCGAAGCACTGTTGCTGTCTTGGTCTTGAAAGAGAGATTTAGAATAACAACATATGAGATGTCGATGGCTGTCATACATGTCTATTAGTGCAAATATGAATATGCATGCTGTCAGACATGTGTAGACGTGGTTACAGCGTTAAATACGCCAAAATATCTCCACAACTACTTCTTTTTAAAGCCTCCCACAAATTTAGTTTCTTGATTTATCATCGGCCCTTAGGGTGCATGTTTATTTTTTGTAATCCATATTTGTTATATAGTGCAATCAATAAAATTCAGAGACCCGAGTACGCCTACATTTCTGAAGTGAACAAAGCATGACTTCAATGGTGTGTAACATAAAAGTGCACTATATTGAGAAGGACATCATAACGTATAAATTAACTTCAGGCAAGCTGGCAAAAACATAGAGGTTAAGTGTACTTTTGCCAAGACATTGCTCTTAAAAAAATTGCATTGTCTTCATTGTAGCCAAACACACATTGTTTGTTTGTAAAAGCAGTATGCATGTTCTTTATTTTGAACCTTTTGGAGCTGTTTTCAGCTTGTAGTTATTCACTAGGAACAGTTTAATCTATATTATAGTATGTGGTTTCCAAATGCCATTGAATCAAACACTGTTAAAACTAAAAGCCCCATTCAGAGGAACCAAACCAGTTTTCAACACAAACATAGTGCTTTGAAGAATTGCACAGAGATGGAAATGTCCTCCAAATTATACAGATTGCAGAGTTGCTATGGACTACTTTTTAATGAAAATTAAACAAACCCATCCTCCTGATGAATGGGTGTCCATTGTGATTTAGCAGTGTTTTACAGTAACCCCGGCACCCTACCGTTCCTTTTGCACATGCTTTCCTTATTTCCAGGTTTGCAGATCCTTCATAATATAGCATGTGTAAGAGTGCATGTGTGTGCATGACTGCAAACCAGAAAGAGGATAAGCACTTTCCTAAAGAGGAACAGCTGTGGAAGCAGAAGTAGTGTGAGGCTGGTATTTTTGGAGAGTAGGCCTTCTGCACCATGAAAGCATGGGGTGGGACACAACACCTGTTTGCTGAGGACAGAAACCCGCCTATCAAAGCACAGAGACTCCGTAGATGCAAGACTGAGCTGGTTGCCATAATGACATGATTTTCTTAATGCCTAGAGAAGTATGAAGTTAACATTGTTGTTTGCTGAACTAAACTGATGCATACAGACTTAGAGGCCTATCACATTCAATCAAGAGAAAGAATTTGTCTTAATTGAACTAATTAACCCATATATGATACAGATGTAAATGTAATGTCAAGCGCACAGTAGCTCCTCATTTGATGTGAACTACCTGTTCTGTTACAACATCAAATTTAAGATACGTTTTTCAGCTGCTGAAGAGTTACTCTTCTCCCCACTATCCTGCTGCCTTTTCCAGGTCACATCTTTAGAAGCTGTCTGTGTTGTGTTGTATTTGGCTCTCTGTCTCCTGCAGCTCATGCTGGCTTTGGACAATGTGAGAGCTCCCAGAAGGCTTTGCTCTTCCAGGCTAAATACTAATACTTGGCTTTTTGTGGTTGTATCCATTTTCATAAATTGTAAAGGCTGCTTTGTCCACTGCAGCGTTGAGACAAATGACAGGGCCGTATGAAGACATTTCTTTATGTGCAGTTCTTGATAAGAAATGGCAAAATATGCTTTATGTTGTATATGAAGGCATGAGAACTTTTCCAACTATTACAGAATTTTTGACCTGAACAAATCAGGCTTAAAGACAATAATGTAGAGTCCACTTACGGTGAAAAATTAAAGTGTAAATGCAATGTGGCGGTATAAATGTGCATTAGTATGAGATTTAAATAAGTCAGCCCTTTGGCAACTGACTGAAACTATTAAATCCTCATAATTGCCAATCATAAGTTCTTTTCCACTGGCGACCTGTCCAGGGTGTCCCCCGCCTTTCGCCCAATGTTAGCTGGGATAGGCTCCAGCCCCCCGCGACCCTGTACACAGGATAAGCGGTTGACGGTGGATGGATGGATGGAAGTTCTTTTCCTGGACATTACACTAAAGAATTTTGAACACAACAATCTTCAGTCTTAAAAATCGACTTCAATTTAAGGGTCTACAATATGACCGCAAATTATATGTCTGCTTCTGTGACTTTGTATATTTATAGGTAGTTGAATTTGTATTTGACATTTTGTTTTGCAGAAAACTCTTGGCAAGCTTTTGGCAAACTTCTTGTTTCATTTCTATGCCTTTCATTTCAAATATGTTTGGTTTCTATTTTTGTTTGAATTGTCAGAGAGGGGAACTATACAAGCAGCATTATATGACCCCCCTAAATGACTTCAAATAGCTTTTACTGATGACTAAATCACATAGTTTGAGATAGAAGCAAGAGATTCACAAACATTAGTTTTTAGTAGCTCAACAAGCAAACGTTTTCAAATCCATGCTGAAGGGTCGAAGGTATATTTGACTGAATAAATCGGTTATGAGGAAAAAAAACTTCAACAGGCATCACAATTCGTATCTTGTTTTGAATAGGAACCCATATTTCCCAGATAGGCATACGGTTCACCCTCATGATTTATCTGGAGTGGTGGTGGCGTAGTGGGCTAAAGCACAGAACTGTTATCCCCACAGCCACCACCATTGTGTCCTTGAGCAAGGCACTTAACTCCAGGTTGCTCCGGGGGGATTGTCCCTGTAATAAGTGCACTGTAAGTCGCTTTGGATAAAAGCATCTGCCAAATGCATAAATGTAAATGTAAATGTTATCTGGAAAATTTTACTGGGGCACATACGAATTACCCCCCATCCCATCCACCCTCCCCTCTACCAACGACATTCCCAAAACCTGCATTAATAATCAATACAATCAAATATTCCATTTTAGGTCATTATTATTTAAAATGTGCATGCAATAAATCCACCCCATACTGGTTTATGTACAGCTATGTCCTGACATGGACGTTTGAATGCTTTACTCGTCACTGACCCTGTATGCACCTGAAAGCGATGAGGTGGCGTTCTCTCTCTCTCTCTCTCTCTCTCTCTCTCTCTCTCTCTCTTTCATCTCATTATTCTGAGATGAATAAGGAGGCAGACCCAGCTTTTGGATAAGAAACTGGTATGAAGATGAAGAGGAAGACCGTTAGCTCTGATAGGACAGTTCCAGAGGGGCGACGTGTCTCCGGAAAAGAGATGGAGCGCTCATGAGCCAAATCACTTTTTTTTTTTTATGTGATATTAAAACGAGGAACGCGGAAAAGTGGCGCGTGCGTGGCTGTGTATTTAGGATTGCACTGTTGAGGACGCACTCAGTTATTATCGTCTTGGCAATAAGCATATAGAATAATAGTAAAGTCATCAAAACTATGAAATAACATTAATGGAACTATGGAAATTATGTTGTGACTAAACAAAATCCAAATCCAAAATCCAATATTTTAGCATCTTCAAAGTCGTCACCCGTTGCCTAGAATTTGCAGACATGTATTCTTGACATTTACTTAACCAACTTCTTGAGCTATATCACCCAGTAAAAAAAAAAAAAACACTTATTGGCTGATTTTCTTTTTTATTTGGTCCAAGTCATCAATTTCAAAAACCTTTTTTTTAATTACATGTTATAATGAAATAAATTTATATGGTGCCACAATTATATTTTTTGTATACAAAAAAAAAATTCAAGCATTTAAGCATACGCCTCTAGATCAAAATATTCTTAAGATCATGAGAAACTTTTCAGTCAAGTGTTTCAAAACTTTTGGTAGTGTGTGTATATGTGTATATATATATATATAGAGAGAGAGAGAGAGAGAGAGAGAGAGAGAGAGAGAGAGAGAGAGAGAGAGAGAGAGAGATCCCATTATTATTACTGATGTCGATGTTTTTGTTGTTGTTTGTTCTTTTCTTTAACTAAAAAAGTTTGCCCATCCTGAATCAGCGTCACAATATCGTTCACCAAGCACATATCTATTTAGTGAACAAATAAAACGACATTTTTGCAAATAATTCAATAAAATAATGCCAAAACAAATGATTAAAGCGACCAACTCGCCATATACACATTTATTTCTATTACAAATCAATACAAATCTAAACGATCTCATGCAAGTCAACAGTCAGTTTCACCTTTTGGCTTCAGAAATCCATTCATAATTTTGATCATGGCAATAATACGATTTTTTTCCCCAATACATAATGTTTTTCGGAACCGATACAAATACAATGCACATTTTTGCAGTTGGAGTTGAAATATAAATGAATACTGAATACATTTATTTCAGAAACCATTGAGTCCTCCTCAATTTCAAGATAATCCTGAGGAAATTCTTTTCGTAGAGAAGTCTCGCCCCAGTGTCCCTTAAATTCAGAAATAAATAGTCTGGAGATATGCCCACAGTACAGGTGGTTGCCTTGGCACACCATCTAGCCTAACTTAACCAAATAGACGCGTTGAAAGTAAACCCTCACCTTTTATTAAGAGATCAGGTTTCTTTAGATGTTGGGGTGAAAAAGTTTTGAAGACAACCCCTCCTGTCCCCGGTGAAGGAGGGACGCTATTCTATTAAATGTGAACATGTTTGAGTTATCTGCTGCGCCCGACGCCTCCCAGAAAGTTTGGGGTATAAAAGCCACGACATAAAGTTCGTTTAGGCAGTAGGGAGTTTCTGCTGGGGTCTGGATTGAAGTCACAGAAAATCGGACCCTACCTTGTATGATTGGAGTCTAAAAAGAACTTCCCTCGCCTCAAAGAGTCTACATGTCTAATATTTAGACATGTTCAGCTTTGTGGATATTCGGTTGGCGCTGTTGCTCAGCGCAACTGTGCTTTTGGCAAGAGGACAAGGCGAGGACGATCGTAAGTAAAACTTTTCTGAAACTTTTCAAGCTTTGCTGGAGGTTGTTGCAAATGGAGTGAGGAACTTTTGTGATGCTGAAGAGGGAGGGAGGCGGCAGTAGGATTGAAAAGCATGCAGTAGCTTATATAAGAAATCTCCTATAGCTTAAGCAGCACAATATAGATGATATATTTTTTTCTGGAATGTGAGAGGAACATTGGAGCAGTCTGGACGTGCATTAGAGCCACTTGGCCTTTTCAAACTCTGTGTGCGCGAACTTTGGAGGCAAGTTGGCACAGGTTTGGAGGCTCTCCACTTTGTTGTCCTCAAGCTAAATTTCAGCAGCTGCTAAAAGAAAATAGTAGATAGGAAACTATTATAAAACACTCAATATTAAGGCATAATGAACACTTATTAAGCACAGAAATATTGACTAAAAAAATGTCATTAAAAAAAATGTTAAGTTAAGAAGCATGCGTTTGGCTAAGATGCAACTGCCTGGGGCAAATATTAGGTAGTTGGGAAAAAACACACAAACGCACATTTTTCACTCTCATTCTTCTCACTTATGTTTTATATTTAGGCGAATGAATTTTCCAGACCCCTATTTTAAATTTTTCAGGCTGCATCACAGCGCCACCCCGCGGTTGAATATACAATGACATCATATAAACCCCCCCCAACCCACACATTCTCTTTTTCCCCCTCTTATGATGATTGAAAACACATGCGGACCCTGCAGACTTTCCACTCAAGGAAAACGTTAGTCGCTGCCAAGCCGACAGTTTTCAATTACTTAATGATGGACGGTCAGTTTCAAGCGGACGTGGAAACATTTGCCTGGGCGTTTTTCCACTGGATGATGGAATTTGGGTATTAAGGCACTGCGCCACCTAGGGGTCATTTTCCATATCAACACATTTCTGTAAAGGGCAATATGTCAGTCTTTAAACACACAATGCGTCAACCAATATCCGCATATCCAAATGGTCCCTTATGAGATTTTTCACCAGAGAAGATGCACTTAATTTTTTCCTACTTTCCTTCTATGAGGAAGCTCAACCTTAACTATCCTCAATAAGGATTTCAAATGAAATACGTTGGCATTCTGTAACGTGAGATGAACATCTAATCCTCATTAGATGACAAAAGATATGCGACGAATATTTACTTATTCTACAATTTTGTTATTTCCGCAGGCACAGGCGGCAGCTGCACGTTGGAGGGCCAGGTCTACAATGACCGGGACGTCTGGAAACCAGAGCCATGTCAAATCTGCGTGTGCGACAGCGGCACCGTTATGTGCGACGAGGTGATATGTGAGGACACAACCGACTGCCCCAATCCAGTGATTCCCCACGACGAGTGCTGCCCCGTCTGCCCAGACGACGGTACGACGCCTTGATTCTCACGCACCGTTTCTTTATTTACCGAGGAAAATTGTTACCTTGGGGAAACGAGAAGGATCCTCAAAATGTACTCCCCCGCCCTCGGATTTTTGCATGCGATCTTCGACCTTCCAGCCTTATGGTCATTCACTGGATTAATCTCTCTGTTGGCCATTGGTCTAATAGGCCTAATCAAGGCCCTAGCCTAGGCCCCAAATCTAACTGGGGGAAAACTACAGACTCACCCTTCAATATATCTATTGGGCTGATTATAAATATTGTGGCATTAGTTATTAAAAGGCATTAGATCTAAAACAAAAACATTAGATCTTACAAATTAGGCTATTCAAATCATGTGATTTTAATCTTTCTTTTTTCTTTTTTGATAGATTTCCAGGAGCCCAGTGTTGAGGTAAATGTTGATTTACTTTTATTAGACATTAGACTCCCTATTAAACACAAATAGTGAGATTCCTACAATAAGTAGGCCATACAGAAGTCTTCCTTGTAACCTGTTTAGAACAAGTTAAGAGTAATTAATATATTCATTTATCTTGTGAAGTGCTAATATTGTTATATTCATTTATCCGGTGAAGTCCTAAAAACATATTTTTATTCATCACTTTCTCTTAGGGACCTAGAGGTTCTCCCGGTGACAAGGGTGAGAGGGTAGGTCTATATTTCTCTTTTTTATTTATATGTCTGTTTATTTAGGATTTTATTTACTTACTGAATATCCTCACGTTCTTAAAAAATCCTAATTTTAATTTTTAATTTAAAAGTTGTCTGTCGTCTACAGTGTTGGGGAATTACTCTAAACAAGTAATTCATTACTAACTACTAATGACATCTTCTAAAGTGTAATTAGATTACTGTTCTAATTACTCTCTCTGAAAAGTAATTGCATTACTTATTACTAACTACTTTTTAAAGCACTTATCAACCTGGACCAGATGAACAATACAAGGATAGACATGAAACTGTTCATTTAATTCTTTCAAATAAATAATATAAAATCAAATAAATGATTCTTATACTGGCCAAAAAATGTTGGAGGCAGCGTTAAATTAAAAAACATAAATTTGAATATCATTCAATATTGTTTTATATAGAATTGTTCTATAGTCTATACAGTATTTAACACAGTTACATCAGAAGTAACTGTAAATAAATTACTGAAAAATGAAGAGTAATCCCGTACTTTACTTTTTTCAAGAAAAAAATATTTTAATTATTGTAATTAATTACTTAGTAATGCATTACACCCAACAATGGCTGTCTATGAGTTATACCTTATAGCTTATATTGTATATAGTTGTTAATTGTACTTTCTAACTTGGCTGACCTTAAAATTTAATGTGAACATAAAAAGGTCCCGCGTTTACCCTGTTTTAGTTTAGATTTGAAGTTGAAAGTGCAGTTAAGTTTCGGTGGTGAGGTTGTGTTTTTACGACATTTTTTAAATATAATGAGAAATACATTAATCTAAGTATATATTAATGAAAATATAAACTCATTAGAATATAAAGATATAATGAGAATTTTGTGATATAATGAGACAGAGTTCAGACAGGAAGTGCCAGTACTGACAAAATAATGTTAGCTATAAACACATGCTTTGAACAATTGTGATGATGCAAAGTGAGATGATTTGGTCTATATTTAATGTAAAGAAAAGACAAAATTATATAAAAGACCACCAAGTAAGAAGGACTGATATATATATATATATGTGGTGTATGATCTTGAACTATAAATGCTTTGATGTGAACAACACTGGCTGGATGAACATGTTTGTTACTTAGTGTAACATCAAATCCTATTATTTCTGTCACCTTCTCTTAAAAAGGGTCTTCCCGGCCCTCCCGGCAATGATGGAATCCCCGGACAGCCTGGACTTCCTGGTCCTCCAGGCCCCCCTGGACCTCCTGGCCTTGGTGGAGTAAGTATCAAACACTAAAGACTTTCTAACAGACAGGTTAAAGAGGTGACTTATAAGTGCCTTTAGGCCCAGTGCAAACCTTCTGGAAGTTTTGTTCTCCCATTTAGTGGTCTAAGTAAAGCTTCAGGCCAGATTTAGAAATCAAATCACATTTAAACGGCTTTTAGGTCATAGAACTGTCACATTTCAGCACTACAAGAGTGGACAGCGCCCAGAGGGCAGTAGCCATAGTTGCACTGCACACATGTAATTATACCCAAAAATAACAAATAAAACATTTTGTGATCATTTACTCACCCTCATGTTGTTTCAAAACCCTATTACTGTCTTTGTTCTGTGGAACACAAAAGGAAATGTTAGACAGAATGGCAGCCTCAGTCACCATTCACTTTCACTGCTTGTTTTCATACAATGAAAGTGAATGGTGGCTGAGACTGCCAGTCCCAAACATTCTGTTCCACAAAGGAAAGTCAAATGGGTTTGGAACAACATAAGGATGAATAAATTATGACATAATTTCATTTTTAGGTGAACGATCCCTTTAAGATAAACCCCTAAATATGACCTAGCTAATTAAGTTCAGGTAAGATTCCTCAAAGCACATGAAAATTATTATGTTTTGATCCCATCCTGTGAGAGATGAAGTAAAATCCCTTTTTACGTTGTTATAGTACAGAGAGCCTCACACCTCATTCTTTTTGGGAAGAAACTACATAGTTCCTGTTCAAATGACTAACAGGGTCTTTTTATCTCCTTGTTTCTTCAGAACTTTTCTCCTCAGATGTCTGGTGGTTTTGATGAGAAATCTGGAGGAGCAATGGCCGTCCCTGGCCCCATGGTATAATGCACACATGCTACATACACACATTCATTACATGCATGTAAATACACACAAATATACAATCCCCTGGTGTGGATTTAGATATACAGATACACTTGATGTACCATTTTTATTTCTCAAAAACATGTCTGCTTAGATCCTGACAAACAAACAACATCACAGACAGTTAAACGGTTAAACTACAAACACCTGCTTATTACATTCTTGTCTCTTCATCTAAACATAAAACATACGTAGATCTTAAACAGCCGCACTACAAGCTACTTACAAGACTTCTAAAGGCCTGCAGCATGTAACTTTAAACAAAATATCATGTAAATAATATGAATTTTTCAATTTGCAGGTGTACTTAACAAATCTTTATTTCTCTTTTTAAAGGGACCTATGGGCCCCCGTGGACCTCCTGGACCTCCCGGAACTGCTGTGAGTAGTCACTTACAATTATTAAAAAAACATAAATTCTTCACATCTAATATGGTTTTGAATCACTGGATTAAAAAAGTTCCTATTTTACTCCAACCGAAGCATAGAAATGTATTTGAAGACTAAAATGTGCACCATAGAATTGGAGCACACACAAAAAAGTATTAGAGAACATTTTGCAATAAGGTTCTATTCATTAACATTAGTTAATGCATTATGTTTAATGAAGTAACTATGAACAATATTTTGAACCGCATTTAATAATCTTGGTTTATGTTAATTTACATATTTACAATTGTTCGATTTTAGTTTATAATGCATGAACTAATGTTAACGTGCAACATTAATGTTAAATAAATAATGTATTATTATATATTGTAATTAACATGAACCAAGATTAATTAGGACTGGAAAAGTGTTGTGTTGTGTGTGTGTGTGTGTGTGTGTGTGTGTGTGTGTGTGTTTATTATTATATATATTAACAATAAACAATAAAATGTAAATATAAAATGAACTTTAGTTTAGGTATTTCAAAGTCCTATACAGTTAGATCCAACCAGAAAGCATAAGTTAACTTTTGAGCACTTATTTTTTTCCCCTGAAATTTTCCCATTAAACTGTTGTTTAAACGTTGTGTTTTTCTGTCCTCCTCTTCAGGGACCCCAAGGTTTTACTGGCCCCCCTGGTGAGCCTGGTGAGGCTGGTGCTCCTGTGAGTATCTAAACCAATCATTTGTACACTCAAATCAATTACACACCTTTTACTCAGGACTGATACTTTAAGACCTCGCAAAATCTAGAGTCTTTGTCCTTAAGTGACCTGTTAGTAAGAGTTAACATTTAAAACCAAAAATTCTGAGTGTTTTTCACTTGCTCAAAAATACCCACAATCAAATGAGGTCAAAAGGGCACAAGCTTAATGGAACTTGACCTCATGCCCCTCTCTTGTATATTATTAAAACAAAGGATTCTTACTTATCTAGCTAAAAGTAATTTTAGTTGATTTTTCACTTTTTACATTTCATAAATTACAAAAGCTACTGTGTGACTCACTCATGCAGCCACAATGTGAGACTAACCTAGCTTTTTTTCCTGCTTTCCCTTCTTTAGGGTCCAATGGGTCCCCGTGGTCCTGCTGGTCCCCCTGGAAAGAATGGAGAAGATGTAAGTAGCCTACCCAATTTAACCTCAACATTGTTTTAAAATTATGGTAATAAAAATAGGGGATAACCTAATTTTTTCCACCAATTTTGGCTTTATTAGTGCACTCTAATTCTATAATTAGCATGGCATACTACTTCTGTTATGATTATGCAATTTCAGGATGCTAACCATAGTATTTAAGTACATAAGAAATGAGTCAGGGAATGCACTCTCTGGCCATGGTTCTTTCTTTGTCCAATAACATTCAAGATATCCAACATCTTTTTAGTTCACACAGCTTTCGACAGGGATCGAAATTTCAAAGATTACCCACAATTCAGTCTGATAGATGCCTATGGTGTTATTCTTTCTTGGCATTCTTTTTCATTTCATTCTTTGTTTTGTTTTTTGTAGGGTGAGTCTGGCAAACCCGGTCGCCTAGGTGAGCGTGGACCCACAGGTGCACAGGTGAGTTTGCTAGTGTTCCCAAAGGACTCTTCCCAGTATACCACAGTGACATCTCAACAATTTCTGCTGTTTTTGATTGTTTGACAATTGATTCATTTATTAGATTATGTAAAATCATTTTAAGTTCAATATGTTGGATGACACAGCGAGAGAGAGAAACACTGCAAACAACTTTTGTAAGGCTGTGAAAACTGAAGTCTCCACCTTCCCCTGTCCCTTTCTTTCTCTATCTAGGGTGCTCGTGGATTCCCCGGAACTCCTGGCCTTCCAGGCATCAAGGGACACAGAGTGAGTGCTCCAGGAAGTGTTTCCTTTAGTTTGATGACTGTCAACATATGTCAAAACTTTTTACATCTTTACATCCTTCCTCTCTACCTCAGGGATTCAGCGGTCTAGATGGAGCTAAGGGAGACTCTGGCCCTGCTGGACCTAAGGTGAGTTCCACATTCTGAATCAATATCACACTTGGATTAAACTTAAATTTCAACAGTAGCAGATCAATTAATATGCTGTTTTGTTCATTAGGGTGAGGCTGGTAACCCCGGTGAGAACGGAACTCCTGGCGCAATGGGTCCTCGTGGTCTGCCTGGTGAGAGAGGCCGTCCTGGTCCTAATGGTGCTGCTGTAAGTGACCGTATATGATGATGATAAAGTGGTCTGTAAAGCTAAAATTTGACCTTCTATTGAAAGCCAGTATTATATTTTTAAAGATGTAATTAATATGTGGAGGAGCTCTATGTGCCATGAAATATTTTGCTAGCAAAGGACAGTCACGTGCATATTAAAAGAATGGCCACAGAAATTATTTCAGTCTTTTAGAAGCATTTGGTTTGGCACATGCTAAAATGTTTATCTCTTTAACATACCATTAAACAATGTATTTATAATCCTTTACTATTAGTTTAGTTTCTGAGATTATGGTCTCTCCATTATGGCTTTATATAATGATTGTTACTCATTGTTTTTTTCAGGGTGCTCGTGGTAATGATGGTGCTGCTGGAGCTGCTGGTCCTCCTGTAAGTAACCATTTTTTTAAAACTTCAATACATTATTGAAAACCTTCGCAAATACACATCACAATATTTCTGTAAACCTACCATAACTATATTGTTCCAATAAACATGATCAATCTGAAGAAGAAATTAGAAAAGATACTTTTTTGCTTTGTCTATTTTCTAGGGCCCAACTGGCCCTGCTGGTACCCCAGGATTCCCAGGTGGCCCTGGAGCTAAGGTAAGAAAAAAAACTTCTAATTTTTTCATTATGATAACATAAGGTAGATTTGACCTTTAAACAAACAGTGAAGAGAGCCCTATAATATTCTTTTTAGGGTTGAGATGCCCCCTATATCACTCAGATTTCCATATGGGGGTTGAGATGCCCCCTATAACCCTCAGATTTCCATTTCAGGGTTTAGATGCCCCCTATAGTGCTTTAATTTGCATTAGAGGGTTGAGATGCCCCCTATAGCCAATAGCTGTAGTACTCAGATTTCCATTTTAGGGTTTAGATGTCCCATATAGCACTCTAATTTACATTTGACAGTTGAGATTTCCCCTATAGAGTCTAATTTTCTTTTCAGGGTTGAGATGCCCCCTATAGCACTCAGATTTCCATTTAGGATTGAGATACCCCTATAGCACTCTAATTACAATTTCAGATTTTTAGGCTGCCTAGCACTCTCATTTGCATTTTAGAGTTGATATGCACCCATTAGCACTCTAATTTCCATTTTAGTGTTGTGATGCCCCCAATAGCACTCTGATTTCCTTTTCATGGTTGAGATGGCCCCTATAGCACTCTAATTTCTACTTGAGGGTTGAGATGCCCCCTACAGCACTCTAAATTTCTTTTCAGGTTTGAGATGCCCCCGTAACACTCAGATTTCAATTTGAGGGTTGAGATGCCCCATACAGCTCTCTAAATTCTATTTAAGGATTTAGATTCCCCCATATCACTCTTAGGTTGTAGGGTCCCCTATAGCACTCACATTTGCATTTAGAGTTGATATGCCCCTTATAGCACTATCATTTCCATTTTAGTGTTGTGATACCCCCAATAGCACTCTAATATATTTTTCAGGGTTGACATGCCCCCTATAGAAATTTAATTTCAATTTCAGGATCATAGGATCATTTGAATCATAGGACTGTAGTTTACATTTGAGGACTGAGCCGCTATAGCATTCAAGTTTTCATTTTAGGGGTGAGGTGCCCCTAAAAGCAAACATTTTCTAGATTTCAGGGTTGAGATGTACCCGGTAGCCCTTTAATTTCTGGGGTGAGTCCCCTATAGCACTCTAGTTTACATTTGAAAGTTGAGATGCCCCTATAGCACTCTAGTTGACATTTGAGGGTTGAGATGTCCCCTATAGCACTCTTGTTTAGATTCAAGGGTTGAGATGCCCCCTATTAAACAATAGACATGTGCTGACCTATCACCCTGCACCTCACTCATTCTATCTGCTTTCTTCAGGGGGAGGTTGGTCCTCAAGGAACTCGTGGTGCAGAGGGACCCCAGGGTGCCCGTGGTGAGCCTGGTAACCCTGGACCTGCTGGTCCCGCTGGACCTGCTGTAAGTGAATCTTTTGAATTTGATAGTTTTCACCCAGGGATATATATTAAGTACATTTTTAAAACACTTGTGCAGCTCCATCCTGAAACAGTTCCATATGTTTTCCTTTCCTTCTACTGTAGGGTAACAATGGAGCTGATGGTGCTGCTGGTGCTAAGGGTGCTCCTGTAAGTATCATCTTATTCTTTATAAATAAAAAAAAAGAAGAAAAAAACATAAATATATATATATATATTTATTTATTATTTTTATCATCTCTTCTATAGGCCTCATATGGTATCTTTCTGGATTTGAACTTTGGTGTTAGTAAATTAACACCACATTTTGTTTCTCTCTCTGCTGCCACCTGCAGGGTGCTGCTGGTATTGCTGGTGCTCCTGGTTTCCCTGGACCCCGTGGCCCTCCTGGACCTTCTGGAGCTTCTGGTGCCCCTGGCCCCAAGGGTAACACTGTAAGTGTCAAATTCTTTACGAATCATCAGCTCCATATTTTATATTTTTATATTTTATAATTTCTCCTCAAAAAAACAAATTAACATAATGCTGTTGAGTAATTTGAATGTATAATGTATGTCGATTTTCTTTATTTTTATGTATTTTCTGATTCTTAATTATTTTGAAAAGCACTTTGTTGTTTTTAATGTACTTTAAAAATAAAATGTTTATTGTACTGTATTGTACTGTATGTTTACCTGCTTATTTTTGTTTACCCATTTGTTTGTTTTGTAGGGTGAGGTTGGTGCCCCTGGTGGCAAAGGAGAGGCTGGTGCCAAGGGAGAGGCTGTAAGTTTATAGTTCTCATCAAGAGACTTATCATACAAATTTAAGTGAACCATTCCACAAATTTAGCTTAGGATTGTGTCTAGTTTAGCACTGCTTTCTCAAAAAGCAACTTGTATTTTCAGTTGTTTGTATAATAATTGATTATTCATATTAATTTCTGTTTAATTTCTAAACATCTCCTTTTCTGGTGTGCCTATCCAGGGTCCCCAAGGAGTTCAGGGTCCCCCTGGCCCCTCTGGTGAAGAGGGCAAGAGAGGTCCCCGTGGTGAACCCGGTGCTGCCGGTGGTCGTGGACCCCCTGGCGAACGTGTATGTACCTAAATCAAGCCTACCCATATCATCTTAGACACTGTTTTACATAAGATTATGTGTGGAGACCTAAACTGAACTCTTCAGAGGTTTTTCTATCAAATTTAAAACCTACATTACATAGAAATATCTACTCAAACAAGTTCTAAACTGAGTGGCACTTACCACAGCAAAACAACTCTTTGTGCAGGGTGCTCCTGGTGGTCGTGGTTTCCCTGGTGCTGATGGATCTGCAGGTCCTAAGGTAAGTCTTCAAAAGATATACGATTTTTCATAACTAAACCGACTTCAATACTTACATTCAATTCCATTGACAGAATATCCATTTAGCATATTGCATTTATCATATTCCAGCAATAGTAAATTGTGTCACTTTCTCTGATCTCTGTAATAGGGTGCCCCTGGTGAGCGTGGAGGCCCTGGAGCTGTTGGACCTAAGGGTGCCACTGGTGAGCCTGGCCGCAATGGTGAACCTGGCATGCCAGGATCCAAGGTGAGAAAATTGACCAGTTGGAATGCTATATCACTGTGCATTGGTTGTGTATTAGTATGCCAATGCCATAGTTTGACCCCTTCTGTTATCTTGTCCATTACAGGGAATGACTGGTAGCCCTGGCAGCCCTGGACCTGATGGCAAGACTGGACCTGCTGTGAGTGTCCCCCTTTCTGCATTCTCTAACAGATAAGCCACATGGTGCCATAACTAAGTGCTGCAGTGGTCTAACATCATTCATATAATTGCTGATCCGGGCTTTCAATTTCCGCAATAGCAGGGCTAAAACTGCTGTTTCGAACAACTGGATTGTTTTTGTTAATGTCCCGTTGTGAGAAAAAAACAATAGTAAGGGTAACTTTAAATCAAAAGGGATTGAAAAATAAGACAACTGCCAAATTGCCATAAATAGCCAGACATTTCAGTCAGTTTGAGCCATAATCAACTTCATGCTTACTATATTCCTATACCATTGATTATGTATCTATATAAACTATATTTTCACTGACATATTTACCTCATATACTGTATAAATTTCAGTCCAATCTACTTAAATTGAAACTGCATACCCAGACATTCATACACGATGATGATGATCACAAAGCTCACAAAGCATTTTCGTTTGTATATCTGACAGGGTAATTCTGGACAAGATGGCCGCCCTGGACCTCCCGGCCCTGTTGGAGCAAGAGGACAGCCTGGTGTCATGGGATTCCCTGGACCTAAGGGTGCTGCTGTGAGTGCTTTAGATGCTCTTTAAAATTGTCCCTTTGACTTGTGAGGGTTGGGTTGTTGAGTTCCTCAACATTCAGTAATATAGCTTCATCAATCTACAATCAGAATCCTGTTAGCCTGGCAGAGCTTGACTGTATCCTTTAAATGTTACTTATTTGCTTAGTCTCAAAACCGTTTCATGCTCAGGTACCATGAATATTTGTTATATTAGGATTTCTAAGTTTGATGTGACTTATTTTTGCTCATGAACAGGGTGAGGGTGGCAAACCTGGTGAGAGAGGTGTGATGGGTGCTATTGGTGCCACTGTAAGTTTCTGTAGCTTCCATTTTGCATACCACAGTCTAATTTTACCCTTTTGAAATCTTCATCCGGGCATTATTATATTTTTTGTGCTTGACTATAGGGTGCTCCCGGTAAGGATGGTGATGTTGGTGCCCCTGGTGCTCCTGGACCTTCTGTAAGTAGCACTTTCAATATCTCGCAATGCATCTTACAGAGTTTTTGTCATTTAGCATTATTATTACATCAACATAAACAACAGCTCTGCTAATCCATCATATTTTGTGACTTATCTCAAATAATGGCTTAACTATTGAACTATTTTAATCTGCATATTCATAAATAATACTTGCATTCCATGTAGCATCCACGTATAATTTCTCTAATATAGCACTTTTGGCTATTGTGTCTCATGACATTTCTTTCTGCTGAATAGGGGCCTTCTGGTGAGAGAGGTGAGCAGGGACCTGCTGGTCCTCCTGGATTCCAGGTAAGTGTGCTCACTTATCTTACCAATCCAATCCACTAAAACATGACGTTTTTGCTATAGGAAGTCAGTAACCTCATATTTTTGTTGTGCATCTGCATTACAGGGTCTTCCAGGACCCCAGGGTGCCACTGGTGAGCCTGGCAAGATTGGTGAGCAGGTACGACTTCCCTACTAGTGTTGGTACACAACATCCTTTATAATGCATAAAATTGCTAATTAATTTTACAGTAAATCCTATGGGATCTAACCTACTGCAAATCCTATAAAATCTAACCTTATAGCAAGATTGAATCATATAATGAAAATCAAGGACTTTCAAATACTTTTTCAAATGGTAAAGTACACATTAACAAGAGTTTCTGTATCGCTTAGGCATATTGCACAACAACTGACTGTAAAGAACAGAAAGAATATTAAGAGACATTCAATGAGAATTGATTGTGTGAATCTCATCTTTGATGGAAACATATTGCGCGTTTTTAATGCGTATTGAAATCTGTAGAAGGTCTGTAGAGTAAATGTTGTGAAAACTGTGGCAAAGTTTAACCAAAATCAGAATTGACCTCATGACTCGACCAAAAATAATGGTCACATCCCATGCAGCCAGTTCATAAGGCAAATTTGCTTTAGAGTGTGCGCACATGCGACACAACATGCAGTGAAAGGATGTCATACTAAACTTCTTCGCCACTGCATAACTCAAACACTAGAGACTGATTTACTGGCCATTGGCTAATGACATCCATTTTGTCACCTAGCCCAAAATTTGGCTGCATGCGAGTAGAGGTCTGTGTATCCACATTGACATTTCGCAACAACACAAGCACATACCTTTGTTTTTTACCCACCCAACGTGTTACGTAGAAAAACAAAAGCTGTGGTTGGTCGCTTTTCATGTACGTCAGATGACCCCTTCCAATCTTGGGTAGTTTAAATGTGCGCTGTGTGCAGGGGATATTGTGAATGTAATCAAAAATATGTGAAAAATGAATGTGTTTCTCTGGCATGCTAAAAGTGTAGACATTTTCCATTTTAATTTCAAGCACTTTTTAACAAAACATTGGGATTTTCCAGGTATTCCCGTACTTACATTTGTAAAAGCTAAATTCAAGCACTTTAAGCACTTCAAGGACCTTGTGTGGACCCAACCCTGTATATAATTTTCAAATTTTGCATGAATAGATGATGCAGAGCTTGCTCAATCAATGGGAAAGTGTACATAAGACAAATATTAGTCCTTTGAAGTTAAATTGGCTCCTTCTAACAATCCTATTTTACTTTATTACAGGGTCTTTCTGGAGAGGCTGGAGCTCCTGGACCTTCAGGATCCAGAGTGAGTATCTACAGCATGATCACAAAAATTCCACATAGGCCATAATGCCAAACCTTCTAACTGCCAGATTAGAACGATGGCCAAGAACTGATGGGATCTCTCTCTCTCTCTCTACTTTGTACCAGGGTGACAGAGGATTCCCTGGTGAGCGTGGTGCCCCTGGCCCTGCTGGTCCTGCTGGTGCCCGTGGTTCTCCTGGTTCAGCTGGTAACGATGGTGCCAAGGTGAGTCTTACCTGTCCTTACACAATTCTCAAGCACTAGTGTTGGTCAAGCTGAACAGTTACCACTCATTCACAACAGCAAACAGCTGGGCAGAATTCAAAGAAATCTCCAAAATATAAATATTTGTAATGCTTTCCTAGGGTGATGCTGGTGCCCCAGGTGCTTCTGGTGCTCAAGGTCCTCCAGGACTTCAAGGCATGCCTGGTGAACGTGGCGCTGCTGGTCTGCCAGGTCTCAAGGGTGACAGAGTGAGTGTCAAAAAGGCCTGTCCTACCACACTTAGTACTGTACTTTGACAGCACATACTAGCATTAAGTTTTCCAAACACAAATTATGTAGAGGCCTAGAATATATCACACCACAATTATTGATTTCTCAAAGAACTTTAACTTAACTATTGCTTGACCTGGTCTCTTAGCAAGTCAGGCTAAAATGCACCTCCCCAAAGTGCAGTAGATGTTAAAGTAATAGCCTGATAAGAACATGTGTAGATAGACACTCAGTACATATAGACAAAAAAAGTCTTAAGTGAATGGTTTTAGCTTGACATGCAAGACCCATCTGCAATCAGACAATGCAATGGCTAATGGTGTTAGCCTATTGGCCCAAATCCCAACACTGATGGCAAAATCTTATCCTAGGGTGACCAAGGTGGCAAAGGTACTGATGGTGCCCCTGGTAAGGATGGCATCCGTGGTATGACTGGACCAATTGGACCTCCTGGACCTGCTGGAGCTCCTGGTGATAAGGTGAGTTTCTTTTGAGCTGGATTCCATTGATCGATTGTCATAGATTGATTCTTACAAAGTTGAAGAGCCTATTCCACAATGTATTCTATAATTTGTATCTAATCATAGGGAGAGAGTGGTGCTGCTGGACCTCTTGGACCTACTGGTGCCCGTGGACCACCTGTAAGTAAAGCCCTTGCCTTTAAACAGCTTGGGGTGAATAAAATAAGCACAATTTGAAGAAACAGTGAACTGAAGCAAGTTTTACTAAAATGTCTTGACACCATCATTTCTTCTACAATTACCAATAGGGTGAGCGTGGTGAGCCTGGTGCTCCTGGACCTGCTGGATTTGCTGGACCTCCTGTAAGTAAAAACCACCAAGATAACCTTTTAACATGTTTTAAAGATTATTGGCCAGTTCATAGTTCAATCATCTCATTTCTTTCCAATAGGGTGCCGATGGTCTGCCTGGTGCTAAGGGAGAGTCTGGAGATAATGGTGCAAAGGGTGATGCTGGTGCTCCAGGACCTGCAGGAGCAACTGGTGCGCCTGGACCTCAGGTGTGATAATCCACTGTAACCTTCTCAAATCAGGACAATTATCTTACATTTTTGTCAACTGCAAGTCCAAAACCTCAAGAGAGGACTGTCTATAATTATTCTAAATATATACTCATTTGGGTCTATAATGTTCGATGAACCCACATAATAATAAACATTTTCTAAACTAATGTTTAATTCAAGCATTATTTATTAAATTAATTGAATTCTGCCATACAGGGTCCTGTTGGTTCTACTGGACCCAAGGGTGCCCGTGGTGCAGCTGGCCCCCCTGTGAGTATTCTACATTGTTACTACATGTTAATACTTACCACAATCAAAATGAAAATACATTCTGCTATCAAAGACACTTGGAACTTACCTATCACAACAGAACTAATCCATTTTTCATTTTCTGTTCAGGGTGCTACTGGCTTCCCTGGTGCTGCTGGCAGAGTTGGACCTCCCGGCCCCGCTGTAAGAACATCTTCAATACTGATTCAGATCATCATATGTTACATTAAGTCTTGGAATCAGGATCAGGATCTTCTACCATAATTAATATCTATTGTCTAATCTTTGTCTTTCTTAGGGTAACGCTGGACCCCCAGGACCTCCCGGACCATCTGGTAAAGAGGGTCAGAAAGGTAACCGTGGTGAGACTGGACCTGCTGGTCGCACTGGTGAGACTGGCGCTGCTGGACCTCCTGGTCCCTCTGGTGAGAAAGGAGCTCCTGGAGCTGAGGGTCCTCCTGTAAGTGTCTCATGCCAATCAATAACCAAAGTTTCTCAAACTCTGATACATAACCAACCAAGCCAAAACACTAGAGAGAAAATGACAGTGCCCTGCAAAGTTATTCAGGTCACTTAACCATTTCTCTCATTATATTCTATTGAAGTATCCCCTGTTCACACATTGTTCAAGTGAACTGTTCTGATTTTGATGCATTATTCCAGGCAGATATGTTGTTCAAGTTAGTTGCAGAAGATGATGTTTGTGCACCACAATTTTTAAATAGAGCCACAGTTTCTCATTTGTGATTGAGATAAGGTCTGGGCCATTGCAAACAATCTGGTTGATTAAAAGAAAACTTCTCGCAGCATCTTCACATCATGTGAAGCTATAGTCGCTATACTTCCAATTGATGTGGTGTTTTTTTGGGCTGTGGGAAGTGATTATTGTACACCATACATATGTCTTTGAATATGGTTTAAAAGCTCTATCCTGGTCTCCTGACCACAAAATCTTTTCCCCACATCACAACTGGCCCAATAGTAAGGATTTTTAGCAAACTCTAGACTTGATTCAAATAGTCCTTTTTGAGCTATGGTTTCCTTTAAATCACACTCACATAGAGGCTAATGTTATGCAGAGCTCATGATTTGGATGATGAACCTTTATGCCATTCTCAGCTACTAAACTGTATCTAATATAAGTGATTGTTGCCCTCTCTTTTGCTTCTCTCACAAGTTGTCATATTGCTCATGAAAATAATTAGTTATACAACATATTCTCAGCAGTGTGTGGATGGTTTGATATAGCACCACTTCCTGATAATTGAACAGTGCCCTCTGGAACATCCACACACATTTATTTTTTCACTTTCCCTAATTTATTTACTTTATATTTGCTCTTTAGTCATAATATTCACAGTTATCATTTAGATTCACAGCATTAATAATAATCTTTTAGCTTTCAGTTTTCTGTTTAGCATATGTGGTAGTTATTTAATCAATCACAGGTAGACCCAATTGTTTGTCATCTGTGAAAACCCAGAGCATCTGAAACTTAGGACTTGAATACTTATGCAAAAAGTATATTTAAATTTTACACATATTCTAAAACACAACAATTTAATATTACAGAAACTGATTTTGAGTTTCAGTCCTAAAGCAGCTGTATAGTTTAGAGTTATAAAATACATTTGATAAAGGATTCAGGCACAACACAATTAACAAGAACAGATTGTTAGACTTTTTTTCAAGCTACAAAAATATAGAAAAGACTTTGTCTGTGTGATGTACTTCCTAGATTATCTCACTAATATCCTCATTTTCTTCAAGGGCTCTTCTGGTATCCCTGGACCTCATGGTATTGCTGGACAGCGTGGTATTGTTGGTCTGCCCGGACAAAGAGGCGAGCGTGGTTTCCCTGGTCTCCCCGGCCCATCTGTGAGTGTTATGATTATTCATAGTTTATTAATTTATGCTGACTTCAGTGTAGATACGGAGTGGTGGTGGTGTAGTGGTCTAAAACCACATGACTGGTAAACTGGTAATCAGAAGTACACTGGTTCGATCCCCACGGCCACCACCATTGTGTCCTTGCGTAAGGCACTTAACTCCAAGTTGCTCCAGGGGGATTGTCCCTGTAAGAAGGGCTCTGTAAGTCGCTTTGGATAAAAGCGTCTGCCAAATGAATAAATGTAAATAAATGTAAATGTAGATATAGGATAGTTGAAGCATTTTCATCAACACAAACTATGCTCTTCATTGTGATGTGATCTAGGGAGAGCCTGGCAAGCAGGGACCTGGTGGCCCCTCTGGTGAACGTGGTCCTCCTGGACCTATGGGACCCCCTGGATTGGCTGGACCACCTGGCGAGCCTGGTCGTGAGGTGAGGATACATACCTTCACACCATTACCTGTTGCACTTCTGTTATATAACTTAGTTGTTCGTTAATAGATTATTTTGTCTTGTTGACTCTTAACAAACTATGATTTATCTTTCATTAGGGTACCCCAGGTAATGAGGGCTCTGCTGGACGTGATGGTGCTCCTGGCCCCAAGGTGAGCTGTACTCTTCAAGGTTTCTCATTATGTATATAGTTCATATAAGTTAAACAGACGAAAGTATAACTTATGCATTGTCACTAGCACCTTGTCCCTCACAGTATTCTGTTCCCAACATAGGGTGACCGTGGTGAGACTGGCTCTGCTGGCACCCCAGGTGCTCCTGGACCCCCTGGTGCTCCTGGACCCGTTGGCCCTGCTGGAAAGTCTGGTGACCGTGGAGAGAACGTAAGTGTCCCATTTCCAATAAAGAACTGCACTATGAACATTGAGTGGTTGAAAAAGATAGCTAAAACTCATCTGTTTTTTCCTTCTTAGGGGCCTTCTGGTCCTGCTGGTGCTGCTGGTCCTGCTGGTCCCCGTGGACCTTCTGTAAGTCCCTAATCATATCACCTAAGGTTTTAAAAACTGGACATTGTGTAGCATATACATATACTACATTGGAAACTGAGTGTCGTCTCTTTGTGCAGGGACCCGCTGGAGCTCGTGGAGACAAGGGTGAGACTGGTGAGGCCGGAGAGAGAGGCATGAAGGGACACAGAGGATTTACCGGAATGCAGGGACCCCCAGGACCTCCTGTAAGTGACTCCATTTAGGCTACACCTTAAATGTCATATAATATCCATAGGTTGATTAACCTGATGTTTGTAATTCTCAACTGAAACTTGCTTTCCTGTAGGGACCCTCTGGAGAGCCTGGAGCTGCTGGAGCTTCTGGACCCGCTGGACCTAGAGTAAGTATTCTCACCTATGCCAAAATATTTTTCCTGGCTTGTTTCTGTGCTAGATAAAGCATATACATGATGACCTGTCAAAAAGAAATCTGATATATGGCAAAACATATAAACCACATATACTGAATATTATGTATGTTCATGTATAGGTTTTCACTGCTAAAACAAATGTCTCACATACTTATGTATGTACTGTATATATATATATATATATATATATATATATATATATATATATATATATATATATATATATATATGGCACATATAATTAAGAACTATAATTGTATATGTTCATGTATGGCCATATATCAGATTTCTGTAAGGATGTGTTTTGGAGTTGTTAGGTGGCATTATATACATTCTTGACATTTTGATTGGATTTGGATATTTCTCTTCATTAATAGGGCCCTGCTGGATCTTCTGGTGCACCTGGTAAAGATGGCATGAGCGGACTTCCTGGACCCATTGGACCTCCTGGACCTCGTGGTCGCAATGGTGAAATTGGACCAGCTGTGGGTGGCAATTTCTACTACACAAGTATGCACTTATTAAACCAAACAAAAACTTTAACCCCTCCATATTTGGTTCACTCCCTGGTTTAGGGCCCACCTGGAGCTCCCGGACCCCCTGGACCTCCTGGACCCTCTGGTGGTGGATTTGATATCGGCTTCATTGCCCAGCCACAGGAGAAGGCCCCAGATCCCTTCCGCAGCTACCGTGCCGACGATGCCAATGTGATGCGCGACCGCGATCTTGAGGTTGACACCACCCTCAAGTCCCTGAGCCAGCAGATTGAGAGCATCATCAGCCCAGATGGCACCAAAAAGAACCCTGCACGCACTTGCCGTGACCTAAAGATGTGCCACCCAGACTGGAAGAGCGGTATGTAATGGCCACTCTCTCAACTGCATAAAACAATGGCACAAATAACTTTTGCCCAGCATCATTCTGTACCACAATAGCATACCAATTTTATTCCAATTCCTCTGTCAAAAAACAGGCGAGTACTGGATTGACCCTGACCAGGGCTGCAACCAGGATTCCATCAAGGTCTACTGCAACATGGAAACTGGGGAGACCTGCGTCTACCCAACACAGTCCACAATTCCCCAGAAGAACTGGTACACAAGCAAGAACATCAAGGAGAAGAAGCACGTCTGGTTCGGAGAGGCCATGACCGATGGCTTCCAGGTGAGGCTTTTTCCCTCTTATGTCAACAAGACCAAAGAGAATTGAACAGAATTTCTTTTCATGTATCCATATTTGCTCATTTTCTGTGTTGTCCTCAATTCCAGTTTGAGTATGGCAGCGAGAACTCCAAGCTTGAGGATGTGAACATTCAACTCACCTTCCTGCGCCTCATGTCTACAGAGGCCACCCAGAACATCACATACCACTGCAAGAACAGCATTGCATACATGGACCAGGCTTCTGGCAACCTAAAAAAGGCTCTTCTGCTGCAGGGCTCCAACGAGATTGAGATCAGAGCAGAGGGCAATAGCCGCTTCACATACAGCGTCACTGAGGATGGTTGCACGGTATGAAACCTCTTAATCTCTGTTGTTTGTTAATATCCCAATATCTCAGCAATACTGCAGATACATTTTTTTTTTTAAATAATCTATGGCTGCATTAATGCCACTCTATTAAACTGTGAGCTAATACCAAGTCTTTTATGAAAATGTGATTAACCGCTAATATCAAGTCTATTACACTACAAGCACTATTTCTTGTTCACTTTTATCCAAAGTGACTATGAGAATAATACTGGCAGAAACATTTAGTTCAATGAATAAAACAAAACAATGTGCTACCAACTGCTTGCTGTTAGTTTGGAGACAAATGTATTAGATAAGAACAAAAGAATGGTTATTAACAATGTAAATATGCTAATTTGTTCCCCTCTTCTTCTTTTTCCATCTCTCCAGTCGCACACTGGTGCATGGGGCAAGACAGTCATCGACTACAAAACAACAAAAACATCCCGTCTGCCTATTATTGACATCGCCCCTATGGACGTTGGTGCACCTAATCAGGAATTTGGCATTGAAGTTGGCCCAGTCTGCTTCTTGTAAAAAATGAAATCTGGACTTGAGATTGTTTGTGTGCGTGTGTGTTTTTAGCAATCATCTCTCTAAAACCTTTTCTATGCATTAAAATCAAACCCTAGAATTCAATTTGGCTATCCAAATGGTCCACTTGCTTAGACCTGCGCTTCAGAAGACAGTGGTTTTGTGTTATCAGGCTTTGTTTTTGGACCACTATTCTGTCATCATCCACACTGAGGACACTTTAGAAGACTCATTTGTTTCACTGGCAACAAGAAAATAATATATACTTATAAAGTGTAAAATTCCCCTGGAGTTTTAAAGAAACTGACACAAGTGACATTTTTTCAACCACTGCGGAAGGACAATGAAAGAGCAAAACCAAATGCTTTGTACCATGTTCAGGTGTTTAAATAAATCTGTAAAATGACATTTAAGTGTCTTTGTGTTATACCCATTAGCCACCGGGTTCCGAATGCCAATGTTCCTTTCAAAGAGTCACAGAAAGAACGACCAGAAGAGACAGGGGTTCAACTTTATTTTGATGTCTTACGGCTACCTCAAAAAAGAAACAACTACAATTCCCAGTGTTGATCTACACCAAGTCAGGATTTTACCTGGCAGAATTATGGTTAAATGAGCAAGTGTCAGCTGTAAAGGTGCTATTTCCTCTTGAGGTCTTGTTAGCAAGGTATGTTAGAGTTTTGCTTTTTTTTAAAGTAATGTATTGTTTATCGCTTTTGCTCACAGGGCCTTTGGTGCTAAAAAATCTGAGTACCTTGCTGCCTAGTTGTAACAGATGCCTCTCTCTCTGAAGTGTATGCTAAGAGCCAAACAGCAGAGCTTTTGTTAAGAAGCAGTACTGTAGCTGTGATACACACACAGTCTTTACAAGTGTAGAATAAGCAGGTGGAGTCTGTTTTTATTTTTCAAACACCTTTTTGGCACTTTTTGGTTGTTGTTTTTTTGGTTTATTTTAGCCTGTTGCTTCCTGCCATTACCCCACTTACTTCCCATGATTCTGTAATCAGGATTTGTTTTGTTTTTATACAGGGTTTTTAAAGAGAACAACAGGCATTAAAATAGAAAAGTCCTAAAATAATGGAGAGAAGCAGACACACCATAGGGGGTTAAAACAAGAGGATCTGTACCTATTTGTATATGTATAAAAATTTGAGATGTTTTTAATTATTTTGAATGCTGAAATAAAGCATGTTAAGTGGTCGACCTTATGTTTGTCAGAAGTGATCTTGACTCGTCCCTGACTGCCCAATAGACTTGAATGAAGAACAGCTTGCACCTGTTATAGTTTTTACTAAGAGGAAGATTAAAGAAAATCTTAGAAACGTTTTGACTTTTTGGTACTTTTTCATGTTGTTTTGCAAAATTAGATTATTTCCCTACTGAATAACATCTCACCTACAGGAAGGACATCCTTGAAGCAAATAAATCTATTTATCGTCAAGTCAGTTAAATACTACGTTCAGAATCTTCGTAGAGAGTACTAACCTTACACAGCCTGGAGGAGGTTATCCTCCATCTTCTGTCCTAAAAACAGTCTTTAAAACGGTCTTTAACTCCTTCATGAGACGGATAATAATTCCAATAATGATCCATCAGAGACAATTCGGCACACGAGGCAGTCGAATCGCAGCTCGAAGCATTCCATCTAGTGTTCGTGAAATCATGGGTCGTCCTTGCTGTCGAGGACATTGTAATCCACAAACACGTTCAATTCCAATATCTTGAAAGATGAGAGAGATGTAATTTAAGTATTTACTTTAAAAACGTTTAACAAATACTTTTGGGGAGCCAAAACTAAGCGTGTAAGGAGGACGAGCATTTTGTCCCAATGTGCAGTCGAATGAATGTGGTCGGTGGTGGTGAGGGTGGTAGTCGTGCAGGACACAACAGGGCCATTGTATCGTGAGGTATGCGGAGCCTTCCGTAGAGAGGGCTTGAATAACAGAACCGCTAACTAAATCCATGCCCTCACTTTCACTTTTACACCCAGAAATGTAAATTCTTAGGGACATGGAGAAAACTGCTACACAAGCTAGCCATCAGAAATCTGTATTATTTGCCCTTTTTTTATTTTTATTTATTTTCCCAATAAATCGTCATAGACACCATTGAAGATGGTTCTGTGTAGTTTAAATGACCCATTTTATCATCTAGAGCAGAGGCGCAAAAACCATATAGCCTATGCAATGTGCAACGCGGGCGCCATTTAAAGAGGGGGCGCCAGCATTTCACTGAAGGAGTTCAGCCCAGATTTTAAAAATGCTGAATTTTGACACCATATATACTTTTTTTTCCTGTCAAAATGCTTATATTTCCATCTTAAGAAAACAAAACAATATTTAACAATATAATAATGTAATACAATTTTCCAAACCTTCCACAGTATAAAGACATGCACTAAAATAGCACTAGCTCAAGTAACATTAAATATTTCCCAAAGTTTAAGTGAGAGTTTGACTAATTGAAAGAACTAGTCATATTGCTTCTGAAGATATTTGCTGCGGCCAAAACTGTGTACTGTCACAGTCACATTATACTGTATTTGATGAAGGTTGCTCTTATCGCCCGGCAAAACAGTACATTATTTTAGGGATGCATGCGATTAGTATGACTAGATTTCAGACATACTTCATCTGGAGACGTTGGCATCGTCTTTTGACCCGATTATTTGACATAAGAACAAGAACCGTGAAAAGGATCTGCTTTGGTTTTGTTAAACAAGCACCATTTAAGCACAAGGAACCATCTTGGTGTGTATATAGCACTTACAGTTGAGATGAGCCGTCGCAATTCACAGCAGTTCCTTTGAATCCAATATTTTGAACGTGACATCGCTTCAGATCCTGAGGGATTATGGGATCGTTAAGAGTCCAGTCGATCCGCACTTCAAAACCTCGCAGGAAATAGTTGGTCATCCGGGTATATCTTGTTTAATTGCTTCATGAATACTGTGGATTCAGACATTCTTCTCCATTGGCACAGTGTTTTTGGCATACCATATAATAGAGAAGTATGAATATTCGGATGCAGCAATGGATTTATCCACTGGATCATATGGGTTACTTTTACGCTGCCTTTATGTGATTTTTCAAGCTTCAACGGTCTGGCCACCATTCACTTGCAGAGCTGAGATATTCTTCTGAAAATCTTAATTTGTGTTTTGCAGGAGAAAGCAAGTCATACACATATGGAATGGCATGAGCGTGAGTAAATGATGAGAGAATTTTCATTTTTGTGTGCACTATCCCTTTAAACAATGAAGACAGAATACGCCCCCTACTGGCTCACGCAATGTAATGCACACCTACAACAGGGTAATTGGTAGCAAAGAGATTTCTCTATGGAGTACAAACTATTATCACTCATTTAATATAGGATAAAAACAAAGCATACAAGCTAATTTGTAATCAATTATATATAGATCTAAGATAATGGTTAGTGTAAAGAGACTTATTGACAAAAATAAGTTATTGTGTAACATAGTAAAAAAGCACACCACTATCTCTCCAATTCAGTAAACAGTCCAAATAGTAATGCAAAAGACCATGAACAGATCACAAATGAATCAGAACCAGACACGAGGATCATTCAACATTGTAGATAACAAACTAACATGACTTTGCATAGAAATAATCCAGCAACCTAGCTTTTTACACACATCGGATATTAACAACAGGTGAGAGCAATTATTCTTGTAAAACAGTTATTTTCTGAAGAGGATGCTCTCTGATCAGTCTTACTTTAATCAGTGCGAAACAAACATGCATCAAACTATAGCTGTATATGCTCATGCATAGAACACAATCAGTACTTAGGGAGGCAGGCTGTGTTTTGTGAGTAGTGAGATTAGACTCATAGGAATTCTGGGTCACCGTGGCGGCAGTATGCAGTAGATGTGTTGCCAAGGCAACCACACAGCTGTTAGAGAAGGGCTGGAACTGCAGTGCTCAGCTGTTCTTGGTCCCTGAGGAAGTCTCCATCACCTGCTCCTGCTGTTATACAGCCACCAGAAATGCAGTGGGAGAGTCCTGCTGCTTAAAGGAACTTCAGCATATCGCATGATGGTCAAAATGGATTCTTGCTATAACACTTGCTATCTAGTATAATAAAAATAAATAAGCAAAATGACCATAATCTGGTCATTAAGCAATACAGATAGTGAGTTAAAATATGACTTTTCATCCCCTGCTCTGTCTTGTCTTAACCATGGGTTTGTTCATCCTTACAATAAAGGCATTCAGTCCAAAGCATCTGGGCTTAGTTTATATTTATTGAATATTACATTTTCACAATCATACCTACAGTATCATCTTTAGTGCCTCTTAGTTTGGTGGGGGTGAACTTAAATATTTTCTTTATCCGCTCTCATGAATAGAATCAAAAAGAGCTGAGTTTTATTTGCCAGGTGTGTACATTTGTTTTGAATACTGGAGCTCTTACTTACTGTACATTAAGAAAACACATTGCAAGAATAGACAGAAAAACTCAAATAAACTTTACAGGAGTGTGCAAATTGTGCATAGATTATTATTGAAAAGTAGAAATAAATATTTAAACGACATGATTTGGTGCCCAGCGCATGGCAGAGAGCAGAAGAACAAATTAAGAGATTGTTGCCTGGGTTTGTTGGGCCCACGATTGTAGAATCCAGAAACAGGACAATGATGCATTTTGGTCCTGCAGAGGAACATTTTTATGGGATGTTAATAGGTTGTGAGATATAGGATTTTGTCTAACCATTTCACTTTCGAATTATTATTTAAATTCTGTGCATCATCCATGCAAACCAAAAGTGATGTCATAAAGGGGTAGTTCATTTACTTACCCTCATACCATCCCAGATGTATATGACTCTATTTCTTCTGCTGAACACAAACATTTTTAGAAATACAATTTAGCTCTGCAGGTCCTCACAATGTACATTTGGAGTACAATTGAAGCTCAAAAGAGCATATAAATGCAGCATTAAAGTAATCCATACAACTCCAGTGGTTAAATCCATATCCTAAGAAGTGATTTGATAAGTGTTGGTGAGAAACAGATTCATATTTATGTCCTTTTGTACTGTAAATCTCCACTTTCACGTTCTTCTTTTATTTTTTGGGATTCACATTCTTTGTGCATACCATCAGCTACTGGGCAGGGAGGAGAATTTATAGTAAAAAGGACATAAATATTGATCTGTTTCTCATCCACGCTTATCATATCTCTTCTAAATATATATATATTTAACCTCTTGAGTTGTATGGATTACTTTTATGCTGCCTTAATGTGATTTTGGGAGCTTCAAAATGTTGTTACCCATTCACTTGCATTGTATGGACATACAGCTGAAATATTCTTTTAAAAAAAATGTTTATGTTCAGCAGAAGAAATAAATTCATACACATCTGGGATGGCATGAAGGTCATTTTTGCGCTGACTTTTACTTTTAGTAACATTCAACACCATATATTTAAAAAATTAATATGCAGTCAAATTTTGATGAACTTTTTATAGGCATCTGCAGGCCAATTCATAGAGCAGAAAACAAATGCCCAGCCTACAAACAAGATTGTCACAGATTACCTCTCCATC
This sequence comes from Xyrauchen texanus, assembly GCF_025860055.1. Taxonomy (NCBI): domain Eukaryota; kingdom Metazoa; phylum Chordata; class Actinopteri; order Cypriniformes; family Catostomidae; genus Xyrauchen; species Xyrauchen texanus. Next base: position 38,062,951 of record NC_068287.1, read on the forward strand.
TTGTATGGCTCCACTGTGCAACATCATAGACCAAGGAAAATCACCTTTTATCCCATCTTAGTTGGAATACAGTTGGAACTGAAAATGTTGCCTCGCTTCATCTTTAGTCCATATTCATTGGCTACAGACAAACTCGTCCACGCTTTCCACAATCACTGACTGAAACTGTAACAAAGACTCCCCAGGGTGCGTGATTCCATAACGGTGTCCTGGCTGCAGTCTGTACAAAAGTTAGGGATGTTCTGTACTTCCACGACTCACCACACGGTGTCGCCCTATACAAATACAACAGACTCAAATCAGGTTAAAATGGGTCAGTGTGTCTTACAGGCCTTCGCGCATTGCAGTGGTTTGATTTAGAAGGATATGGCGAGGGCATGTGCACTCGATATTTACATTACAGGTTATTGAAAAGCGTCCTTGCTCCTTTGAGTTTACCCCGTTATTTAGCCGAGAGCCTTGTAAAAACGCGTTTATTGACAGCTTTGATTCAGGCTCGTCCTCTATGACGTAATGCTTTCTTAATAAATTACGTTTACCTGTATGACCTGCTGAGAACAAAGAATAAAATCCACAATCAATCAATCAATCAATCTATCTATCTATCTATCTATCTATCTATCTATCTATCTATCTATCTATCTATCTATCTATCATCAAAAAAATTATTATATGAATATTGTGCTTATTGTAATTTTTTGTGCCACTTCTGCCACGTTATCAATGTGTTGTTGAAATGGTTAACAGTACCTGCGATGCTGAATGTGCTAGTGGTGATGAAGAGAGAGCAGAGCTCGTGCGAGGAGGGAGCGAGAGGGAGGGAGAGAAAGAGCAAGCGCGTCACACGCTCGTGGGGGGAAATCAAGAGGGCGAAAACTGCTCGTGGACACAATGGATTCGCGAACAGAAGAGTTTTGCGTTGATTAAAACACCACGTCTTCGATGAACACGGGAAACAAGGTAACTGTCTGTTTTGATGGGAGCACGGCACGTTTGGTGCGCGGTTTGTCGCGCTTTTCCTCCTTTTCTTTCATTCCTGCGCTGAACAGTTATTCGGACTTGAGAGGATGCAGGAAGCGACGTCGCGAGTCGAGGCATCGTTGCAGAAAGCGGGGCCCGGTCGTTCCGCAGGGTCTAAATGTGATGATTTGACAGGCGGCAGCTTCTGCAACCAGTTAACACTATTTCAGATTAATTATCGGCGCAAACAATCGATTTATTGCAGATTTGAATTCGCACAATATCTCAGTAATGGCCGGAATTAAAACGACCGCTAATGTTTCCGTGCCAATAAATACTGGCAGATTCATGCTGCCAAGATAAGTAATCTACTGGCAACAGCGTGGGATCACAACAAAGCCTGTCTGTCCATGTCAGTTTGCATGGCATTTCCAATTATTCGTGATGCGCTTTACACAAGTATCACACGATTTAAGATTGTGTTTTGGTCGTTGGTCTCGTTTAATGTTTCGTTCGTGAACTGACTTCCTGTATCTGACAAAGATTCATTTGATGTCGTCTAAAGAGAGACCGTTACAAACGCTATTTGGCCGCTATATTCGGATTAATTGCATATGTTCCACTGTCATTTTTATTAATAATCAGGCGGATATATATATAAGACTTCTAGTTTGCAAAATGTATATTTTGTGTTGACGAAAATAATGTAACCGTATATGAGATACACGGTATTTTCAAGAAAATCTGCTTCGACGGAAACGTTTCGCGTCAATACCTCGATTATTTCCATTATAATGTTTCATTTCGTCAAGATTTCGCTATAATAAACCAGTGCCGCTTGAATTTTAAAATGTAAGGTGAGGCATAAAAGATTTGGCCTACGTTTAGTTTGTTTACACCCTCACACATTTTACCGTTTTTAAATGAACTCTAATACTAAAGAGAATTATGGGAATTTTAACAATTCTGGCATCTGTGTGGCCGTGGCAGAGCTGTCAATGGAAACATCTGCTGAATGTCTTATTGACATCCAACAGATACTTATTGACATTCTAGATTGCACACGTACCTCTTCGTGATGTTTGCTTTAGATCTTTTAATCTGGAAAGCATCACATTTTAATTAACATCTGCAAAACATCTTAAAAAGATCTGATTAACAAACATTCTAAATCATCACATCTCAAAGACATCTGCTGAATGTCTTATTGACATCCCAGATGTCACACATACGTCTCTGAGATGTCTGTTTTAGATCTTTTCATCTGGAAAGCATGCTGAATGTCTTATTGACATCCCAGATGTCACACATACGTCTCTGAGATGTCTGTTTTAGATCTTTTCATCTGGAAAGCATGCTGAATGTCTTATTGACATCCCAGATGTCACACATACGTCTCTGAGATGTCTGTTTTAGATCTTTTCATCTGGAAAGCATGCTGAATGTCTTATTGACATCCCAGATGTCACACATACATCTCTGAGATGTCTGTTTTAGATCTTTTCATCTGGAAAGCATGCTGAATGTTTTATTGACATCCCAGACGTCACACATACATCTCTGAGATGTCTGTTTTAGATCTTTTCATCTGGAAAGCATGCTGAATGTCTTATTGACATCAGAAACATACTTATAATAAGTTATTGACAAATGTCTTATAGACGTATTGCAAATGAACAAACAATATAATAGATACATTCTCAAGATGTAAACACACACATCAAATATGGTAGACGTCTGGAAGATTGTACGTATGCTAAGTACAATCAGGGCCAGAGCCACATTAGTGTTACTAACCTTTATTTTTGTATATCTGCTAAATGGGCTTCTGTTTTAGTTGACAACTTAAGTTTAATTGTTTTCACTCTCTCTTTCCTGTGAATTGCTTTGACTTTTATTTCATAGGCTTAAGTGGGGCCTGACCCATGATAGATTTTTATTTATTATTAAAGTTAAAGTGAGTAATTCTGCGACATTAGCACCACCAAATGTATTTGTAAAAATAAGCTTTGTTTTCAAACAGATTTCCAAATACACACTCTGTCTTCCATTCGTTGTACAAACACAAAGTCCCGCCCCAAACGTATGCCATTGGTTGAGTCAGTGTTGTTGTGTCAGGCTGGACAGGTCGCTCAAATAGATCAGTGTTTGAATGCACCAATGAGCCACATTGTTTACACTTTGCATGGAAATCAACCTACGAATGGTTGCCTCTGCATTTTAAGTTGGGATAGGAAAAAGTATTTTAACATAAGAAAATTACGCCTTTCGGCTTTAAGTTAAGTTGATGTTATGCGTTCTTGTCTCTTATTCATACTTTATTTTCTTTCATTCTCTTTTTTGCTCCTGATAATGTGGACTAATCTATCGATGCTTCCTGACATCTGCCACTTCATCTGGCATTCCTTTTTGCAATAAGAAGTGGAGGCAGAGGGCTATGCCGTTTCTGCTTGTCTTTACTGCTGTTTGATTAACCATGATGAAGACTGAACCCCCATCTGCAGCCAGTGGCAGCACTACCACCACCCTCGTAGCACGAAGCGCATCTCCGCACAGAAATGCCTATGAGGCTGGAATTCAATCTCTCAAGCCAGTTAAAGATCCCAGTGCTGCAAATGGAGAGGATGCGAAACCTCGACCACAGGGCCGTGGCCGCAGGTACGGCTCTAATGTGCACCGCATCAAGAACATGTTCATGCAGATGGGCTCTCCTGGGGACGAAGATGATCCGTTAAAGGCCAATCCCCAAGACCAAACGGTGCGACTGTCTCTCCCCAGAGCAAGCAGTTTGAATGAGAATGTGGACCACAGTGCGCTTCTCAAACTCGGTTCGACTGTGTCAGAGCGGGTTAACCGCTTTGATGTAAAGACTGATGGTAGCACCTCCCGTGGGTCAAATGCAGGTTTCTCTAAGCTTCAGGAAACACGAAGAATATTTGAACAACGCCATCTCCAGGAGAAGCAGGCTGCAACAAACCGTATACTTTTAAAGAAAGAGCGGGCGTCAGGATTCCAAGATAGCCGTCTGGATGTTGTGGTTCGCTTTAATGGCAGTACTGAGTCATTGGACAGGCTGGATACAGCAGACTATCCTGCAGAAGCAGTCTCTCCTACGGTCAGCCAGCTGAGCGCTGTGTTTGAAAAAGCAGAACGTAACCACATCCACCGACCGTCCTCAACTTCCCCACTGCCCTCTCAATGTGTAAGCCCAACCCCGAGCAAAGTCGGGGGAATAAACTCCAAAATCATCACCAAAAAGGTGCAAGCATTCCCTACAACAGAGAATCAAGAGGACGGAGCGCAGCCTAAAGACCAAAAGTCTGCACCTGGGAGTCCGAAGACAAATAAAGCATTTGAGGATGCCACTGCTGGTACGGATCTAGATAAGTCCAGGTCAGAGGAGATTCCGGACGCAATAAAGGAATCCAAACCTGGAGAGCATGCAGCACCCACCGCGCCAGATGCAGGGAGCAGACTGGTACAGGCTGATGTCCATGCTTCTCTGGAAAATGGGGAGGCCACTAGGAGACATGAGTCTTCAGAACAAAGGGAGGAAATGGGACAGTCAGCTGGAGAGACCTGCAGCGATGAGGACTTCCACAAAGAGGATATCTCTGAAGCAGACCTGGTGGACATCAGCGCTTACAGTGGTATCGGAGAGGACTCTGGTGGTAGTCAGCTAGATGAGGATGAGGAGGCGGAAGATGATGAGGCTTATGAACCAGAATCCAGCTGTTCAGAAATCCCTGGACTGCCAGTAGAAGAAGAACCACCCCCTAGCAGGAAGATTCGTTTCAGTGCAAACCCTATCAAGGTGAGTCCCTAAAATGTGTGAAAGCAAAGATACTGTAGAGTGGATGCTTTGTGTCATACTGTTATTTAAAGGAACGTTCCAGGCTCAGTACAAGTTAAGCTCAATCATTTCAATCGACAGGATTTGTGGCATGTTGATTACCATTAAAAATTATTTCGACCTGTCCCTCATTTATTTAAAAACAGCATAAGAAATAGTTACAGTAAGGGAATTATAATGGAAGTGAATGGGGATAGTCCATTAACATAACAAACATTTTTTGATTTCCAGGAAAAATCATGGACTTTTTTTTATAGTTAATATATTTTTTGATTTTATTTGTTATGTTATGTCCTAAAATATTTAACCAGTGTGTTATGTTGCACTGGATTAAAAACACATGGTGAAGAGTTTAAAATATATCATGTTATTTAGAATACCTGATCAATTAGGTTGCTTTACTCTAGCACCTTTGGTGCGCACCTGGGTTCGAATGATGTCAAAGTTCGGTTTATTTGGATAATGTGAACACAGTTTTCTGAACTTGGATGTGCACCCAGGAACCGCACCCGAGTCCACTTGAAAAAGTGGTCTGGGGTATGGTTCATGTGAACTTAAGTACACTTTTTGAATCACGGAAGTGAACTAGGGCTGAGCGATGTAAAATATTTTAGCTATATCGCAATATATAATTATATCGTCAACCCCCCCTGACGAGGGTCGGTGAAAATTCATTTTAAATTCACATATTGAAAACCCAAAAATATAAACAAAAGCCATTTCTAAATTCAAATTGCACTTTAAACTAAATGGGAGAAAAGTAAATTCATATAATAATATAAAATAACTATTAAAATCTTATATATAACCACCTCCCCAAATCCAAAAATTCACCGTCTCCAATGGCCACATTTGCCATCCCGCAAGTATACGTCAATGACAACAGGTGGAAAATTACTACTAGCCTAAAGATTAAGAACTAAAGACAAGTGAGTGGTGGCTCAGCGGTTAAGGCTCTGGGTTACTGGGTTCAAGCCCCAACACCAACAAGACACCACTGTTGGGCCCTTGAGCAAGGCCCTTGAACCTATCTGCTCCAGGGGCGCCGTATCATTTGTATTTGTATTTAAAGAAAATAAAATAGAACTCAATTTTAGGTTCAAAGTGGACTTATCTTACACTATTTTATGATTTAATCACTTTCGTCTTTGTTTCTTTAATATAAATAAATATATTACTGAACCATGCATTCACAATGCATGTTAAGTGCAAACTGGTTGGTGGAATAAAGCAAACTAAACTCACAGCACCTCTTGAGATGATCGGAGATCATTTGCAGCATTCTTATAGATGACAACGTTATTATTGAAAACAGTTTTTAAATGAGTGAAACCGAGAAAAAGAGTGGTTACTCTTTATGTGCGCTTGTTCCACGAGCATGTACTGCACGCAGCGAATCAGACACGAGCACTAACGACTTTTCTTAGACTGTTCTTAAAAATAAAATAAGTGTGTTACTTCAAGTGCTGTTGTGGGTAGATAAGCAAAATTACTTGCGCATGAAATACATTTGGACGTGGAGCTTGCGAACTGGATTCAGCCTCGTCACATTTGGCGGGTGGCGTGTGCTAGTTTCACACCCTGGGCTACTGTTTAATATATTTGCTGACTACCCAGATCCTTGGTTTTTCCATTTCCTGATATTGTCGATCATCTTCAATCAATTGAGTGCCACAGTCAGCATCGGGTTCTTTGTAAGATATCGTCGATATACTAATACATCGTACTATCGCCCACCCCTAAAGTGAACTGTTTGTGATGACATATAATTTGCATCTTTGCAGGCTCCCAATCGCAATTATTATGGTATAATGCATTTCTCACACCTGCTTGTGTCTAAATAAATCCCCTTCAGGAAGCAGCTCACATTCTTCACATCTCTTGCAATGCATCCGTGGGCATGCGCCAGACAAACGCTAACTTTCATCACATCATTGCACATTCAATGCATCTGCGGGAGACAAACACAAGTGTAGTTTTGTGCTTGTAAAGTTTTGGTGGTAAATCCAAAGAGATGAATTCTTTAATAACACACCAAAGCTAATGTCATCTTGAGTTGTTGCCTAGTTACAGTGGTAAACGGCTGGCATTTGTACTCCCATTGATGACTCAATCAGAACGCTGTTCAGACCGAAATAATATAATGTGAACAGAGACCAACGGGGGGAGGGGGGAGGAAACAAACTCGGGTGAAAGCACCCTTAGAGACAACGATGTGATGTTAATCCCCGCCCATTTTAGGATTCAAGTAATGTGTTTGCATGGATTACATTTCAAATTAAATGTTTTCAGTTTTATCTTTTATCAAACAGTGGTGTGGTTTTGTTTTTTAAAAATTTCCAATTGTGATTTCGGTGCCATTTTCAGAATGGAAGGCTAAATGTTTGTGTATGGAAATTATCTTTGAAGTCAAGGAAATGTCATGCAAATCCATTGGTTGAAAAGAGTGGGAACACTGTAACATAATTTTTGGTGTGATAAAATTGCTTAGTAATGTAATCCAATATTACAGCATGAAAACTTGTTAACACCCTAACACAAGTACTGGTAAATCCCTGATTTCATCACACTAAAATCATATTAACACATATAATGTTTACATTTAATGGCTATACTGGCTATCAACATTATCCAACAAATGCTTTTGATTGAGCTTTCTGAACCCAGAAAATTCCTTTAAGCACATTAGTGTTTACACATGTGTCATTACAGTGTACATTGTCATAAAGTGGGAACAGTTAACATTTTAGGCTGGAATAAATTGTTACAGATTACAGCCGCTATTAGTAAACAAAGTGTTGTTGGACAGACTCGATGGATGCTGGAGTAAGAATGGAGTAAGCAAGACAATTCGTACAAGAATGTCTTTTCTAGAAGCAGGCATAGATTGCATATGTTTGGGGAATTCCAGATGAAAGTGTCATTGGTTTGACGCAAAAGTAGCCTACTAGATGCCTTCGTTTAATATAATGATCAACACAGATTCTCTATGAAGGGAGAACTGCTTCACTGCGTGCAGTCACCTCTAGGCACTGTCAGCACTTTGATTTAGCCTAGCACACACAAGGCCACCCACTCCAACTGCTAATGGCCAATTTCTGCAAGTTTAAGCCTACTGTCTCTTTTCAGTTTGTGCTTGCAAACTGCATGGTTAGTCAGGTGATACACAGTAGTTATCCTTTGTATGAGAGTCACATGGCTGTTTTTGCTTAGTGTGTTTGCTACTCTTGCATATGAATTTGCATTTTTGAGACAATGGTGGTACATAACCAGTCTGAATTGCACAGCATACAGTACCACAAACAGCAACAGCATCAATATGAGCTGAATCTTCATTTTTCATATCCCTTTTTTACTAAATATGAGCTTACATCTTGAATGAATTTCAGAGGTTTTAGATTGCCCTCCGCAAACCATTTGGGCCATCTTGCATTAGACATGACTGTCTGGCATAAGTGCAATGATTGTGATGTAATTCTGTGTTTTTTGTGCCTCAACTTTATATAAGCAGTATAACTTTGAACAAAAATTCTGTTGCAATTTACTCTTATGTTGTTCCAAACCCCCATGACTTCTCTGCATGGAACAGAAAAGCAGATGTTGTGGCAGAATGATAGCCTCAGTCACCATTCACTTTCACTGTATAAAAAGCATGCAGAAAAAGTGAATAGTGAGTAAAGCTAACATTTGACCTAACATCATCTTTTGTGTTCCACAAAATAAAGAAAGTCATATGGGTTTGGAACAACATAAGAGTGATTAAATGACCAAAGAATTGAATTTTGTTTTGGTGAACTATCCATTTAATTTGTCCACTAAGCTAAATTGGGCAGAAATGTAATTCTCTGAAGCTGCTTGTACAATTTTCTCCTGCAATACAGGAATGTAATTCTTCTCGATTAATCCGAAATGGATTATTTTCTGACCTAAAAAATGTGACCTACGTGAATTGTTAATCCGTTAAAAAAATAAAAGGGGACTGGGCATGTCATGTTAATATTCCATCAAGGGTTAATATCGATAATGGACATTACAGGGCATTCTCGATAAGATAATAACCTCCAATGAAAATACTTCCCAAGTCTAGCACTTTTCACCAAAACAAGGGCAATTCAACCTTACCTCGGCGGATGACGCCACTGCTACTTCTTCCTCATTCACATATGGAAAAGGTTTATTTTAATTAATCGAGAGAAATAAAATGGTTGGATATAAAATGGTCTTGAACCGTTTCTGACAGATTAAAAATCACTAATGTTAAGGGGCAGTTTCAGCATTACTGATGTGATATTTACAATGAAATCGTAAAATTTAACATCACATATAAACTACTCATTGCCAGAATATTTAACCATTTGTATGTATAATGATAAAACCCTATCATGATGCAGTCCAGACATTAGAAAATGTTCAGTTTAGACCTTCATGGGTTACTGACGTGATAAAAATATATGAGTTTTTGGGAGACCACACGAACTGTAAAAACTGTGAATCCAAAATCCAGAAAAAAAACTATTCACACAATGAAGAGGGGTTGGCACTCCTAAGAACATGTAATATAAAATGTTTATTCATTGTCATTTTCACATTAATGTGGAAAAAGCAGCGTGGCAGTTGTAAAAGCAGCACTTACAGTACATATTGAGGGAAAGCCGTTCAAAACTCATTATAGCCTGCAGACTTTTACCTATGAGACATTGGTATGATACCCATTAATGCAGCATAATGGATTAGATTAAGATTAAAATCGCAATACGGCCTTGCATAATTACTAAACCGCTAAATGCTGCTTTTTAAAACAGTCTTCATTGCCTGCTTCAGTCAGCACTAGCGGTGCCATCTTGCGGATGTGTTCGGTGTGGACACACTAAGCAGTGCATGAATATGAGATGATCCAACATTTATAAGATTGTCAAATCACAAAGCTTGTCAAAATGATTGCTTCCCAAATGTTGCGTATAGATCTCATAACTTCTGCACTCTGTGTGGGTGGTTTTATTCTGATCAACAATAGCTATGTGACGATACACACATTTCACGATACGTTGCAGAAGCCTCACGATAAGACACTTTTATAAAAAATTAAATACAAAAACAAACCCACAAATAGTTTTCTCTTATTAAACTTATTCAAGGATTCGACATAAATGTATTTTAAATCTTAAGTTACACAACAGTGTCTGACATTGGCAGCATAAAGCAGTGCTTTTTAATAAAGTAACTTAAACAACAGCACTCAAACTTTTTATTAAAGCTAATTTGACATAAATAAAACGACATGTTTGATGTACAGTAGCACATGACACTGTTGTTTGGGAAATTTGACAAGCTGTAACGCTACAATCTACTTGCCGTTTGCCATCGATCTTTGAGCTCTAAACTTACTAGTTTGTAGACTTGTTGCACTGTGTTCCTGTGAGTGCCCGCCTCTCCGGGTAGGAGATTGTTTCGAAGCTCTCAGTGTTGCATTACTTGGTTTTAATCACATTTATGTAAATATTTATGTATGTATTTATATATACATATGATATCAAATTGTGAGAGTCGTATCGTATGTTACGATGCAATATTTTTTAAACCCCTACTCAATAGTGTCAATAGCTAGCTAAAATGTAAATTTGTGACTCAGTCAATAAAGGCAAGACAATAGAAGAGGGATGTACAGTAATGTACTGTACACTGATTCAGTACCAGAATGTTTATATTTAAGAACACAAAAAGCACTGTTCTGAAATCAGCAGATAATATTACTCCTTTTGAGGCAGATTCACATGATTACCAACACTATCAGAGAGAGAGATCACTTCAGTTTGTTCATCTGGTCAACAAATATTCTAGAAATACGAAATGAATTATTAATATAGCCATTGTGCTTCCTCATGAAACAAATGCACATAGACCTTATTCACTGCAGCGCCATATTTGGGCTTTAAAGTGAAGGTAAACGAGGCTGTGAGGGATGGACTTACAATCTCTTAAATGGCATGAGCCATATAAAGCTGTATAAAGCTCCTAGATCACATCCAGTTTTACACAACTCATGTTTTCTGGAGTTTCTTGTCTTTTGAATTTATTTGGAAAGAAGTTTTTTCAATGTTTCATCTTCAGAATGATCCAAAACAATTTTAACAACATTACAACACATTGAAGAGATGGTAAGTCCCGTCCCTCACAGCCTCATTGTGATCCCCATCAAAATTGAAAGATGCTGCTACTGTGAATAAGGTCCTTCAATCACATCCAAAATGGTGAGGTGCTCGATTCACAGTATGGGAGTTATGAGAAATGTTGTATCGGAAGTAGGGCTGCACAATTAATCAAAATAAAATCGAAACTGCAATATGACCATGTGCAATTATTAAACTGCAAAGGGCTGCGATTTAATTAAATAAATAGTCTGCTCCCCTCAAAGTTTATTTGCGCTGCTCTGTCCAGTCTATATTAAAAAGAGCATTGTTGGTGTTTTCAGAGCTGCACTTCACAACTCCCTCTCATGCTTAGAGCAACAGAAGTGCTCCGAGTTCAGTTCTGTTTGCTTAAATGCGCTAAACGCTTTATTTACACTAAACTGGTGCATCCTGCATGAAGCGTTTTTTATTATTATCTGCGGAAGCAGCATCTCAGTCTCCGCAAGGGACTGGTATCATAATAATATCGCAGAATACAAGATGGGGTATAATTCAAACATCTTTATTAAATGATTGCTGAGCAAACAGCATTAACAGTAACACCTGTAGAGTCTAGAAACATCTCTTCATTCTTCTGTCATTTGTTTACCTCACGAGAGAGCGTGTCGCTTTTCTTACACTCCCCGCAGAAACAAGTAAAAGCAGAACTAATATTACCAACATCCAACAAAATGAAAAGGAAGGAACATACATATAATATACATCTATATCAAATATTTAGTTACTACACTATAATGCATTACTAAATTAAATATAATAAAATAATGAATACAAATAATTAAATTAAATGGTGACAAACTAACCAAAATGTTCACTTTAAATGTAATTACACCAATGGGTCATCAATTCAACTTGAGTTTGACATTAAGCCTCATTCTTTAGGACTATATACAGTAAAGAATAGTTTGTATAAGCCTACTAGTTTTTAAGGCTTAGAATAAAGAGTAACATTTATATTTTAAAATTATATTTTGTGTTTATTGCACTATTTAATCAACCAACATGATTTTTGACAGCAGAAACTAGGCAACAACTATGGTCTTACCAACAGGGAAATGTAGTTAACAGTGACATTGAGCAGAACGTTTACATATAACCAGTTTTGACAGAGCTGCTGATAAATGTTAAATGATCAGCATCGATTGATGAGATCGGTATCGGATATTAAAATCCTGATCGGAGCATCCCTAATATTCAAGTTGACTGTTTCAAAAACTAATGATGATGATTAGTGGGCTGAGACCCTATTACAAAATGGACATAATCATGTACAAGGTGGATGGATACAATTTGAATATGAAGAAGACTTTTTTTCACTGTTTATACATTTATTTGTTTGTGGTTGAACTGAAAAAAAGGTCTCTGTTTGGTTCTTTTTAAGAGGGCTCAAGTGTGAAAACCCCAGAAGCCTTTTTGCAGTTGAACTTGTGGAAAACATTACCATCATAATCGCAGTTCAAATCGCAATCACAATATTTGTCAAAATAATTGCAATATGATTTTTGTCCAAATCGTCTAGCCCTAATCTGAAGCACAGACAGTGTGATATCTCTTACGTCAAGGGGATTTGATACCAGGGGGCTTGTTCTGCCTTTGCAAACTGTGCATGACACTGTCCCTCACGGTTTTAGTATAGAGATGGCATACATCAATGCATAGCAGAGATGACCACTAAAGAGAGCTACTTGATAAATAAGAGTGCTGCTACTCAAGCCTTGTTTACCTCTTCTCTCATCTGGGCTAAAAGCTCTTGTGTCTTTAGATCATGGCCTCATTAGTCCCTATTGCTGTGATATTAGTAGACCACTACTGATCCTACAACATCACTTGAGATAGACAAAGGCCTATTATACCATTTGAGGTGATAGAAAATTACATGTTAAGTTCTGAAGTAGGGGTGGGTGACATGACCAAAATCTTATATCACGATATGAGTAATTTTACATCACTTGACGATATTCATCAGAATATAGTATTTTAAGTATGTTTTAAATCATTCTGACCATAATGCTAAATTTCACATTATGCCACATTTTATTCTGATATGTTGTTGACAATATAATTATTATTATATATAGAGAGTTTATATATTATTTAGGGCTGTTGTTTTAACGTGTTAATTCAGTGCGTTTCATTTTACAAAAAATAACGAGTTAAAATAATTAACGCAATTAATCGCACTGCCCCCGGACCGTAATAAGGAAGATTCCTGAGAAATGCAAGCTTGTAGTACCACCTGTTTACTCCAGAGGGCATTAAGTGAAACTTCAGCTCTGTAACAGTACACAGTTTATACAGTGAAGAAAACACTTCAGTAGGCAGAACAACACAAACATGCGTTATGTTTTTGCGTTTTAAACACTTGAAGGAGCGTAAATCAGAACTAAGGGATCACAAGATGTGTTTAAAGATTGAGTATTAAACTATATTTAACTTGACATATATCATTTTTAAATATTTAAAGATAACTATGTATAATTATTTCATCATTATATATTGAATTATTGTTATTTGAGGGGCTTTCTCAGCAAATATTTGTATATGCGATTAATCGTGATTAATTAATTGGGACACCATGTAATTAATTTGATTAACATTTTTTATCGATTGACAGCCCTAATATTATTATATAAAATTTCCTCAAGAAACTCAAGATCTTCCCAAAGCAATACAACAAACAAAATAATGAAAACGAAATCCAACAAAAATAAACACTTGCAGAAGATTATTTCATAATATTCTTTTGCGTGCTTCATTTGAGGTAAAACAAATGGCTTGTTTTACGAATGATTATCGCCATGCGACAAAGTTTGCATATTACATGTTTCTGCGCTGTGTTGGCTTTTGCGAAACTACTCTACAGATGTCGCACCTGCTTTAATAATAAGCTTTTTATTGTATTGTTTGGGAGTCGTCCCGTTCTGTAGAGATTTAGTGCGAGTGATCTCGCTCTCCAGTGAATACCGGGAAGTCTGCCCGAATTTCCTTGATCCAGAGATAGCGCACACAACACACACATGAAACGCAGATGTGCGTGGCAGATGAGAAGCATTAACATTAGATGAATGTCATTAAATTTGTTTTGGCAGCTGACTACAGCTCAGTTCATGTTTCTTAAAGTCTCTCAGTCTCACGTGAAGCCTTACCCACTGATAGATAAGCCCACTCTGTGCACATGGATATTTACATACTGCAATATACATGATATAGCAAAATCTCTATCGATTGACATTTTATATAGTCGCCATGATATATATCGTCATATTGCCCAGCCCTATTATATTGATAAGCAGTATGAGCATAAATGGTTTACATGCTAATGTTGTTGCCTGTTGTCAACGTTTATCGTCCAGCGTGTATTCAAGTGGATGGTTTGCATTTGTGTTCATGTCTAGTTTACAGACTGGCCTTGTTATTAAGTGCATTCTGCGTCCAGACAGGCGTGGGTAGACTCTTATCCGTTCAAAGACAGGAAGAACTCCAGCTATTTCAATTGTAGTTAACATTGGGCTTTTTGTGGAAGTTGCCCTTTAAACGCTGATCTCAGACCTGTATTGTAATTCATCTCAGAAGTGAGAGGTTCTGGATTTAGATTTGATCAGATCTTCAAATAGGATAGCAAGTGAAGGCTTTTACTCAGATTTAGCTCAAGGTGCATCATAGAGGAAGTCCCATTATAGTTTACTTGTCTTGCAGACAAATTATCTTCACAGACTGATGACGTGTTTCCACCTTATATAGCAGCATAAATCTAGCAAACTTTTTTTAAAATATTTTTTATCTCCATACACTGACTTATATTTCTTGTTCACTGACGTCCCTCCCTTTCAAAGCCAATGAGCTCTAGTTTAAAGTGCGAGACTGCTTTGCTGGCTTTTCATGCCTGTAAATACTGACTGTAGTGCAAGCCAATAGTATTGTAGTGCAGGCTGTGAAGGAGCCTATCATTGGTTTGACCCACTAAATTAATATGCCCCTTCACTGAACGAGTGAGGATCAGGATCTGTTGACCGGCTGAAGGAAAGGAGGAAGAGGTATGTCGTTCGTTTACTTCAGGAATTTAATTCAAATATACTAGCTGGATGAATTATGAGTAAAAGTGACAAATTACATTACAATGATTTCAGAACGTAATTGAATCGCTAAATTATTTTTAGGCTAATTTTGCTTTGTTTTCATTTGTGGGGAAAACGCTTATGATGCTTAAACACTGCTGAATTTTCTTAATAGATTTTAGATAAAATTTGAATAAAGTCTATTTAGACTTGTTTAAGTTGTGAATGACTCAGTTCTTTATCAATGTTTATATGACTCTCTCAAAATACATAAAAGACGTTCATTTTTTGCTACCTAATGGTAAAAGAGTGATTTACAAAAATTGTCACTGAACGAATCAGTAAACAAATCTGAATTACAGACAGAGAAACAAAACCTAGAGTTAGGCCTAATACACTCTACTAAATGTTACATTTATGACAGTAACAGGTTTTTGTATTGTTTGAAATAACTTTAAACTATAGAAGTTGTGATATGATTGATTCATGTTCTCTAATTTTTGTTAATAAATGGAGAAAAAAAGAATGATATATACAGATGAAACGTACTGCAAATAAATAGACAGTTACTATTTATATGATTTGTCATTTTATTTTGTTATTTTACACTTTGTTATTTTATTGGTTTTTTATATTTCACTATATTGAAATTAATAAATTAATTTCATTTTTTAAAGCCAAATCAATAAAGCAAAAAAATTTACCAACCCTTGGCAGGGGTGTTGACGATGTAATCAGATATCGCAATATTTTTTAAGGCAATTATCGCAAAAAAATTTTTACATATCCCCCAGCCCTATTGATGATATATGTTATTTACACCCAGTTGCAAATAGTTGCAAATTCTATTTGCATTCCTTATTAAATACTAACATACAGTATCAATGCAGTTTAATGTGTTTATTTAGAATCCCACAGACACCCTACTCCAACCCCTACGCCTATATTTACCCTAACACTACCCTTGCCGTACTAAAAATGCTTTTACTGCAGTAACAATAGTATCACCTTGGATTTTTTCTTGTAAAATTATAATTACCACAAAATTAAATATGGTTAATAAATTAACACGTTATTACTGTTGTAACACCTGTGAGGGCTCATCAGTATATTTACACTATTTGTGGAAATCAACATACAAATGGCTTACTTATAGTTAGGCCATCTCTGCACATTACGGTTGTGTAGGGAAAAAAGTATTTTATAATTATTATGATTATTATAATGACTGAATATGCACCCTTTTAGATTGTCTTAGCCGACATATACGTGTGCTTTGGCATCTCACAACCTAAACAGACTGAGTCCATTTCAGCAGCTAAAAATAGAGTTATGTTCTCCTCACTTTCACATAATCCAGTGAAAAAGTCTTACTCCCTGCACTACAGGTGGTGATGCTTTCTCTGGATTAAGGTAGCTCTGATTCCAGGCAATAACACACACAATAATGGTGCTGCTATGTGGTGCTTTAGACATGTTGTTGAACTAGGCCCGTTATCAGGGTTAAGCAGGGAACTGAGGGGAAGTGGAAATGCTGACTTAAAGGGACAGTGCAGTTTATTTTTAAATGATAAAACTAATGAAGCATGGCATCATAGCTTAACAACCCACTTTTGTTCTCCAGTGACAGAAGTGATGCAGCATTTTTCAGATTCCACTGCAGATCTAAAGGGCTTCTGGGGGTAATGAATAGGGCTGGGGTGTTTATCAAATATTTATAATATATTCTAAATTATTCGGTTGGCAATATTAAATTAACCAACATCGGTATGATTTTAATGCACTTTTGGGTCATTAAGTTTCCTAAAGACAGGGCTAGAGAAGTAGGCCAGTTTCACTAAAACAGACATATTTTAATAGTGTCTCTGATTTAATCTGTATTAGCAAAAATGCAGATAGTGTTGAAAAGTTCAAATTAATTCAATGAATCAGTTCTTTCAAAGTGTTTGTTTCATTGAATTATTTGTGTCATCGGAAATCCCTTCTTATCGGACAAAAGTCGTGTGTTGGCCTGTCGCGATTGTTAAATAATCGTCTGATCACCGTTATTTTATCTAACATCGGTTATTTGAGATAACGGCAGTTATTCTGCACTTTAAATTCCAATTCGATTTTTCCATGTAAATAAGGGGAATTTTATACTCTAATATATAAATGCGACGAATGGCTTATTTACCGCGAAACGCACCCAGAGAAGCTCCTGAAAAGTGTGTGAAGATAAACTGCTTCTAAAGTACATTGATGTGTGCGCCAAACTCCAGCAAAAATATAAGAAGTGATTTTGATGTAAACAGCTGAAAATGTACTAAAAATCTTAATCTAGATTGTTCAAATGAAGATAGCAATTCATTGGAAAATCTATATTTTTACCTAGCATTAGTTTAAACACTGAACTACATCAAGCTTTAACACACACACACACACACTCTCACACACACACAAAGTGAAGCCTGTTTGTACGTTGTTTCAATGGCATGTTAGAACCATCCTAGCATTGTCTCCAAGTGGTCAAATGTCAAACAGTTAAATTGCACAAACTAGTGACCTGTTTATGCCATTTGTCTGTCTAGTCATTTTGCAATAACCCCAGTTTTCAGCCTTGAAGGGGCCAGGGTTGCCAAAGCAAGCCTATTAGTTTGCCAGAACTACAACTGCCCACCATTCCAATTAAAACATTGCTATATAGAAATCTGCTCACGTACATTGATTGAGAAAGACAGAGGGGTTGATTTGTTAGCTGAATTATATACTCACAAGTTGGAAAGGACTGTTTAAATCCTACTGGGCCTTTGGCTGGCTTTTGGTGAGGATATTGATTGATGTATGGCCTCATTTTGTTAAACAGTTCCCACTGCCCATCCCCTTAGTCAATAGCTAGCCAAATGGCTGCATACAATCAGGCACAGGGCTTAGCATACATTGGCAAAAGGCAGTAAAAAATAAGTGTATAAATATACATGTGCATAATTTACTCACCCATGTGTTCTTCCAAACCCTTATTACTTACCATACTTTCTTCCATGGAACACAATAGCACATGTTAGTCTCGGTTAACATTTTTCCTTACAATGAAAGTGAATGTTGACTGAGGCTGTCATTCTGAATAACACATTTTGTATATGGAAGAAAGAAAGTCATATAGGTTTAAAACAACAGGATGGTGATTAAAGGATGTTTCCCTCTCTTTCTTTGTGCTGCCAATTTAAACGATTTTAAGTCGATTCCTGGAAAAAACAAACAAAAAAAACAGGGGCCATACAAGCTAGGTCAGCTATTTTGAGAATAACGGGACATGATTATTATAACATTGTAATCTGAATTTGGGATCGAAAAGGCAGGAGTACTTAATATAGTACCAGAAATATGATATGAATCTCTCTCAAAAAGCCTATTTAATACAGACCATTTGTATAATCTCTATTGCCCTTTTAAAGATCGGACCCATTGTGTTCTGTTTTAGAAGCATTGAGAAGAAATTGCATTTACATTTCAGATATGGATTGTGGATGATAGTGTTTGTGTTTTTGAACGCCTCTAGGCAAAACCCAGGCCCCCTTATTCACTTTGTTCTAGGCTTCTCGTTGCTGTGTAAAATACTAACAAGGTTAAACTGCTTCATCCTTTAAGTGTTTGTTTAACAGCAGTCAAGCAAATGTAACTTGATGGCCAATATTAAACTCTGACTTTAATTAAAGAACAAAAGGTTAGCCAATATCCAGATGTGCAGCATCCACTTAATTAGATGTAATAAAACCAGCTTTGTCACAGAGGTTTTCAAACTTTAACATTTGTAACATGTTGTTATATTCAAGCCAATTTATGATACTTTTGTGAAAGAGTTAGGGTGACTTTTATAATAATTTATAATTTATTTTAATTTGTTCTGCATTGTCTTTCTATATTCTATGAGCTTGTAACGCAGTTCAATGGAAAGGAGGAGGCAAGAACCGGCTTGTCAATGTAAATAACATTTTAATGATAACTTAAAGGCAAACACACACACATGAGGGACATGTCCATAAACGATCTCTCTCTCTCGCACCATCCTCCGCAGTCGGCCTTTATCCCTCTCGGAGGCTTGATTAGCCTGAAAAGGGACCAGGTGTGTAGAATCATGACCTGGCCCCACCCTCCACCCTGTCACATGCCTCCCTCGTTCTCTCAGGCTGGGGAGCCCCCGGCATGAAGTAACCCCCCCTTCCCTGGGGAGGGGCGTGCCTTTCGCCCCATCCCGTCATCCCCGTCTACCTGGATAAGGGAGGGGAAAAGGGTAGGGAAACAGAAATAATAAAAATGGGGGATGGGTACTTCCTGTAACAGTGTAGTACCCCCCAAAAAACACTGTAAAATTTAAACGAGAGGGAAAAGGCCAACGTGGAGCGGCAATGAGAGAGAGAGGAGAGAGAGAAAAAACACTTACTCGCCAGTTCTCCGATACGTCGTAGCTTGTTCCTCGGCCACTCCTCCACCCTCTAACGGACGACAGCCGCCCCTCTCCGGGTGGATCGGAGGCAGTCCTCCAGCCCCTGGCGGACGGAATGCCCCACCGCGTTCTCTGGGAACAGAAGGAGTCTCCGCTTCCCCTGGCAGCGGTTCTCCCACTCCAGGCGGTCGGCAGCGAGCCCCTCCCAGCTCGCGGTCAGTGGTCTCAGACGGCGCTGCATTTCAGCGGCTGGTAGGGGACTCCTCCGCCCCTGGCAGCGGCCCTGGCCGCTCCAGGCGGTCGGTTAGTAGCCCCTTCTCCCCTTGTGGTCGGCGGCTGTTCCTCCACTTCCAGGCGGCCGGGCTCCTCGTCCCCCGGCAGATGGCCACGGCTGCTCCGTTGGGGTAGAGAACGAGAACTCTACTACGGCGTATCCCTCCTCCTTCCCGGGTTTCGGCACCAGTGTTAGGGTGACTTTTATAATAATTTATAATTTATTATAATTTGTCCTGTATTGTCTTTCTATATTCTATGAGCTTGTAACGCAGTTCAGTGGAAAGGAGGAGGCAAGAACCGGCTTGTCAATGTAAATAACATTTTAATGATAACACACACACAGGCAAACACACACACATGACGGACATGTCCGTAAACGATCTCTCTCTCTCACACCATCCTCCGCAGTCAGACTTTATCCCTCTCGGAGGCTTGATTAGCCTGATAAGGTACCGGGTGTGTAGAATCACGACCCGGCCCTGCCCTCCACCCTGCCACAGAGCTCTATGAGAGAAGTTTGTTCATAATGGCAATAAACATTTATAGCGCTAAAAACAATGCAAGTTCTTGCGTTAACACGTATCCCACTGTGAACATGCTTCTATCATGGATTTAAGAACGTGCAGCAGACTCAAAGATTTTTACTGAAAAATTATTAGAATTTTGTGTTGTTTCTCACCAAAGCCTATTGTCTTCAGAAGGCTTGGAATATGATGCATTTATGATGCTGTTGGGTCATTTTTAAGCTTTAATTCCAAAAGAACTGCCATTGTATTGAAAAGACAGACTTGAATAGTCATACAATTGTTTCCTTTTAAGTTCCACATAAGTATTTACTAAAGAAGGTCAGATAGAAATACTCATCATATTACACAATATTTATAATAATAATCTGTTTCTACTTATTTCCATTTATATTTTCCTTTATATTTTGTTTCTATTTACAGAAAAAGTACAATGGCATTACCATGTTTTTTGGGCATGGTACCATGGTAATATACTGTTTTGATGTATTATACTGGCAGTGCCATTTAGAACCATGTTAATATTATTGTACATGAATATGGTAGTCATTCAGAATTATGGTATATCTAAAGATACCATGGTATTACCATGTGATACCACCAATCTGCCATTGTACCACCACCCTATGTTATTTGTGAGGCTCAGCTTTGATGTACATTAGTATAGCTTCTGTAAAATGTGGTGCCTTTGTTAAGATGAAATGTCTTGTGTATATAATTTTAAAAAATTTCTCTTTATGTGGTGTGCCTTTTATACTTCTGGCTCTTCTCATCACTGGTTCTGTCTGCTATGTCCAGTTACTCAGAAAAGGATGCAGTCATAGGGCCTGTTCGTTTTTCTCATTTTACTTTAAGATGTGGTGAGGTTTGGTTAACACGAATCCCATAATCCTCTTTTGGACATCAATGTTTTGTCATCGTCAGCATTCAGCCATGTTATTCATGTCTAGCTGCTCAAGTGAAGCGTTTAAACTTTAGAAGCTGAGAGTGAAATGTCTGTTTGTGCTCACAGAACCCAGTGGCTATAGACAGCATAGAAATGTATTTAAAATGAAGACTGTCAATTTAAACCAGGGATTAAAAACAAAAAGTTTAACATTTTGGTTCGTTCTGAGCAAAAACTGTATTTAAAAGTTCTGCAGCATCCTTTCCAAATGGTTACTGGTTAGAACAAAATAAAAGAACTGTTAATAACTGTGACAGGGCGTAGGGCGGGGCCAGGTCGTGATGTTTAAACACCCGGCCCCATATCAGGCTTATCAAGCCTCCGAGAGGGATAAAGGCCGACTACGGACGGTGGTGCGACAGGGAGCAGCTGTCCGTCCTATGTGTGTGTTTGTGTCTTTTGGTATCAGTTTTTCATTAAACTATTATTTATATTGTTCTCGCCTCCTCCTTTCCATTGAACTGCTTTACAATAATGTTCTTTTTAAAATGACAGTACTCTGCGCTAAGGAGTGGGTGAAATACCAATTGCAGCATTGCCAGAACAAGCTCAAAATAATCAACAAATTTGCGAATTAAAGATCTGCTTCTGAGTCAAAACACAGCACCATCAAATCTGTATTAAAGGATAGTACTTTTAACATCAAATAAGGTTTTCCTTGTAACTGAATTAGCTGAGCATATATATGTAGTAATTACACATAGTTTTAATATATTGCATATATTATATTTTATTACATGTATATTTTTTAATTGCATAATTTGTTCTATTTATAGGTTTTTACATTGATTTGTTGAACACATGCTGATAACTGATACTGTCTCTTTAAGGAAACCTGCATTTGTGTTAATAGTCTTTAAAATAGCATGGCTAGATAAATGGCTTCATATCATCTGTACTACACAATTCACCACTGTGAAATCTAAACATTTACTAGCCAGTTGCAAAATATAAAGCCAACATTTTTAGTCGCATAGCGTTGGATGCAGATGCGAGTGATTTTCCTTTCGTTGTTGAAGAGGATTGCACATAGAGTAAAAGATTGTTCTTAGGATTTAAGAATGGGTATCGAGATCATTAAAATGAAGATCACGATGCTTTGGGAAAGCAATATTTTTAGCCACCCCTACGGCTGATGCATGTGTACATAGACCAACAAAAATAGCGCCTGCAAAATTGTATGGCCTGAACCTACAACGTCTCCGTTACTAGTCCAGATCTTTAACCACTAGGTCACACCACACAGTTTGTTGACCTGTCTAGTGTAGCAATACTGCATGTAGGCAAGCTTCGTGCAACAAAAAAACCTAATCACTCAACAGTGCCTACCAAAGGCATTTACATTTGTTGTTTGGCTGAGTTTTTGAAACTCACTTTTGAAAATTAAACCACATAGTGTTTCACATACTTCAGCTCAGATTGCCACCAAAGATATTTTCAGCATGGGATGTGCCCCTCTTAGAGCTCTCTTTATTATAAAGTAGCACAACAAGCAAGTATAACTGAGACATAACTCTTTGTTTGTTAGTGGATTTTAAGGAGATCACATCTGCAATCTTCTGATGTTGTTTTGCAGAGGCGGGTGTGGTGGTGTTTTTGTGGGTTTTCAGTGGTCTTGTTTGTAAGTCAACGTCTTTGTATTTTTTAGTTGTGGTACAGCACCTTTAGCCACTTACTAGTTAATGCGTAAGAAATGCCAGCCAAGGTAGCAAATGCTTTTTTCCTCTGTATGGGAGAACGAAACGTCAGCCGTTGGCTCGCTTATAGGGAGTCTGTTGTTGAAAGGTTGCTAGGGTCACGCTAGAATGCCCAGCGCACTCGTTTACTTCTTTAGTTCTTTCTTATTCGCTGGCATTCCTCTTTAGCAGTCGTCCTCGAGCATTGGCCATTGGAGAGCGAGAAGCAGCACACACTGAAGCCTCTGTTCTTCACTTCTTCATCTCTCTCAAATTCTCTCGATTTTCTCACTCAGCTCTTTTCCGTAAACATTCTCTCTATGAAGCTGTCTGCCATTTGCCCTCCTTTGAAAGAAATGCTCTGTTTCACTCTTGACTACTCCATTCCCTCGTTATGTTTTACTTAAAAATTCATGATAAAAATTAAAAGTTAGATCAAAATTGACTATGATATCAATGAAATTATTTTCTAAAATCAGTTCCAAATTCCGTTTTCCGTTTATTTTTTTCTTAATTCCATATTTTAAAGTTGAATTCAGTTTTATCATCAAAAGAGTGTACAATCAAATAAAAATAGAACAATTCGTTTTCAACATAAGGTATTATAGTTATCAAATGAAGTGCTTCTATACAGATCCTCAACATAATCTAAACATAACATTTTTGTCAAATAAAGTGCTGACCAACAGAGCATCACAGTGTAAACGAAAACATTTGTTTATATTTAGGCAAATTAAATTGCAGTTTAGTAATCACATTAGGCCATATCATGATTTTAATTTGATGTATTGTGCATTCAACCGTTTTATTCATACATTTTGTGACATTCCACGCTTTATAGTTAATTACATTTTTATAACTGGATTTTGCGATCCTGTCCAAGTTTTCCCAATTGCAGAAATCAATCACCCAATTTAATTTTTTTATTTTTTTCATGCACATTTGATGAATTATTTAGGGATGGGTCATAATGGTCAATAAGTTGTCCAACAACCCACTATTTGGTTAGTGAGGTGTGTTGGTCAATGTGGCCGAGAGGCCGATACAATGCCGATTATATCACACAATTTAATATAGTAAATATATTAAAATGTAATTGCTAAAACTCTTATTTAGCACTATATTTACTCAATTTCACACTAAAATTTTAAATGATAGATTGCAGTTTCATCTGGTTTCTGTTTAGTCATCAATTTTTGTAATTTATTTGTACATGAAGAAATTGTTAATATATTAGGAAGAAGAAAATAAAAGTACACACAGTAGTCCAGCAACCATGGATGGCATGTCCATGTTAGCAATCGCATTTTCTCAAAAAATACAGAATCAAACCAATTGTACATACAGTCCATAGTGAATAAGACATTTACTTGTAGCACACATGAAGCACTTCTACTTCGATGTTGCACTCACTCACTCGTGCGGATCCAGCAGAAATCTCCTGACAGTTTAAACAGCCTAGATCGCCTGCTTGGATTGTCACTGAGTGACTGTAATGATTTGTGAATCAGAGGAACTTTTGATCATGATCTGGAAGTTTCGATTCTGGCTGATAGAATACATGCCTCAGAGGAATATATTAGATGAGCTCTCGACGGGAAGAAAACACAACATTTTTGTGAGGTTTGTGAATGACATCTTTTTAAATGAGATATCTGCATACAGGGCTTCAGACTGTGACTGAAATGGTCACAAACGCTACCAAAAATAATTTATTGCAACAATCATTTTTAAATCTAGTTGCCATTGCCGATAGTCAGGTTGTGTGCGTTCATATGCGGTTTCGTCAGGTATCATCTTATGAGTTATTGAATATATTTTTAGAACATGCACAGCCAGTGTTTCACGTTTTCACCCAGTTTCTGACAAGCGCTCTGCACCGCGTGCAACAACAAACCCAGCACAAGAGAGTCGTGAACAAATTACTCTTTTGAACCAGATCTTTTTTATGAATCACCTGAAAAGAAATGAGGGTTTGAACTCAGGAGCTCAGGTTAGCAGTTTGAATCATGTCTTATCATGGCTGACACAGCGCTCTGTCCCCAGCTTAGCTGGGATATGCACAAAAAAATTAATTTCACGGTATATGTGCAAAATGTATAATGTGTGACAAAAATAAAGGCATCTAATAGATGTTTTATTGATATTTGCCTTTTATCAATAGAAAAGTTACAGGGAACTATTAAGGAGTGACTGTTAGGATACGTGCTTTAAAGGTAAATAAATGAGCGTTCCACAGGATGCTGGAGCTTTGTGAGGTTGGTTTATTACATCTGTTTAAACTAGATATGTGCATATTTGCAAATGGTATATGATATTAGTTTTATTGATATTTGCCTTTTTATCATTATACAAGACAGTGAAAAGTTACAGGGAACTGTTGAGAAGAGAGAGGGAGAAGGAAACAGACGAGCACATTAACATTATTAGCTCAAGCGTGTCTGCAGCTCTGATATGCGGGGTGTTTAAATGAGACTGTGTTGCACACTGGTCTATTATTGTAGTAACACGATGGCACGTAACAACAAATCAAACCGTGACTGGTCGTTTACATTTCTCAGTCGCTTCACATGCAAGCAGGCGATTCTCAGCTGCCAAAGGGGAAAATGTATCGACCGATGCCGATAATTACAAATTCCAAATATCGTCCGATTTATCGGCCTCTGCAATATATCGGTTGACCACTACAAATGGCCTATGGCCTTTACTTCATCAAGGTTCGCTTGGTTAGCTCAGTCGGCCTGCTAGCACTTCCAACTTTTCATCCAGGTTAGGTCTACATGTCAAAAGTTCCCAGAATGCCTCAGTCACACTCTCTTGCATTGAAAGCAAACAGGAGCCAGTCAGACAGGGGTTCAATCAAGTTCCCTCAGGGCTCACAGCCTCTTGTAGGATTAAGTCAACAGGTTGACTCTTAAGGATAAGCAGCAATGTGTCTTGTGAGATTAAAGGACTACTGCCTGTTACCTACAATAACCTTTGGCTGCATTTCATGTTTGAATTTATAAATCATATATTTAGGGATGTACCGATACTGGTATCAGAATCATGTCCGATACCACACTCATGTACTTGTACTCGTGCATCTAAAAATGCTCCAATACCATCTGATGTGCAAATGTCATTATGTAAACATTCAGTGCACAAATTAAAATGACGTCATGTCCTAGTGTGATTATTAAACCAGAAATGCCATGATGTAATGAGATAAATATATAGTTTGCATGTGCTTCGCATTCTAATGTGAATGCTTGTGAATGTATGGAGCTGAATGTGTGGACATAAAGACACAAAATGCTCCTTTTAGGTCAGGTTTTAAAGTCATACCTTTTAGAAAAACACCATCATGACCATCGTGCGCCTTGTTTTTAGCAGATGAGAGTGAGCAGAGAGCTAAATTATTTTGTAGCGTGAGGCACTACAGACTACATATTTATTTCATTAAATAGCAGCCTTTTGTGGTTTAATAATTACTTTAGGTCACTTAGCAACCTGCTTTTATGGGAGTGAGAAGCTACAGTCAGAAACACACAAAAATGGAAAGGGATTCAAAATAAAGCTTCTGCCAAAAATGAAAATTATCTCATCCTTTACTCACCCTCGTGCCATCCCAGATGTGTATGACTTTTTCTTCTGCTGAACACAAACAAAGATTTTTAGAATAATATTTATGCTTTGTAGGTCTATACAATGCAAATGAATGGTGACCAGGTCTTTGAAGCTCCAAAAAGCATCTAAAGTTATCATAAACGTAATCCATCATACTCCAGTGGTTCAATCAATGTCTTCTGAAGAGATCCAATGGGTTTTGGGTGAGAACAGACCAAAATAAGACTCCCTTTTCACTATAAATCTTGACAGCTTGTCTACTTGGTGATCATGATCTCAAGATCGATTACACTTCCTAGGAAGCACTAGGAAATGTAATCAAGCTTGAAATCATGATTTTGCCTAGATACTGCAATAGCAAGATGTACAGTGAAAAAGGAGTTACATTTTTTTGTTTCTATTCTCACCCAAAACCAACTTGATCACATCAGAGAACATTGATTAAACTACTGCAGTCTTATGGATTACTTTATATGGAGAATTTGTCATTTTTGGAGCTTCAAAGGCCTGTACACTATTTACTTTTACTGTATGGACCTTCAAAGCTGAAATATTCTTCTAAAAATATTTGTTTGTGTTCTGTAGAAGAAATAAAGTCATACACATCTGGGATGGCATGAGGGTGAGTAAATGATGAGAGAATTTTCATTTTTGGTTGATTTATCCCTTTCAATTAAATCCCTTTCTATTGTTTAGAACTGCAAAAACAGAAGTACAAAACTTTGTGCATTTTTTAAAAAGTATAATTCCTAAGCAGAACAGTGATTGATGAAAAAATAAGGTGAGTATGTGGCAAAATATTGGTATCAGCCTGTAGTTGTTTTGTTGCTATTGGGATCAGACACATTTTTAAATGATGCATCACTAATAATATATTTTAAACAATGTCACAAATGTTTCTGATTTCCGTAGAGTAATGACTCTCTTTAAAGTTTAAGAAAAGCACACAAAAGTATATAAGTAGTCCATGACACTCATGCGTCATATTCCAAGAGACTTGCTGAATTTTTTTAACAAATAAAGCCAAACCAGTGACATTTGGGCTGGCACACAGACTCATGTTTGTAGATCAGTCTGCGGTGATGTAAGAGATAGGTTGATTCATCAATTGATTGGTTGATTGATGGGCTCCCCTTTAATGTCATTCTGGATCAATGGTGTACAAACACACTACTGGTCAATAGTTTTGAAACATTTGGCTGAAATGTTTCTCATTATCTTAAAAATATTTTGATCTGAAAGCGTATGCTTAAATACTTGAAATTAGTTTTGTATACAATTATATAATTGTGCCACCATGTTCATTTATTTCATTACAAAACTAAAATGTAATTAAAAAAAAAACCCTCAAGAAATTGGTTGAGAAAATGTCAAGAGTATATATCTGCAAATTCTATGCAAAGGGTGACGACTTTGAAGATGCTAAAATATAACAGTTTTGATTTATTTTGGATTTTGTTTAGTCACAACATAATTCCCATAGTTACATTTATGTTATTCCATAGTTTGATGACTACTCACTACTCACTTGACTTGACTACTATTATTCTGTGAAAAAATGTATAATAAAGAATAAGTGTATGGAGCTAAAAGAGTCTCAATAAAGATAAATGCACACACTACATTCACATAAAACACAAAAATATCTGGTTTCCCTACAAATCTTTTTGTCTTTCCCACATCAGGCAGTTCCCGAGTATGTTTAATACTGATCACCTCATCGTGTTTCAAGTGGTCTGGTATACTTAACATCCTCTTCCCAAGGCCAGCATGGGCAAGTTCTAGCTCTTCTGAGCCCTTTGGTGTTAACTGACTGGGTTCCGAAAGGACATAAATATGAAAGTCTGTCCTTTTCACAATGCAAGGGGCAGGGGTCGAGAATCGTCGTTTTCCTCTTGGCTGATCAGTATTAAACATACTCGGGAACTGCCTGATGTGGGAAAGACAAAAAGATTTGTAGGGAAACCAGATATTTTTGTGTTTTGTTTAATTTAAATAATAAATAATTTAAATAATTTAAATAATGTCTCAATAACAGTATAAAATACACTAACGCTATTCATTACTGTTCCAGACACCAATATTAAATGTGTCAGAATAATATTATTCACTGTCAGTAAAGTAAACATGTGTCACTTAATAAACAATACATAATGCTTTATCTATGTACCAAAAACTTTGGAGGACTGATTAATCTTTTCTTAAGCACCAAATGTAAATTTGTATGTGAATTTCTGCTTTAGCAACATTCTTCACCTAAACATTCATGCCAATTAAACTATTTGAAATAAAGTTTGGGACAAGTTCAGCACCTGCATGGAACACCCCCAAAATAAAATTAGTTTTTGAGTTCAGATTCCCAACCCTACCAGACAGAGGGCAATAAGAATAGTTAGATGAGGGACTATGGTCTCTCTTTATACTTTACTAGCAAATGTAGAAATACTAAGTTAAATGGATCACCTTCTCATAGCCTGTCTCACCCTACCATCGCTAACCGGCAGAGGAGCACTGCCTCCAGCCCTGACTGCTGCTGTACTCTCTCTCGGTGCGTTTGGAGCCGAGGACAGCTCCCGGGCCAATAACTGCACAAAAGCCCGAGCTGCTACCTCGGCTTGGGGCTGACAGACCCTGTCAAACAGTCACTTAATTCACAAGAATTTCAACTTTATAGAAAGATACTAACGTTAGCCTGACCCTATTAGCATGCAGACGCGCTAGCGTAGTTCGCTAGCTCAGCTCGCTAGCTTATGTTGATAGTTGCACAAATAAACCGGTTAACATTAACAATTAAACAACATCTCATAACAGGGCTATAACTAGCTAAACACGTTAAGTTATACTTACCGCTCCCCTGTCGTTGCCAGAAGCCATGTTGAGGTCTCAACTGAGTGACAATGACCGTGAACGCGCCCGCACCACATGCACGCGCTGTGTGAACGCGTTCATGTGATTGGCTCAATCCCCCACGTGGGGTGCGTTCTCGTGATTGGCTAAAACAAGGGAGATATCTGATTGGTTCCAGATCATTCCTTGTTTAAAAAAAGGCATTTGTGTGTCGAGCCAAGTCAGGGGAGTCTCAAAATTCACACACAAATGCAGTGAAGTTCACAGACCGCAAAAAGTTTGTAAATCAAGATATATTTGTGCGTGCATCAGAAATACATTTCTGAATCTTGTCCTGTGCATTTCTTAATCTTGTGTGCATTTGTAAATTTTGTTTGCATTTCTGAATTGTGTGTGTATTTATGAATTTTATGTGCATTTATGATTTTTTTATGCATTTGTGAATCTTCTGTGCTTTTTAAATTTTGTGCGTGCATTTGTGAATTTTGTGCGCATTTGTGTATCCTGTGTGTGCATGTATGAATCCTGTGTGTGCATGTATGAATCATGTGTGTGCATATGTGAATGTAGTGTGTGCATTTATCTTTATTGAGACTCTTTTAGCTCCATATAAGTGTTTCAAAACGTTTGACCGGTTGTGTAGGTGTTTCAGGCAAGCACAGATTTTGCGCCATTTTGTCTCCCCTGCAAGAGTGGCGATAAATTGCACTTTCTTCTTTAGACATTTAACCTTATTAACCTTTCATTCATAGAAAAAGGAGAGCAGGCCAACAAAAGTGTAAGTGTATCAGTGTTGTTAAAAGCAAATTTAAAGCGATAGTCACACATAAAATAAAGTTGTCATCATTTATCCACCCTCGTTTTGTTCCAAATCTTTTTTACTTTTCTTCTGTGGAACACAACAGGAGATGTTATGCAGAATTTGTGCCTCAGTTACCATTTATACTTTCATTTGTATGTAAAAAAAATAAAAATGATGCATTGAAAGTGAATGGTGACTGAGGCTGAATCATTCTCCAATATTTTTCCTTTTGTGTTACACAGAAGAAAGACAGTCATACAGATTTGAAACAATATGTAAATGATGACCGCATTTTTATTGTGGGTGAACTTTCCCTTTAAAGGAATTGTTAACCCAAAAATTCTCTAATAATTTAATCATGTCTTTTATTCTTCTGCAGAAAACAGATTTTTCTAAATAATATCTCAGCCCTGCAGGTGCATACAGTGCAATGGTGACTAAAACTTTGAAGCTCCAAAAAGCACATCAAGGCAGTGTAAAAGTAATCCATATGACTCCAGTGGTTTAATCAAAGTCTTCTGAATTAATCAATTGTGGGTGAAAACAGATCAAAATTTAACTCATTTTCCACTCTACATCTTGCCATTGCAGTCTCTAGGCAGTCATGGTTTCAAGCTTGATCAAACTTCCTTGTTCTTGATGCACGTGCACGCTAATAAGTGTATTTGAGCTTGAAATCATAATCACCCAGAAGACAGCTGATGTCAAGATTTATAATGAAACAAATACTTCTATTTTAGTCTGTATTCACCCAAAATAGTTATATTTTGGTCTGTTCTCACCCTTAAATCTTGAGGGTGAGTAAATGATGAGAATTTTCTTATTAGGGTGAACTATCCCTTTCAATTTAATAGTTGTTGTGGTACTGTACTTCTTATGACAGTGTTAGTCGGCAGTGACTATTTTAAGGTGCTATGCAGTGCTTTACCCTGCTTAGTGAAGCTTTGATCATAATCAACAACTTTCTGTTGTCAGAGTTGTCTTCCTGTTTCTTTGCATGTTGGGTTTAATTTCTAAAAAAGGAGGGAGAGATCATTCAGTTTAGCTTGACATCACAGACTCACAGATTAGTAAACTGAAGCATTTAAAACTGGGGCCTGTCAGTTGCAGCACTGTTCTTACATACCTGCTTGTAATTTTGCACCAAAAAACATTGGTTTGCTGGTTCAGTTGTGTTTACTTACAGATTGACCTGAACTCTTCATAAAGCTAGACCTCCCGAAAAAGATTGAGCACCACTTGTTTAGAAAGGTTTTATTGGTCTTCCAATAGTTGAGTGTATTACAAATCACAGAATATGATCTGTTTTAAGCCCTTTGATAAGAGGAAGCTGTTTAAGGGATGTGTGCAGCCGGATTGTACATTACTCTGTGACGTTTAAACTGGATTAGAATCAACTTCCTCAATTCACATCATAGCCAAAGCTTTTTCAGAAAAGACACCACCATCCAGTAATGATTGTTTATTTGAGCTTTCGATATTAATTTGTTAACATATGTGATTAATTAAAAATGTTTAACGTGTACATTTTTCTTAATTGCAGTTAACACATTTACCAATTTTTACATTCGATTCTAGTATTTTATTAGGCTCTGTGTGAGTGCTGAACACTGGTTGGAATAGGGCTGAACATTTGTACTGTCCATGGTCATTACACTTACACATGACACACAAGCACACCTCAAACACACACACAACAGCTATTCTTTTAATGATCAAGTGATGGACAACATTTTTTGTACAAAACAAACCCAGATGTGACTTGTGATAAGCAGCATTCACAAGACCCACTGGAGTGAAGCATCAGTATTTCCCCTGGCGTCATGTCCTTGACAAGTTCCAATCGTCATATATGTGAAAGTAAAACAAAATCATTCTCAAAATCGAGCTCTTTTCATGTGGAGTTCAAAGCAGCAAATCATGGGAATGCAGCTTCACGATTGCTGTAGCAAAGTGGATAGCAACTATGAATATGAGGGTTTTAGAGATTTAATGCCCAGAGTAGTGAAAAAGCAAACTACAGGCACTAGATATTTCAATTAGTCAACCTCTGACTTAGAATTTGGGAGATGTTTAATGTTATTTGAATTGGTGTTATTTTAGTGCATTTGTTTCTTTATACTGTGGAATGCTTTGTTTGGAATTTTTTTGACAGAAAAAGTAGATTTACCTTTTCTCCCAATTTGGAATGTCAAATTCCCACTAGGTTACTCACCTCAATCCGGGTGGTGGAGGACAAGTCTCAGTTGCCTCCGTTTCTGAGACCGTCAATCCATGCATCTTATCATGTGGTATGTCGTGCATGACACCGTGGAGACTCCGCATGTGGCTGCTCATGCTACTCTCCGCGAACCAGCGCAACTTACTACATGCCCCATTGAGAGCGAGAACCAATAATCGTGACCACAAGGAGTTTACGCATGTGACTCTAGCCTGCCAATTTGGTTGCTTAGGAGACCTGGCTGGAGTCACTCAGCATGCCCTAGATTTGAACGCGCAACTCCAGGGGTGGTAGAAATTACAGCACACTCAAAAATTGTGATTAATCGCGATTAATTAAGAAAAACCATGCGATTAATCATGATGATATCTTTTAAACAGCTGTCAGCATTAATGTTTAATGAAACACATGAAGTTTGGATTTATAGGATGGTTGTTGAGCCAGATTTGAGCTCTGTTTAGAGTAGCATTTCTGCAGTTTGTATACTGTGCACAATATGCAAATTGTCTATGTTCTTGGACTACTCAAATGATCAGAAGTTACAGAAATGTATGAATAAAACAGCACACTCTGTGGAATACTGTATCCCACAATGTAATGTACTCGACTTTATCTTCCATTTCCAATGTGATGAATGATGAAAATGATACCAACCGTTAAAACATCTTTACAAATGCAAAATAATCGGTCATATGATAGTGTAACATTCTACTGCTTGAAACGTTTATTGTTGCATATTTCATACCGTTTCACCTACTATTACAATAAATTGTAGGAAGCATTGGCCTGTGCTGTATACAATAAGCAGTAGGCGAGCATGCCTTTCCAAATAAAGCCTTGTTATTAGGGATGTGCCAGGGTGGTCAACTAATTGACTAGTTGTCCAACTACTGACTAGTAGATTAGTGGGGTTGACTACTAACATTAATATTTTTAGTGGTGCTGGTTTTAATGGTAGATGGAATTTCTCAAATTAATTGAGAGATGCCATTTCTCAGAGCTTTTTTGCGTGTCCTTATCAGTGAATAACAGTAAGCACAGTAAAACCCTCTACAAGAAGTTTAGTCTCTTTAATGCTTTAGGCACCAGCACCTCATAATATTTCATGACTATCACCGTCCGACATTAAAACCTCTGCTGTCAGTAATATTCCCATATTTGTGAGATGATGTGGAGAGATTAAAGTCTTTTGCATATTCTGTCTGTTACTGCTTAAATAAATAGTTGCAATAAAAATAATTTAAACTACTCGATGTCTGGAACTAGATGTTGTGTACCTACAATATTATCTTGTATTTCTGTGCTTTTGAATGTGCAGCGAGGATTGCCCTGACACTAGGGGTCTCTCTTGAGCGCCGAATATGCCTCTGATCTATGAAAAAAGGCCAATGGGAATTAGGCAGATTTCTCTATGCGAGAAACAAAGAGAGAAAAGAGGCCCGGCTAGGCTCGGCCCGTTATCAGATTGGCAAGCGTCGCCTTGTTCCC
This sequence comes from Xyrauchen texanus, assembly GCF_025860055.1. Classification (NCBI taxonomy): domain Eukaryota; kingdom Metazoa; phylum Chordata; class Actinopteri; order Cypriniformes; family Catostomidae; genus Xyrauchen; species Xyrauchen texanus. The sequence goes on from NC_068287.1 coordinate 38,096,819, forward strand.
CTGCTTAGGGTAACCAAAAGGGTTCCGACATCTTTTATGGGGCATTGGAGAAGGGTCTAGGTTACGGATGTAACCTCCGTTCCCTGATGGAGGGAACGAGCCGTTGTGTCCTTCCGGCCACGTCGCTGAGCCGAGCAACTGTAGTGGCTCCTCAGAAAATTCCTGAATGAGCTCGACGTATTTGCCCGCTTTTATACCCATATGTCCGGGCGGGTATGCAAATACTGTCTGCCTAATTCCCATTGGCCTTTTTTCATAGATTAGGGCATATTTGGCGCTCGAGAGACCCCTAGTGTCGCTTCGTCAACACAACGTCTCGTTCCCTCCATCAGGTAACGGAGGTTACATCCGTAACCTAGACGTTTTGCATATCCTTGGACTAAATTTGAGTCTGTATAAGTCAAGTCAACAGATACAGCCTTAACTGAAATATAAAAGCCATTTTTCTGTTTAGAGTTTAGGACTCGTAAATCAGATCTGGCAATTTTCCGGAAAGAGAAGTTATAAAATTACCAGAAAAGTTCAGTTTTGATGCTATGTGTGAACAAAGCCAGAAGATTAAATGTTTGAGCATGTACAAGGTCAGGACATGCTGACATAAGAAGTCTGCTTTGCTAGCATAGTAGCTGATGTAGTACATATACCAGAAGATCCCATTTTACTGTGATTTAACAGGTTTTATGTCTAATCTTGGGCTACCCCTGGTCTTTTTCCATCATCCTTTGCTGTCGTGGACTGGGACATCTGGAGTCAATAGTGTCTGTTATATCATTAATCAATGTGTACTTTCTCTCGAAATATTCATGCATGTGTCTGACTCCTACATCTGCATATTTCAGAAATGTTTAAAAATGTTTCTCTAAAATTTAACATTAGTCAAAGGATTGAATTCTAATGAAACTTTTAAAAAATTAGGACGAGCCACCATGTGCAGACAAGTTAATCTGCATTATATGAATATTAAACAGGAATGGAAATTAAGGATTTGTTCATTGTCTGTCATTTTCTGACCTTCCTGCAATATCTCGCTGCAAGCCCTCTCTCTCTCTTTGTCCTTTCAGTGGGGGTTACTGTAGACCACCCTGCAGTTTATACACATGTGTGATTTTTCAGTGCTTTAATTATTAGACAAACACAGGTTGCTAAGAATATTTGTCACAATCTGTCAAAATGCCGGGGGTTTCTCACGTGTGGGCCTGTGTCATTTTGTGTTAGTGTCTGTGATTGTGTGAGTGTGTGGAGTGTGTATCAGTCTACACGTAAAGACGATCTCTATAGCAACCAGGCGAGAAGTGTCAAAACAGTGTCTAGAGAGGATGATTTTCACCGTGGCTCAGAGAGAAAGGCGTATGCACAGATGCTTGCTCTAAGAAACCATAGGAACACACTAGCACATCCACACACAATCACACATACTCCTTTGATGTGCAAATCTTCACCTTTACTCAAATTTTTTTCTGCATTTGTAGCCCTGAAGTGGGAATAAAGAGCAGGCATTGTTAAAAACCTCGTGAGGAAATAAATCGCCATTGGCTGGAAAGTTTTTGATGAGCACAATGCAACTGAAAAAGATATTAAACAACTGGGAAGGGTTCATCTTTGCATATATACATATATATACTGTATATATATATATAAATATAGACATATATATTTAAAAAAACTTTACATTAGTGTTGTCACGGTACCTATATTTCAGTAGTTGGTACCGATACCATTGAAATTGCATGGTTCTTGATACCAATTTTCTACCACAGCATATCTATGCTAATATGACAATGTGCTATTCAACACACCTGTTTAGCATATTTAAAAAGTTGCATTTCAATGTAATTAATAAATTAAAAGAAATGCATGTTTCCTTCAAGTGTTTCTCAATCAAGGATGCATTGATTAAATGTTTTCAAGTAGCGCCCGACTGAAATCTATTTTATTCTTTTCCAAATTATGTCTTCCTTTTTGTTATTATTATTATTATTATTATTTTCCAGAAATCAGTTCATTCTTAAAATGTTAACAAGTGAAAATAGAACTTTTCAACATTTCATTGCAGCTTTTTGGCCAAACTTTTATTCAACAGCAGTCTTGCTTGTGATATATTGCTTAATTATTATTATTAATATTATTATTATTTTTTATAATCATTGCAGTGAATATTACATTTTACTATACACCTGTAATATATTTTTGTCACAATTTCTTCAATTTCAGGGTTCTAGCTTATAGTTTTAAATGTGCTTTTATTATGACGTGTATTTTTTGCCTGAAGCTTCACTTTCCAGATAAACAGTTTAAGACACAGATACTTTTAATTCATGTCTGAAATGTCATATCTTTGCACTGGCCTTTGAGTCTGACAAATGAAATGTAGGACACAGTTTATAATTTGTGTTTTAGATTACAGGTGTTTGTATATATGGTAATATTTAATTATTATGTTTTTAATGTTATTACCGTGAAGAACTTTGGTCAACTCTATTGTTTCTTTATTAAATAAAGTTGAGTTGAGATTAAAGCGCAAATGCTGTGATTTAATCATATAAATATATAGTTTACGTGTGCTGCGTATAGTTCACAGTAGATTAGTTCTCTGCTCTGTCATCTAATACATCATGTCCTGAATAATTCACAATATGTATGAGAGCTCGGATTTATACATTCATTCAAAGTACGCATCTCTTCCAAACAAAGATTACAGCCATCAGCGGTTAAATAAATCACACTAGGACATGTCACAATTTTAATTTGATTAGTTGTGCATTTCAGTGTAAGGAGTAACAGAGCACATGCTCTGCCCTAGGCGTGCCCTAAGCCCCGTCTGCCGGCAGGTCATCCCCGTCTACCCCCGGATGAGGGAGGGGACAAGGGAAGGGAAACAGAAATATAAAAAATGAAGGGGGGGGGGGGGTAACTTCCTGTAACAGTGTAGTACCACCCCAAAAAACACTGTAAAATTTAAACGAGAGGGAAAAGGCCAACGCGGATCGGCAGTGAGAGAGAGATGGGGAAAAAAAACCGCTTACTCACCAGTTCTCCGATACGCCGTAGCATGTTCCTCGGCCACTCCTCCACCCTCTAACGGACGACACCCGCGCCTCTCGGGTGGATCGGAGGCAGTCCTCCAGCCCCTGGCGGAAGGAAAAGCCCCGCCGCATTCTCGAGGAACAGAAGGGGTCTCCCCCACCCCTGACAGCGGTTCTCCCGCTCCAGGCGGTCGGCAGCGAGCCCCTCCCCGCTCGAGGCCCCTGGCAGTGGCCCTGACCGCTCCAGGCGGTCGTTAGGAGCCCCTTCTCCCCTCGCGGTCGGCGGCCGTTCCTCCGCTTCCAGGCGGCCGCGGCTGCTCCGTTGGGGTGGACGGTAGTGGCGAGAACTCTACTACGGCATATCCCTCCTCCTTCCCGGGTTTCGGCACCAGTGTAAAGCAGTTCAATGGAAAGGAGGAGGCGAGAACAGGCCTGGCGATATATACAATATTTTAATGATTAACTTAAACAAAAGACAAACAGACATGACGGATATGTCCATAAACGATCTCTCTCTCGTCGCACCACCGTCCGCAATTGGTCTTTATCCCTTGGAGGCTTAATTAGCCTGATAAGGGACTGGGTGTGTATAATCACGACCCGGCCCCGCCCTCCGCCCTGTCACAGTGCTACTATATCAAAAGCTACTATAATAAAGGCTGCAAGAGCCTATTTGTTAAATTCTTCAATATTTACAGTGTTTGTTGAAGTAAAAATATTTAATTATGTATGATTGCCGATTTAAATATATTTACACATTTATTACACTTGTTTGTTTATGTGAATAATTTGTACGATTTACAAATATTTACATATGTATAACAAACACTAAAATTGTGCTGTCTCTTTATGAGTACCATCTAGCAGCTGCACTAGCAATTGTTTACAGTTCAGCACACACCACGTAAACATCATATCATTTCAGAAAAATTTGGATTAAACTACTAGAGTCTGGTTTACCTTTATGCTGCCTTTATGTCCTTTTTGCAGCTTGGAAGTGTTGGTCGCCACTGACTTACATTGTATGATCAACATCAAAATATCTTTGTTTGTGTTCCACAGAAGAAAGTAAGTCATGCAAGTTTAATACAGCATATGGTCAGTAAATGATGAGAGGATTATAGTTTTTGGGTGAACTATTCCTTTAAGGATGTGGGCATGCAGTGAAATTAAGACTTGCCTGTGTGTGTGGGAGGGGCACATTAACAAACTGCACTGTCCCCTGCATACCAGAGAGACTGTAGAATTATGACCCAAGCTTGGCTAAAGAATCCAGTGACTGACAAACAGCAGCATTAGACAAGCACACACTGTATTTGTGTAAGTGCATGCATGCTAGTGTCTGCACACAATAGCATCTGGATGATATTAGCAGGATTATTTGTCATATCTTGTCACTTACTATTTTACTGTGTCATACCCATGATATGTTCTGTTGGGCAGATCTTTGGAGTAAGGTAAATGTTTTATCATGCAGGCAAAATTTGTCATTTCTGTCTCATAGTGAGATTAATGACTATGTTTCAGACAGCAAGTGAGCCACAAGATTCAAATGACTGTGATATGAACTAAAGTCCCAGCCATATTTTATGGAAACAAGCGGCATAAAACTCCTACTTGAATGGGGATAGAACAAATCTTTGATCAAGATTATGATCAAAGAACATTTTTCAAATCAGCAGTAATATCTGACAACAACAGTATAATTATCTGTGCTTCTTTGCTTAGATCACACTTAAAAAGAGCTATTTTTAAGGCAATGTCTGTATCTGAAAGGTGATTGGATCTTTTACCTGACTTCCTTTACTACTTACGCCATATTGTGTGTTTCAAGGGCTCTGTCCTTATATAAATAGTCTCTTCATGAACCTTTAAGGCAAGTCAGTTTACTTGATGGCATCTTGGTACGCATCCAAGCAGCTAACAGGTGAAGGCTCTATCAAAAAACGATAGTGTCTTCTAACTGAATAGTGCATTCACCTGCATTCCAACAGCCGCCATATTGAATGTTGCAAATGGTTCATCTCTTCCCCCTATACTGTCTCTGCATATATTGTAAGATCTAATAACTTTGAAGACTTTGAAGTCTCCTCTCTTCTGTGTGAAAGAGTTCACAGAGTTTGCATGTGTTTCACACATATCTGGCCTCTGTTAAATTTCTGTTGTCCATTCCAACATTCCATCTGAGAGAGACAGAGAGAGAGGTACAGAATGGAACACAGAAAAAAAGACAAAATGGGATGGGAATGCTCCCCTTTTAGGAATAACCCATGACAGATGACCCACAGATGGCACTTGGCAGGGAACTGTTTGATTTGTTTGAAGTGACCGAATCCCCAAATTTTGAGAATTCAAATACAAGATGAATTACCATTAAAGGGACAGTTTAACCAAAAATAAAAATTCTGTGTCTTTTTATGTATCAGTCGCCATTCACTTTCATTGTATTTTTTCCATACAATGAAAGTGAATGATGACTGAGGCTAACATGCTTCCTAACATCTCCTTTTATGTTTTACGAAAGAAAAGAAAGACAGATGACAGAATTTACATTTTTGGGTGAACTTATCCCTTAGGCAATGTGGTTTAATTACCATTAATTTTATATTTGAATCATATATTTATTTGTTTCCATAAAGGAAATCTTTTAATACCAAGATTCTGAGGTCTTCATTAAAGCCCCTCAGAAGGGGCAGAGAGAGATGAGAAAACAAATAGCACAACGATGTCATAATCACAATCGCCAATCCGGGCCGTTGCCATAGAGACAGAAACATGTGAGCAGGCTGATGGCGTTCGCAGGCCGATTGCTTCGACCTGCTGTTCACTTCAGCTCTGAGTTAGAGGGAATATTTTTAGATAAGAGATGGAGTGATATGAAAATGGGGGGAGTGACCTAGACAAGAGTTGGAGTGTAAAAGATAAATAAAAAAAGTGATATTACATTGTATCTAACCTTGCTGGGAATCCAGCTAAAAGAGGCTTCTGATGGTAACTGGATTTACATGATTGCTATCTGGTTCAATCTGGTTTTTGCATGGCAAAATATAATTTTCTTAAAGAAATATTCTGGGTTCAATACAAGTTAAGCTCAATTGACAGCATTTGTTGCATAATATTGATTACCTCAGAAATGTATTTCAACTTGCCCCTCCTTTTCTTAAAAAAAAAAGCCAGCCAGGTCTCCTATGCAACCAAATTGGCCTGGTTGCTAGGGAGGGTAGAGTCACATGGGGTAACCTCCTCGTGGTCACGATTAGTGGTTCTCGCTCTCAATGGGGCGCGTGCTAAGTTGTGTGTGGATCTCGGGGAGTAGCATGAGCCTCCACATGCTGGGAGTCTCTGCGGTGTCATGCACAATGAGCCATGTGATAAGATGAATGGATTGATTGTCTCAGAAGCAGAGGCAACTGAGACTTGTCCTCCACCACCTGGATTGAGTTGAGTAACCACGCCACCACGAGTACCTACTAAGGAATGGGAATTGGGCATTCCACATTGGGGAGAAAAGAGGATTAAAAAAAAATTATAATAAAAAAAAGCTCAAATCTGCGTTCCAGTGAGGCACTTCCAATGGAAGTGAAAAGGGCCAATGTATTGTCAACAAACCATAAAACCCTAAAATAACTGCAATAATTATGATGTAATCAACTTTACGGTAAGTTAATTGTTCGTAACCCTTTGACTTTTTTTTCTTTCTTCTTGTTGTAAGCCTAAACCTTGCTAAATCTTGTTAGATTTATACTTAAAACAATTTGCCAAAAAAAAAAACTTAATTCAAGATGTATATCTGGAGACTTCGCTGTCCTTTTTTGCGTATCACGGCACAGTTTTTATTGTCCGTTATGCATATCTCAGAGCCTCATTTTTGCTTATCGTTGCCCATTTGGCACATTCCGCGGCCGGCCCACCGGGCGGCTCGGTTCTCCCGATGGCCAGTTCGCTCCTGATCGGCCCCAAAGTGCGTTGGCCCACCGGAAAAATGCCCGACATGCCAGATTACCAGTCCAGCCCTGCTGATTAAGAAAAAAATAAAGTTTTTACACTGTGTGCTGATTTCCACTGGTACCAGCAACAAACCAGTTAGCATCCTTAAATCCAAAGGATTTGATTTGCTATTTTGGGAAATTGAATGTAGTTTAAGATAATTAAATGTTTGTAAATCGCGAGGAGATGAAATGAAAGAGGAAGAGAGTGGCTGTGAAAGACAAACTTAGTCAGATGGGGTGACTTGAGGAAGTTGAAAATTACTAAACAAAAAAATGAGAAGGCAAGAGTAGTTGACACCAGGCACATAGAAAGACTGATGGGTGGATGATCGCTCGCTGCTTACGCTACACGATTACACTGCATATCTGATTTCGTAGATCAGCAGTTGTTCATGTAATATTGATGTCCCATTGCATCATGAAAAGAAAGATGGAATCAGAGTGATTAATGAGGTCACACTTTGTTTTAAAAAAATAAATAAAAAAATTCTGTATTTCGTTCAACATCTGTATTGAGCAACAATGGTGAAGTTTAAGGAAAATTCCAGTCAGATTTTGACATGAATGGAAATAATTTAGGGATTGGGGTGTCAAGAAAATCCTAACCAGAATGTCTTGAGGCATATCAATACAATGCTGCCTTGCAAACACTGTCAGAATCAAAGACGTTGCTCAACAGGAAGCTGTTTTCAGCTGGTGTCTTTCAAAACACACAAGCATTCAAGTGATCTTTGAAGACTTGTGGGTAAACGGGCATTCTGTTTCCGGTGTCAGTTCACAAGTATCATAAATGCATAGTGATGCACCCGCATGCTTGTGTGGTTTCATTGCCTCTGTCTCTGTGAAGGAGAACATGATTTGTGACTTAAACTGGGTAAACTGCTGCCTTAGTGGCAAAGTTAGTGCCGCCCAAGGCGATATAGAAATTTGTTCACATAAGTGGATGACTCATTAACAGTCCATAATGTTGTGTAATTTCTGTGGCCAAACAGAATAGCAAAAAAAATTATGTTCCCATACATGATCTACTATTGTTTGGACAAACTGATTGTCCAGCTCCAAACTCACATATTTAATTGAGCCAACCTTGCGGCGCATGAAACAAATAGAACAGACAAACGTTTTAGTGCCATTTGTTAGTTATCTGCCATCCCTTTGCACAGATAAAAATAGAAAGTAAATATAATAAATGTATCACAAATGCTGTGTGATCCATTTATTATGTTAAAAGGGCATTTCTTTAACAAAAAGTTCAGAATTTGTATTTTATTTATATATACATATATATATTGTATAATGTAAATAAAATCATAAAAATGAAGAGTGTGTCCCTTGAGGGTACAGGGATCCAGCTTTGCAGCCCCTGACCTTTCCGAAGTTGAGTAGCCCTGGCCTATAGAGTCAAAGTGGGTGTGTTTTATGAGTTCACAGGGCTGATGGCATAGGACCAGAAGACTACATTTGCAAAGTTGTGGCTGCAAATTCATTTTTGGGAACTTCCTGTGCCTTATCCTACCCTTGTCTGCTACAGAGATCTTGCATGGTTGTACCAAGTGGTGAAAACTTGTATTGCATCTGTTACTGCGCAAAGAGGCTGCCTAATATGAATCCATGACATCTAGATTATTGACCCACAAATTGTTACAAGACTCTGTGTGTATGTGTGTGACCAGTAGCTGAACCCAAGTCTCCTGACAGCTAGTGCTAATTAATTTTTTCTTCTTAATTGTCACCTGCTCCATTACTCTGGCCTTCTCTTGCAGCTAATAGACCCTTTTCACAATTCTGTAAGTACACTAGAGTTGAGTAAACTTCTATAACGGTGAATGAGAGACCAGAGCAAATATTGTTTTTGCGTTTCCATTTGCTACAACAGCAATAGAAAAATCCCACTATTACTATTTCTACGACTGAATAGAGAGAAATAGATTACAGAAGACAGAACAATGCCAAAATGACTGTCACTCAATGAGAAGTAGCATTTGAAACCCTATCGCAGCAGTGCTAACTATTTGTTGTTTTTTTTAATTATTATTAATGTCAGGGTAATATAATACAAAAAATTATGTTGTAAATATACACTAAAATATTATAACAGTTACAAAATATACGCTGCTAAATTAGGCAGAAGTGCAAGGTTGAATCACAGGCCATGAAGGGTCCACTGTGTGAATCTAACAAAAAAAAAAAGTTACTATTTTTGCCGATTTGCAAAAATATCCTATGCACTCTTACCTTCATATACCATATCTCAAGTTTTTTTTTTACCTTTGTCTTCCCAGGTTTTCACTACATACTCAAATGAGGACTACGACAGACGCAATGATGAGGTTGACCCAATGGCGGCCTCGGCCGAGTATGAACTGGAGAAGAGGGTGGAGAGACTGGATCTATTCCCCGTCGAGCTGGAAAAAGGTACTTTACAAGACTGTAGCTGTGTCTCGTATCGAAGGCTGCATGCTAGGTAGGACGCATCCTTTGAAGGCTGCACTATACTGAGCGTCCTCCTTTAAACAAGCCTCGTTTAAATGAGATGGCCTTTGTAGGACAAATGGAAACGGATGTAACATGGTTGCCATGACGGCACGCCACTCTTTAACAAGCGCGAGCGCTTTGAGTGAGAAGGTAACAAATTCCCTTTAGAAGGGATTGTATGAGGTCAATTTTAGGAGAGATATAATGATGTAAATAGAAAAGAAAATAGATTTTTACAGGTGTAGTTTTAGTCTATAATACTTTATTTGAATTATATATTAATATAATTATACATATTATATACTCTGCACCCATCTACTGAGGTACTTCAACTTGGGAATTAACATTACTTATTTACTTATTTTTAGACATTTCCGTTGAAGCAAGGATTGTGGGATGTGAGTGCCCACAAAGTACACACCTCATGCATATTCCGAATTCCCATGAAGGAAGGTTGCATTCGACGGCTGCATTCGAAGTGTCCTACTCACTTTAACAAAATGAGACCACCTCGATGACGAATGCTGTCGACAAATGTGATCTCCGGAGGATGCAGCCTTCCAAACGAGACACTGCCTGTGTCTGCTTTTAAAGCATATGTGATATGTTGTCTTTAGGGTCCTTAACTCCCTGTTTTGAAACAAAGGATTCAAGCAGCTTGTTTTAGTCTGCAAAGTAAGCAGCTTTTGCTGATTAGAAAGTTTGAGGGGTCGGCCCCTTTTTGCTAAAGCAGTCTGGCAGTTACCATAGTCGTTATACTCACTGAGCACTTTATTAGGAACACTATGGTCCTAATAAAGTGCCCAATGTAGTCTTCTGCTGTTGAAGCCCATCCGCCTCAAGATTCAATGTGTTGTGCATTCTGAGATGCCATTCTGCTCACTACAATTGTACAGAGTGGTAATCTGAGTTACCATAGCCTTTCTGTCTGCTCGAACCAGTTTGGCCATTCTCCGTTGACCGCTCTCATCTACAAGGTGTTTCTGTTTACAGAACTGATGCTCACTAGATTTGAATTTTTTTTTGCCACCATTCAGAGTAAACCCTAGAGACTGTTGTGCATGAAAATCCCAGGAGACCAGAAATATTTAAACCAGCCCATCTGACACCAACAATCATGCCACGGTCAATCACTGATGTGAGCATTAACTGAAGCTCCTGAATCACCTGAAATCTGAATGATTTTATGCATTGCACTGCTGCCACACGATTGGCTGATTAATTATTCGCATGACTAAGTAGTTGTACAGGTGTTCCTAATAAAGTGCTCAATGAGTGTTCATGAAATATCACAGAGTATAGGAGGAAAAGTATGAAGATTGAAACATGCTGAGAAAAGCCTCAACCTCTGTGTAAACATTTCCAGTCCAGTACACGTCAACCTTGTGTCTGTTATGATTATGGTTGTGGTTGTGTTGTTTTGATATTGCTGTTGCAAAATTTAAATGACAAACAATCTGTCAGTCAGCTTGCAATCTAAAATAAGTGATTAAAATAATATTGTTCCAAAAGGATAATTATAAATCGAATAATGTGTCTGTAATTGGTAATTATAATCTCTTGAAATCTGCTCAAATGATTTAAAATCCCAGAATTGGTGAGAAAGTATTTCAGCTCATTAACTTATTAAGTTATTATTGGCTTAAAGCCCTAAAGCTCTCATTAGTGACTATTAAAGATTTAAAGATTAGGTTTTACGATATTGATTAAATGATAAAATGGCAGGCAGGGAAAATAATTTGCAGGACTGTAGTCTCTATCAATGTTTGACCTGATTTACTCTCGTAATAAAAATTATTGGTCTTTTTGTGCTTGAATATTCTGTTATATTGTTATTTTACGGAAGTATGACTATAAGTAGTTGTGAACATCACAGTTGTGAAAAGTAATTTAGCATGATGGAGGATTTATCCAAAACTGTCCTAAAATATGTGAATGCTAAATTGTGATTTCTTCCCTCAGATAAGGACGGATTGGGAATCAGCATCATCGGAATGGGTGCAGGTGCAGATATGGGCCTGGAAAAACTCGGAATCTTCGTCAAGACTGTCACCGAGGGAGGAGCCGCCCATCGAGATGGAAGGTCAGTTGGAGAATAAAAGGATTTAAATGGGATTTGTTTGCATTTTGTGTGACTATGAGAGTGAATAGTGGAATTGACTGAAAAAATGCTTTGATAAAGTGGTGACGAGGTGGTGTTCCCTTTCCTTCTGTCTCTTTCTGTGCCACTAGGATGTCTGTTTACATCAGATCAGTCTGCAAAAGGGATTAAATACTTAAGTCATGGTTGAATCACCAGTCATGTACTAGAAACTGTATGGAAACTGATCTTATAGACTGACCTGAGAGCATATTTATGCTTTTGTCAATATACAGTGGACACATATGTCACACATAAAAATGTACGTGATTGCATTAGACATCATGCCTTGTTTGAAGCTGTTGTGAAATGATCATGTTAACACTTGTGATCACACATTCTATATTAATGCAACAAGTTGCTACCAAAAACTGTTGGGCAGTTGAACTGTTATTTTGCGAGTGAATTATTAATTCCGATAATTATTGATATAAACTCTTTATTGAACAGTGGTCTGTTTTATCATAGTTCATAAAAGCAATAAGGCAATTAAAGGAATAATCCAGATTCAATACAAGTTAAGCTCAATCGACAGCGTTTGTGACATAATATTGTGTACCCAAAAAATGTATTTTGATTTGCACCTCCTTTTCTTTCAAATAAGCCAAAATCTGGGTTACATTGAGACACTTACAATGGAAGATAATGGTGCCAATCTGTAAAATACTCACCGTTTCAAACGTTTAGCCACAAAACACACAATATATGTGTTAACGTGTATTAGTTTGATAAAATCGCTTGCTATCCCTTTCTGTTTAAATTTATAGTCAATTTTACAACTTTGTTGTCATGATGATGGAATGTCAACAAACCCTAAAATGACTGTAAAAATGACAATTTAAAGATCTTAACAGCTAAAAAAATACATTAGTTTTTACACAAGATTTACTGTAAATGCTCTGATAAACTAAGCTTCACATTTCTACCTTTAAACCCACCAAAAATTGCCCCCATTTACTTCCCTTGTAAGTGCCTCACTGTAAACACGATTTTTGCTATTTTAAAGAAAAGGAGTAATGAGTCAAAATAATTTTTGTGGTAATCAACATTTTCGATTATCAGATCGCTATCAGATTGCACTTGACCACATTAAATGACAGGTGTAAACAAGGCGACCCAAGACGCATTGTCACCAGATCACTCAAACCACATTCGGAGGTGGTCAGGATAAGATTCTGACCACATTTGTTATCCGGATACAACTATAGTCATCCGTTGTTAATGTGCTGCGTTGTGGGTGCTTGCCTTTTATTGTTTATTCTGTCATTGCATTGTGAAAAAACACAACAGACTCTGCCGTTTTGCATTATTGCCACCTGAACAATGAACAAAATCCCATTAAGTATTCCATTGGAATACACTTGGAATACATTTGGAATATCTTGTCTCCTGTGTTGGGTTTATCCGATTACAAAGTAATTAGTTTCTGCAATCTAATTACTTTTTAGTCAAAAAATGTATGATACACAGTACACTTTAAATACTTGTAATTAGATTACAGTTACCGACTTTCAATTAAAGTAATTACTTTTAAGTACATTCATTGCACTAAAGGAATATGTACTGTATAATACATTTAAAATATGAATTCATATGTACGTCTGTTTGCGTTTCTGTGACAGCTGAAGGTTGTGTGACAATGAATGAGGAAATACATTTACATATTTACATAAATGTGAAAATGCTGTCGGTGTGAACGGAGCCTAAGGGGATTTTAGGCACTCCGCAATGATCATAATAGTTTGAGAGCCCTTTCTAGGGGCTTACGTACAGCTTGAATCATGCTTGACCGAGAACATTCAGTCAACACTTACTGTACATGCATAGATGAATATACTCTATTGATCTCTGAGTAGAATCAAATCTTCTAATGGCGTCTAAACTCTTCAGGCCCTGGAGTGAGTCATGGAGCTCATGGAGATGCTACTTCTATCTGTCAAGCTCAAGTGTGAAAAATAACAGCAATTCATTCAAAATGGAGGAGGAGCTTGTTTTTACCCAGCTGTAACATTGTGTTAATAATATAGATCATAAGAAATTCAGGGACTATTTGAAATGCTCATAAAACTCTTAATTAAGTTGGCTAGTTCTCTGTGAATTTGAGTCAGTATGTTTGTGCTGCAATGCAGTGGCTTCATTCTAATTTTAGTTGCTTGTTTGTCCAATAGCCTGACATTTAGAAAAGACCCACCTGGAAGCCACAGCTAATATAAAAACTAATAAGCCCATGTTTAAATGAGCTATCACCATGTGTGGCAGGATTTGGAGCAGGACAGAATTTAGTGCTCAGAAATGCCCTCATTCTCACTGTCTGGTGCCTGATTGGTACCCATGCTGTCCATCAAACATATTGCTGCACTGATTGGCCATCGTAGCTGTCACAAAATGGCTCATAGGGCTGTGTTTTGGATGGGCCTGGATATTTTGACATGTTTTATGACTGAGAAGGCCCTGAAAGAACCGACTGATCTCTTTAAAGGCCTGAAATACAAGAAGAGGTTTAGTTAAGTGTGGCACTGATTCACTGCTGCTATTGGTTGGTTTTCAGGTCCATTTCAAACCGAATGAATGATTTCTTCGGAAGTGCTTTTATTTACACCTGGAGTGACAAAATTTATAAGTATCTTGTAGCATCCAATTCACAAATTCACTGGCAGACTTTATGGACCTAAATTGTACTACACTTCTCTGAGTTTTCTCTGTTATATTTCCCTTCATCAGGATCCAGGTAAATGACCTGATAGTAGAGGTGGATGGAACCAGCCTGGTGGGCGTGACACAGAATTTTGCAGCATCAGTCCTGAGGAATACCAGTGGAACTGTCAAGTAAGAAAATTGTTTCACAAGTCTGGATTTGTGTTTGTGTGAGCAGAAAATACTTCAGTTAGTGGTATTTGCAAATGTCCGAAAGTCAAGTCATTTTATTTATAAAGATACATAATTTTAAGCCAAAAATGAAAATTCTGTCATCATTCACTCACCCTCATGTTGTTAGAAACAGATATGACTTTCTTTCTTCTGTGGAGCACTAAAGAAGATGTTATGCAGAATGTGAACCTTCATCACCATTCACTTTTATTGCATCTTTTTTGCCATACAATGAAAGTAAACGGGGACTGAAAGTGTCATTCTGCCTAACATTGCCTTTTGTGTTCCATGGACAATAGAAAGTTATATGGGTTTGAAACAAAATTAGTTTTTTTTTAATTTGGTGAACTATCCCTTTAACCCTTATTTTGTGTAAAAACTGACCAATTAATTTCATCCTGTTGGAAAAAACTTCCATGACTTTGTTCACGCGGGGCATCTTAACACATATTTTTTTTTAGCATTTTCTTAATTGATTCAAATTTTTGGCCTTGTAGGCTGATCACAATGATGTGGCTATTGTGGGTCACGGTCATAGCACCACTAACTGGCTGCAGGAAGTAAGGCCATTTTAACAGACTTTGAAATAACGCTCTTGTGTTTATGTGAATTGCTTCAAAATTCTTTAGAATTATGTCAAGAAACTGCTGATGTAAAAATTTTAATCTTAAATACTGTTGCCATGGCAGTTTATTATGTAAGGGAAAGCCGTTTTTAAAGTGAATTTAAAAAAAAGCTTATAGAAGTTTAAGTTTATTGTAATGAAAATGTACTGCTTTAATAAAAATAATAATTAATAATAAAAATATTGACTGAAATGTAAACATACTAGAAAATCAAAGCCCTTTCTGTTCCAAATTTTAGGTTGAGTGGCAGTGCGCTGAGACGCAGTACCATAAATGTCCAATAGAGGACAGCCAAGCTCCAATGGTGAATGATTCCCAAAAGATCACATGTGCACATTAAACTAGGTAAACTAGGCTGGAGTTGAATTTGAGAACAATAATACAAAAAGATCATTTTTATGAAAGCTTTTTCTAAGGACAGGACAAATCTTGCGATAAAGGTGGGAGAGTAAGATATAAAGTTTGTGATCTAAACAAAACTAACTAGCTCAGTGGGTAAACGCTGACTACCACCCCTGGATTGACTCCAGCCAGGTCTCGTAAGCAACCATATATATAATGGTTGAGTCCATTTTCATCAGTGGACCCTCATGTTAGGCTTGATTGAGATGTTTAATGCCTTTCCTTGAAAGTAGATGAGAGCAGGCTGGTGCAGTCTGGGGAGGAGTGAAACAAGAGCTGTCAATTTGGACAATTCTCACACCTTGTAGTGGATCAGCCACTACAAGATCAAAGGCAGAGATATTACAGAAGTATATAATGATAATTTGTGAGTTTTCACTGCAAAACAACCCCAAAAAATGCAGCAAATTGCATCGCAAAATTTGAGAAAAGCTGCGGGAAATTCAGTCATTTTGTATTCGCAGATAGTCAAATTACGTGGTCATTTCTTAACTGCTCCGTAATTTGATGACCAAACTTTCGTTTTCACAATGTATCTGATTATGTTGTGATGACCGGAAAAGTGAAATTCCTGGATTAGTTGCCACAACATAACTTTGGAATGGTGCCAGTCCTTCATGAACAGTAGTTGTTTGTTGGTAACCAGTTGGTATTTTTGCTTTTAATAATTATTCTATGGGCGGACATGCAGTATTCTAGCCTAATTTATGTCCTCATTTGCCCAACATTAATTTTGAGGCTATTTAAACAGTTGTGCATATTAATAATGAATACAGACTCAAAGTTCATTTATTTTGACAGTCAACAAAGAAAAAATGCAACAATAAAAGAAATTGAAACCTATCGCCACAGAATGGTGACAAAATTATAAGCCTAAATGACTTCTGTGCTCATACTAAAATCTATCAGTCAATGAAAGTTTATTTCTATAGCACACTTAAAAACAACAAATGTTGACCAAAGTGCTGTAAAAACTGTCTAACATGTAATAAATAGTATAAATAAAATAAAATAACACCATAATGTGATACTGCACAATATGTTACAATGACTCATAAGCAAGCGAGAACAGGTGGGTTTTTAGATTTGAATTAAAAAGATCTAAGGTTGGACAAGACCTAATCAATATTTGAGGGCCCATGACAGAAAAAGAACCATCACCCATAGTTTTAAGATGAGTCCTTGGAACTCACAACAGTAGACTCTGAGATGATCTTAAAGACCTTGGAGTCTAATATTGAAGGAGAAGTTCAGAAATATAAAGCGGTGCCACTGCCAGCCCATGGAGGCCATTATATACCAACAATTACAATCTTAAACTGAATCCTGTATGAGACAGGTAACCAGTGCAGATAAGCCAGGACTAGAGAAACTCTGTCATATTTCCTAGTTCCTCGCAGGAGCCTTGCAGCTGCATTTTGCAAAGTCTGAAGATGAGATAGTGTTGCTTGAGATACACCTAAATACAGTGCATTACAATAATCTTTTAAAGCATGGATTACAATCTCCAGATCCTTTAAAGACAAAAACATTTTTTAACTTTGATATTTGTCGGAGTTGGAAAAATAGCTCTAACCACAGCCTTTATTTGTTTATTGAATTTGAAATGAGAGTCAAAGATGACACCACGGTATGCAGCTACAGAGTTCCAGGGACTCGCCTCTGTATGAAGATGAGAGGCTAAAGGCCCTAAATGTTTAGTCAAATTATTACAAGGATCTACTCAGCACCTAATGACTTGAATTCATTTTTTTATTTATTAAATAAAAATGGTAAATTACTTCATTACAATATAATCTTTATAGAGGAAAATGATTTTTTCAGGGACGGGGATTATTAGGAGGCCATGATATATAAGGGCCAATGGGGGGAATGTGCCAGGTACCGGGATACACCCCTACTCTTTACAAGAAGTGCCATGGGATTTTTAATGACCACAAAGAGTCAGGACCTCAGTTTTACATCTCATCCGTAAGTCTATATATATATACATTGTATGATTAGGGTCAAAATTTACATTAATGTTGAGTTGTTGCTTTGTCCATCATGCATTGTTTTTCGAAACCCACTGAGTGGAAATGGACCCATGGTGCTTGGGCCCGTCATAGCTGCTTGCAGCTACATTTATTATTATTATTATTTTCAAGGTTTTTGGTGCTTTTGGGGTACTTAACATGCGTGAAATCTCTTGATATTTTGCACACACATCAGAGTTGTCAACCATTACGGCTAGACAAATTTGCCGGGGGGAGGGGATTTTAAGCTGGAGCTTTGTAGCACCTCCTTGAAAATGGACTTGTAAGGGGGTTCTGTAGCACCCTAATTTTTACCTACAGTCACCAAAATTGGTACATATATAGATCTCCTCAAGCCAAACAACTTTCATACTCACAGTAATTAGTTCTGTCCAACATGAAGTCGGCAATTTAGGATTTTCTGAAAATCGCAAGCTCTGAACTTTTAAATACTCCTCCTGGGAGATTCACGAGACTGGCAACATCATGTGCACGCAAGGTCATGAAGGGGGGGGGGGCAAAGTGTGATTTAGATCAAAATTGAGATGTATGTTTATTCTTGGGGGCTACTCACATGGATGTGACTATTTTGGGTCACAGTCATGGCACCACCACCTGGTAGCAGGAAGTTAAAATATTACTCTTATATTTACCCAAATTGTTTCAATATTGTTTAAAATAATGTCAGATGCCAAATGCATGTGTCCACCTTGCATTGTTTTTGGAAAGCCACCGGGTGGAAATGGATCCATGGTGCTTGAGCCCTTCATCACTACTTGCAGCTATATTTTTTTCACATCAATCTACACTCCTTACCCCATAATAACAAAGCAAAACCCATATTGTTGATAACTTTGCAAATGTATTAAAAGTAAAAACTGAAATATTACATAGGCATAAGTATTCAGACCCTTTGCTATGACATTTGAAATTTAGCTAAGGTGCATCCCATTTCTCTGGATCATCTTTGAGATGTTTCTACATTTTGGTTTGAGTCAACCTGTGGCAAATTCAAATGATTGGACATGATTTGGAAAGGCACACACCTATAAAAATCTCACCTCTGAAAATGTGTATCAAAGCAAAAACTAAGCCATAAAGCCAAAGGAAGATCTGCCTGCAGAGCTCAGAGACAGGATTGTGTCGAGGCACAGATCTGGGGAAGGCTTAAAAAAAAGGTGAGAAACAAGATTCTCTGGTTTGATGAAACAAAGATTGAACTGTTTGACCTCAATTCCAAGTGTCATGTCTGGAGGAAATCAGGCATCGCTCATTACCAGCGC
This sequence comes from Xyrauchen texanus, assembly GCF_025860055.1. Lineage (NCBI taxonomy): Eukaryota > Metazoa > Chordata > Actinopteri > Cypriniformes > Catostomidae > Xyrauchen > Xyrauchen texanus. The sequence continues at coordinate 38,115,640 of NC_068287.1, forward strand.
AAGACCATCCCAATCGTGAAGCATGGTGGTGGTGAAATCATGCTGTGGGGGTGTTTTTCAACAGGAGGGACTGTGGGACTGTTCGGAGTTGAATGCATACATTTTTTAAAGAGATACCTTTAATTGTGGTCGACCAATATGGGTATTTTAATTGCCAATATCAAGAGAGCAGGGTGGCCGATAGGCTATTACAATGCCAATATATCACACAGTTTAATAAATATTATTATTTTTATTTTGCACTATAATTACTTAATTTCACACTTTAACTTTCCAAAAAAAGAATCAAATATTTTTTAAATGGTAGATAGCAGTTTATTTTGATTAATGTTTAATTTTTGTAATTTATTTGCACATGAAAAATTGTTAATATATAAGGAAGAAGGAAATAACACACAGTAGTCCAGCAACCATGGATGGCATGTCCACATTAGCAATTGCATTTGTTTTTTTTTTTTTTCAAAAAATACCAAATCAAACTAATTGTACATACAGCACATAGTGAATTAAGGCATTTAATTTTTGCACACCTGATGCACTTTTACTATGAATATGCACTCAATGCTTGTGCAGATCCAGCACAAGCAGCAATCTCCTGACAGTGTAAAAGGCCTGGATTGCCTGCTTGGATTGTCCAGGAGTAACAATCATGATTTGTGAATCAGTGGAACTTTTTATCCTGATCTTGAAGTTTTGATTCTGGCTTATAGAAAACATGCTTCAGAGAAATATATTAGATGAGTGCTCGACGGGAAGAAAACACTGAATTTTCATAAGGTTTGTGAATGATATCTGTTTAAAGGAGATGGTATATGGTATTAGTTTTATTGATATTTGCATTTTTATCATTAGATAAGACAGCTAAAAGTTACAGGGCACTGTTGAGGAATTGAGAGGGAGAATGAAACAGGTGAGCATTTTTACATGTGTTAAACACTGGTCTATTATTGTAGTAACACGATGGCACGTAACAAAACGAACCATGGCTGGTCATTTACATGTCTCGCTTCACATGCAGGCAGGAGAGTTTCGGCGCCTTATATAGTTTTGCTCGAGAACCAAATCGGCCAAACTTGAAAATGTATCGGCTGATGCCATAATTAAAGTCAGAATATTGGCTGATGAACCTGTACCAGAGCACTCAGGAACTCAGACTGGGCCGAAGGTTCACCTTCCAACAGGACAATGACCCTATGCAAGAGTGGCTTAGGGACAACTCTGTGAATGTCCTTGAGTGGCCCAGCCACAGCTCGGAGAGACCTGAAAATGACTGTCCACTGACGGTCCCCATCCAATCTGACAGCTTGTGAGGATCTGCAGAGAAGAATGGCAGAAAATTCCAAAATCCAGGTGTGCAAAGCTTGTCGCATCATACCCAAAAAGACTTGAGGCTGTAATCACTGCCAAAGGTGCTTCAACTAAGTACTGAGTTAAGGATTTGAATACTTATGTAAGTGTGATATTTTATTTTTGTATTTTTAATAAATTTGTGGTTATCAAAAATATTTTTTTTGCTTTGTCATAATGGGGCATGGAGTGTAGATTGATGTGAATTTTTTTTATTTAAAGCATTTTAGCATAAGGCTGCAACATAACAAAATGTGAAAAAAATTAAGAAGTCTGAATTCTTTCTGAATGCACTTTATTCAGGAATAAAGAAAAACCTGACAAAAAGACACTGTTTATTATATATACACTCACCTAAATGATTATTAGGAACACCTGTTCAATTTCTCATTAATGCAATTATCTAATCAACCAACCAATCACATGGCAGTTGCTTCAATGCATTTAGGGGTGTGGTCCTGGTCAAGACATTCTCCTGAACTCCAAACTGAATGTCAGAATGGGAAAGAAAGGTGATTTAAGCAATTTTGAGCGTGGCATGGTTGTTGGTGCCAGACGGGCAGGTCTGAGTATTTCACAATCTGCTCAGTTACTGGGATTTTCACGCTCAACCATTTCTAGGGTTTACAAAGAATGGTGTGAAAAGGGAAAAACATCCAGTATGTGGCAGGCCTGTGGGCGAAAATGCCTTGTTGATGCTAGAGGTCCGAGGAGAATGGGCCGACTGATTCAAGCTGATAGAAGAGCAACTTTGCCTGAAATAACCACTCGTTACAACCGAGGTATGCAGCAAAGCATTTGTGAAGCCACAACACGCACAACCTTGAGGCGGATGGGCTACAACAGCAGAAGACCCCACCGGGTACCACTCATCTCCACTACAAATAGGAAAAAGAGGCTACAATTTGCAAGAGCTCACCAAAATTGGACAGTTGTAGACTGGAAAAATGTTGCCTGGTCTGATGAGTCTCGATTTCTGTTGAGACATTCAGATGGTAGAGTCAGAATTTGGCGTAAACAGAATGAGAACATGGATCCATCATGCCTTGTTACCACTGTGCAGGCTGGTGGTGGTGGTGTAATGGTGTGGGGATGTTTTCTTGGCACACTTTAGGCCCCTTAGTGCCAATTGGGCATCGTTTAAATGCCACGGCCTACCTGAGCATTGTTTCTGACCATGTCCATCCCTTTATGGCCACCATGTACCCATCCTCTGATGGCTACTTCCAGCAGGATAATGCACCATGTCACAAAGCTTGAATCATTTCAAATTGGTTTCTTGAACATGACAATGAGTTCACTGTACTAAAATGGCCCCCACAGTCACCAGAGCTCAACCCAATAGAGCATCTTTGGGATGTGGTGGAACGGGAGCTTCGTGCCCTGGATGTGCATCCCACAAATCTCCATCAACTGCAAGATGCTATCCTATCAATATGGACAACATTTCAGCACCTTGTTGAATCAATGCCACATAGAATTAAGGCAGTTCTGAAGGCGAAAGGGGGTCAAACACAGCATTAGTATGGTGTTCCTAATAATCCTTTAGGTGAGTGTATGTTTGTCAGTGGGAATTTCATTGACTAATACTCGCTGCAGTTTGGCATCTGAGTGAAACAAATTTATTTATTGGATTTTACTAATTTAAACCTTTCCAATGAAATATACTATATATAATATATATAATTACTGAGCACATTATTAGGAACACCTCTTATTCATGCAATTATCTAATCAGCCAATTGTGTGGCTGCAGTACATAAAATCATGCAGATATGGGTCAGGAGCACAACAAATGCACAACTCATCGAAACTTGAGGTGGATGGGTTACAACAGTGGAAGACCATGTCGAGCACTTTATTAGGACAATAGTGTTCCTAATTAAGTGCTCAGTAAGTGTGTAACACATGGCTATATCAACTTTTTTATGTTTTTACCAACTTTAAATATAATTTTTTTGATAGCAAATTTGCAAATTATAAGAACAAAACAGTTCTAATTTGCTCAGTTCTTCAAAATATTTGACATATGTCAAAAAGTGACATATTTTGTTTGGATCAAGCAAGTGGTTATTAGTTAAGTTTATTTATAAAGCACATTTAAAAACAACTGTTGTTGAGCCAAAGTGCTGTACAATAATAAAACAAATAAACAAATAAAATAATACAAGAATAATAGCAACAATAATAATAACACAAATAAGTACTAAATAAGCAAATGTGTTAACAGCAACCTCAAATGCTAAAGAGTAAAAATGTATCTGTAAGATAGATTTAAAAATAGCAAGGGTAGGAGAACACCTTACATGAAGTTGAAGGCTCTTCCATAATTTGGGAGCAGCCAATGAAAATGCCAGATCACCCTTAGACTTTAAATTAGAACGTGGAATGGAGAGAAATAATTGGTTACATGACCTGAGAGATGTATATGAAGATCACAAATGTATTGTGGGGTAAGATCATGCAAGGTCTTAAAAACAAAAAGCTAAATTTTTAAATCAACTCTAACCCTGGTAACCAGTCCAAAGATGCCAGCTCAGGGGTGATATGGTCTCTTTTTCTTGAACTAGTTAAAAATATTGCTGCTGCATTTTGAACCATCTGCAGACATACAAGGGAGGAATGAGACAGGCCCACATACAAGGAATTACAGTAATCTAGCCGAGAAGTAACAAGGGCATGAATAACCGTTTTCAGATCTTTCCTTGAAAGAAACGGTTTTAATTTAGAAATGGACCTAAGGTAGAAGAGGCTTCCTTTAACAACGGCACTAACCTGTTTATCAAAGAGTATTGCAGAATCGAAAATGACACCAAGGTTCTTTGTTATGCAAGTTAGAAGATAAAGGACCTAACTGGTTACCAAAGCTCGAGATGCATAAAGGAGAATCAAAAGCAATCGCTTCACTTTTATTTTCATTAAGTTGAAGAAAATTATGTGACATCCAACACTTTATATCCTCAAGACAGGATAATAGATTACTTAATGAACAGCCTTGATAGATGTAACAGGGAGATAGAGTTGTGAATCGGCAGCATAACAGTGATATGAGATATTGTATTTTTGAAAGATAGAACCCAGAGGAAGCATATACAGAGAAAAGAGTAGAGGACCCAAGATGGAACCCTTTGGAACACTGTATGTAATGGGTACAGAGGATGAAGAAAAGCCACCAATGCTGAGACATAGTTCTCTCTTTGAGATAGGAGTCAAACCATTTTAACACCAGCCCTTTGAAGCCGACAACACTAAAGGCAATATAAGAGGATATGGTGATCTGTGATGTCAATTGCTGCAATGAGATCCAATCAAATTAAAACGGCATCATTCCCAGAGTCGAGGGAAAGTTACATTAAGCAGTGCAGATTCAGTGATGTGCAGTGCCCTGAAACCTAATTGAAATTTGTCAAATAAGTTCAAAGAATTCAGATAGGCTTAAGCATTTATCTGATTTATCTTTATCTCAGTTAAAGCTGTAAGAAAACCACTTTTTCCAAAATCTTGGAAATGAAAGGCAGCTTGGAAATCGTTCTATAATTGTTAAAAACAGTGGGGTCAAGGTATGTTTTTTTTTTTTTTTTTTCAACTGGGGCTGGAGTACAACATGTTTAAAACTGGCTGGAACAACACCATTACTTAGAGAGCTACACTTGTGGCCAAAAGTTTGGAATAATGTACAGATTTTGCTGTTTCGGAAGGATATTGGTATGCTAATTCACCAATCAGTCTCACCAACTGATCACAAATATAGTCAGGACTCAGGACATTACTGACAAAACAGCACTATAAAAAAAAAAAAGTAATTTTTTATCAAATCTAGACAGGCCCCTTTTCCAGCAGCCATCAATCCAACACATTATCCTTGTGTAATCATGCTAAATTGCTAATTTGGAACTATAAAATCACTTGCCATTATATCAAACACAGCTGAAAGTTATTTGGTTTGTTAAATGAAGCTTAACATTGTTTTTGTGTCTGTTTTTGAGTTTCCACAGTATTCAATAGACTGGCATGTCTTAAGGTCAATATTAGGTCAAAAATGGCAAAAAAAAAGAAACTAATTTCATTCATTTCATTGAATTCTACCCGCTCAACACCAGTTTCATGTACAACAGTAAAGAGAAGAATTGCAAAGAAAAAGCCACTTTTGAAACAGAAAAACCAAAAGAAAAGGTTAGAGTGGGCAAAGAAACAGACATTGGACAATAGATAATTGGAAAAGAGTGTTATGGATCTTAAACCCATTGAGCTTTTGTGGGATCAGCTAGTCTGTAAGGTGCGTGAGAAGTGTCTGACAAGACAGCCACACCTATGGCAAATGCTACAGGAAGTGTGGGGAGAAATGTCATTTGAGCATTTGGACAAATGGACAGCTAGAATGACAAGAATCTGCAAAGCTGTCATTGCTGCACATGGAGGATATTTTGATGAGAACTCTTTGAAGTTCTTAAAAAATATATATTTAATTTTTTCAAATTGTAATGGTAATTTTACACATTATTAATGTCCTGACTATACATTGTGATCAGTTGAATGCCAATTTGGTGAATACAAATACCAATTTCTTTCCATAAGAGCAAAATCTGTATATTATTCTAAACGTTTGGCCACCAGTATATTTCTTATGGCCCACGAAATAGGAGCAATGGAAGCAAGAACATTTTTAAAAAGCTGTCAATGTAAGACATCCAAAGGATTGTTAGAAGGTTTCATTGAAGAAACTATTTCTTATAATTGAGACCAGGACATAAGATGAAAATTATCAAATGAGCTAGGTGGCAGTGAAGGCTGAAGGATCAGTAATAAAGGGCACAATATGTGATCTAATATCCTGTATTATCAACAAATCATTTAAGGAAATCATCACAAATCTTAGAGATAGCAGCAGGAAAAAATGCAGAAGTAGTATTAAGAACTGCATCAATTGTGTTAAAAAGAACTTTGGGCCTATGGGCATTCTTAGCAATCAGCTCAGAAAAGTAATTAGATTTAGCATTGTTAACAGAAATTTGGAAAAGCTTTAAGCTATCTCGGAATAGTTCAAAACTTACCTGGAGTTTCTCCTTTTTCAGCTAGCTATAAAGTAGAGGTATAAACAGAAACTGCAAGGCAGTGGACGAGTGACTGGGCGCGAGTAGTGCAAGGGCATGGGTAATGTAGGCAATGGGTAATGGGTAATGATGAGAGCACTTATTCAAAAACCACAGGACAGTGGTCGGAAATGTCAGCATTCAATACATCAGTATTAGCTACTGTGAATCCAGACGTGAATATAAGATCAAAGGTATGACTTTTTAAATGAGTTGGACCTGAAACTAACTGTGTGAGTTTAAAAGAGTCCACAGTGCATAAAAAATCTTTAATGAGAGATTTAGTTGCACAACAGACATGTTAAAATCTCCTAGAATTAACAGCTTGTCACAGCGAGGCACCAATGAGGACAAACAATTCTGAAAATTCCCAAATAATGTCCTTGTTAAATTTAGGGTGTCTGTACACAAACACTTGGAATATAGGGCAAGATAAATCGATCTCTATAAGTTGCACTCCAAAGCTTGAAAACACATTTACTGGCAAATAGTACGTTTTTTTTTTAGTTTTTTTTATCCCCTTTTCTCCCAATTTGGAATGCCCAATTCCCACTACTTAGTAGGTCCTCGTTGTGGCTCGGTTACTCACCTCAATGCGGGTGGTGGAGGACAAGTATCAGTTGCCTCCGCTTCTGAGACCATCAATCCGTGCCTCTTATCACGTGGCTCGCTGTGCATGACACCACAGAGACTCAGGATGTGGAGGCTCATGCTGCTCTCCGCGATCCACATACAACTTTCCACGCACACCATTGAGAGCGAAAACCACTAATCATGACCACGAGGAGGTTACCCCATGTGACTCTACCCTCCCTAGCAACCAGGCCAATTTGGTTGCTTAGGAGACCTGGCTGGATTCACTCAGATCACCCTGGATTCGAACTCCAGGGGTGGTAGTCAGCGTTAATACTCGTTGATCTACCTAGGCCCCAATTAAACTGATTTTTTGAAGAAAGTGGCGAAGCCACCACCATGGCCAGTGGTCCTAGGAGAGCTCAAAAAGGCACAGTTGGTGGGGGACAGTTAGTTAATGTTTCCTATTAATTTATTACTTATTTTACATTTTGGGGATTGAGGAAACGGATGGTTAAAAAAAGAAAAGTACAAAACCTGTCCTAATTACTAAAAATGGAGTTGACAAAAAGATCGAATGCAATATTTTGGAATTATAAATTAGAGACATATTAACAATATTAGTGGGCAGCAAGAAATGTCTTTGACCAGGAACACAAAAGGTATTAGCACAAGCTAACACAACAGATGTGTTAAATATATTTTTACTGCATTATACTTTAAACAGTATGGTATGCAATGATGAATTAGAAGCTAATCAACCAGCCTCCTGTTTAGTTGAATAATGAAGTAGTCATACTTCTGCCCACCTGATTGGCTGGTGTTTGTGTGGTACAGGTTTGTAATTGGCCGGGAGAAGCCGGGAGAGCAGAGTGAGGTGGCCCAGCTGATCCAGCAGACTCTGGAGCAGGAGAGATGGCAGAAAGAAATGATGGAGCAACGCTACAACCCCTACATGGAGGAGGACGAAGAGGTGAGGCATCATCAGATATGCAAAGGAGCTTTATTCAGTTTGGTTTCAATATGTACTTAGTATAGAGGGTATAGACTTTAAGTAGGGATGTCCCAATCAGTGTTGGGTAAAGTTACTTTTAAGTAACTCATTAGACTATTGCATTACTCCTTAAAAAAGTAACTTTTTATGGAAAGTAAAGTGTTACGTTACTTTTGCGTTTGTAACAAAGGTTCAGGTTGGGCAGATAGAGGAGGAAGTGGGAACTAGTTTCCACAGTTTACGGTAGTCCGTTTTATTCACAAATAACCAGAAATCCCTGAACAACTTCACTCAAAACATAAGATGGCTTTTCAGCATCACTCAAATAAACAGTCCACTTTTCAGCTTCACATAACACAAGACTCTCCCTCAGGGAACAGATATGAAGGCTCTGGTCTGTCTCTCTCTATATACTGGCTGTCTTTTTCTCTGCCCCGACTCTCACTGTGAACATAGAGATGGTAATTAGTCACAATTCATCTCAGGTGTATGTCCTTACTGCTTTCAGAGACAACAGAATTCAGGATAAAATTCAGTGGGGAATGCCAACCTAACATGTTTAAGGAATAAGTCTGATGAACAAATATATTTTTCACTTAATGTCATCTCAGTGCAAGCTTGTTTTGAGTTGATGCACGATGCGCACTGTGGACAGCCTACTGCAAAAACGCATGTTGATACAACTTGAATGGAATAGTTTTTAATGCTACCAAAATGTCATAAAAATGGTATGTTTCACAAATCACATTAATTGTTTATTATAAAACCAAAATTTTGAATATTAAGAAATTAAGACATTTTGTCTGTGTGCACAAACCATGTAGTACGTTGCTCGCAGCCGCTGATCCAGAGTCAGCTTTTCTCATCCCATTCTCCTACTATCCAGCCTACATGAATCAGTTACGAGAATCGAAGTTACACTTAACCGAATGTTAAATATTTGACGAAATGTTGCCTTATGAGGACACATTGTGATTGTCATGACAAAAGCAAAGTTTATGACAGCTGCTCATTTAAGCTCCAGTGCACAAAAAACTCTACTGCTCCAAATGATGAGTACAATTTACATTTCTTTACCAGCAATATTTTGCAGTTTTTAACTCTCTGGGGTCTGAGGGTGTTTTGGGCCCTGGAGAAGTTTTGACATGCCTTGACATTTGCTTTTTTCAGTTGCTTAAAACACATTAATGGCTAAAGTCTGATAACATTGTATTCAACACAAACTGGGCTACAATAATATGTGAGCAACATATATGTACATGTTTGTATTTTTGAGAAAATAATGTTTATGCGTGGTTTTTGAAAAAACAACATTTTTAAGTTGTTGAAATAAAGCCATATAACACATACTAAACATTTGTCCACAAGCCTTTTGAGAACTGGATCTTGTAGCCTAGAGTTTTGCTACAAAATGATGTGAAAACCATCCTGATCACTCATTCATACAAAACAATCTAATAATTGAACTTTTGTAAGACACTTGTAGTGTTAGAAATGTAATATGCGTGGAGGCGTGAACTATCATGAATATTGATTGTAATTCACACCTGAGGATAAAAAAGACCCCTTCCCTGGGCCTATCAATGAGGGATGTGACAGAAAGAGAATGAATGTGAGGAGACTTAACGATCAAAATCATGTTTTAAGTTAAAATAAGTACCATACATTTTCTTTACATAAAGACTTTACTTAATTTTAGACCTACACTACCGTTTAAAAGAAGTCTCTTCTGCTCACCAAGACTGCATTTATTTGATCCCAAAAAATAGTAAAACAGTGATATTGTGAAGTCTTTTTATAATTTAAAAGGACAGTTTTCTTTTTGAATATATTGTAAAATGCAATTTAGGATCAAAGCTGAATTTTCAGCATCATTACTGCAGTCTTCAGTGTCATATTACATATCATATTTATATCATACAGCATACAATTGAAATACCTGCTTTAGCCGAAACAGCATTTAAATGTAACTAAAACTTGCTTATTAGGACATATTTCATATTTCAATACTCTGAATCCTGGCTGGCAAGTCTTGAAACAGTCCCACTAGTAAAATATGTACAAGTTTATATAAAATAGCATGTCAACTAATGAAAACTAAATGATTTACTCGTCCGAAATTGTATTATCAGCTGGATCAAGCCTCTCTTCAAAATACAAAATTGGATCAAGCCTCTCTTCAAAATTTGTTGTACTGTCCCGTACTTTGCACATGTTTGCACGTGCACTTTATATAGGTATATATAGGTATTTTATATAGGTATTTTATTTCGTTGTGTTGTCTCATGTGGTCCTGTGTTGGTCCTTTGTTGTTTTTATGTAGCACCATGGTCCTGGAGGAACGTTGTCTCGTTTTGCTGTGTACCGTACTAACTGTATATGGTTGAAACGACAATAAAAACCACTTGACTTGACTTGACTTGACAAACGTTCATCGCAGTCCCGCTCTTCTTCTGAGGAAAATGTTAACGCTTCGTCACTATCCAGGAGTTTTCTCACTTCTGTATCGTGCTGTCTTTCAAACACGCAGAAAAGTGAATGAACTTTGTTTTTAAGGCACAGTCGGGGGCGTTTACCATTTGCATTGATCGCCTCAGCACATTAGCATATGAATAGCGCCCTCTGTCCGTTATTACTTCATTTGATAAAAAAATAATAATAGAATATTATGTTGAAAATGTATCGTTATATTTTCATTTGATTGCATTTTTTATTCATTCATCTCATTAAACACCATAACATAACTTTAAGAATTTCCTTAGGCATTTCCAGCGAGAAAATATAAGCAACATAAAAAAACATTTCAGCAATGCTAAGAGAATTGCAGTTACAATAGAAATGGTTCATGGCGATGTATCAACACATCGTTCACAGTTTTTCTGTCAGGTTTAAAACATTCAAAGCTCATAAATCAAGGCATATTTTCTCTTTTAATGCAACATCCTCTGCTAACACATTTTAAATGCATTAATCCAGTTCTACACCTTAATGATGGGTAATTAGATGTAATTTTGGTGTATTCAGTGGGGAAGACATTGTTTCATCAAGACATTCTTTTTTAGGGGGAAATCTTAAAGCAGTATTTGGGAAGTAATCACAATAATTAGTTATGTTTTAACTACACTGAGCTTTTAACACCTTCATGCGTCATTAAGCAGTACATCCTGTACACATCCCATAATTCTGCTCCACACTTGCCTACATCGCCATGGCGTGAAGGGAATTGATTAATAATTGAGATGTTGAGGATTAGCACTTCTCACATTGGGTGTATTTGAAGATCTTGGGTGTAAAATTGGTTTGATTTTCCAGCTCAGTGCCCCCCTCAGTGCAATCTCCTCCGCAACGCTGCATTCACGTCACTCTAATGTTGTCTTAATGTTTGAGAGGCGCCGAAACAGAGCGTTAGTGTAGTTCTTCACCCACATGGCAGAAGCCCATCTCTTAAATTATAATATTAAAATCTATTCATTTATGTATTAAATTAATTTAAAACAATTCATTTTATAATAATTATTATTATTACTATTATTATTGAAACATTTTATGTTGTTTTAAAAAATAAATTAATTTGTGTTAATAAAAATCAATTATATTAAATATCAATATTTTTATTACTTTAATATATTAATTAATTTCTTTTATTTATGAAATATACTGAAATATAACATAGATATAATAATTGTATTTTGTATAATATACATTTTAGATTTTTTTATTTTATAATGATTTGTATTATTAATATTATTTTAAATATATTATATTTTCTTATTTTTAATAATACATTATTTAAAAGGTTTATTTTTATTTTGAACATGCAATTTATTTATTCTAATGTACCCTATATTTCTTATTTAGACACACCTTATATATATATATATATATATACAAAATGCATACATATATAGTTTACAATTAATTTAAAAATACATACTAAAATTAAAAATACATTCTAAAATATATATATTAAAATCTCTATTTATGAAGGCATCTCAAATTAAATTAATAAAAAAATTATAATAATTTTTTTATTACTACTATTATTTTAAAATGTTTTATTGTTTGTAAATAAAAATACATTATTTAACTAAATGTATACTTATAAAGTTAAAAATGAATTTAAAAATAGATATTTAATAAATTCAAATATATGAATAGTATTTTGTATACTACATTTTCTGTATTGTTTTAAAATTAGTTATTTTAATATTTTAAAATATTTATTTTTCAAATGTTTAAAAATATTACATTATTCATACAGTGCTATTTTTATTGTTAACATTATTTATTTATTTATCCTTTCTATTTTTTATTCATGAGACTCGCATGTGAGAATACACACGTGAAATATTTAGACTCTATAACAATTTTTAACAGGAAAAATACATTTTCTGTGAAATGAGGTTCACATTATATCATGTATTTTTATGTATTTGCAGTTTAATTTGTGTGTGTTAATAAATTTATCAGTGACAAAGTGTATCATTTACAGTATGCAGCATATATATTACTTATAACATATATATATATATATATATATATATCCAGTACTGAACAAAATGCTGTCATTCTTTACTGTTTTCATGTATATAATAGTAATAGTAGCGCTCAAATGTAGAACAGAGGCTAACCTACATAATGAAAAGATTGTAAATGTTATCATTAACAGGAACAAAACGTTACATCTGAGGAACCAAGACTTTCGGTCATTATAAGAGTTGTGAACTGTATGGCCACTTGCCCTATATGAGTTTACACTGTTTACTCTTCAAGACAGGAAGTCATCGTGCAGAGTTTGCCAGCCCATGCCCCAACTTGCAGGGAAAGTCCATTGTTAAAAGGATGTTTGTAATAGCAGTGTAGAGTCTTTGGGGTCAGACTAATTGCAGTTTTGGGATGTCGAGAACATGGCGGTTGTTTTATTTCAGATGCATTGGGGGTTCATGGTGGTGTGAAGTTTCTCAGAAATTCACAAGGGACTTCATTGTGGTGTGTGTGTGTGTGTGTGTGCGTGTGTGCGCGCGTGCGTACGATTTACCCTAGATTCCTGCTGGCTACTAAACCATTTTAAATGTGGCACATCAGTGTAACCAGTGGTTGCATTTCATTCAGATTGCTTTAATCAGTCTCTTCATCTTCCTACAGCAACACTGTCAATTCAAAATGGTGGTTGGCCAGTCACTGTTTTTTTTTTTCTGTTTTTTTTGTGCCATGTCCTGGCATTCATCTTCTGTTGGTCCAACTGTTTTCTGTCTTGCTCAACTCTGACATCTTGTGGTCAAACTTAATAGACCATACTAACATACTGAAAAGACTTCAAAAAGCCATTAAACAGCTGAGTCAATCATTAATGTCACAGCATCTCAAACACCAACACTATGGATAAACATTCCCAATTTAATATATATATATATTAGTCTAAGAACAGATAAATCTAGCTCTCAGTTGGAATGGAAGAAAGGTAATCGTTGATGAATAAATCAAATAAAATAGATTTGTGTCCAACCAACATTACCAAAACAGCATTAGCATTAGCACTGTTTGATGTGCATGAAACATTATTTTCATTTAGTGGTTTTAAACACTTTTAAAGGTCAACATTAAGTGAACTGTTGTTTGGTCATGAAGAAACCGACTCAATGTTTTTTCTGTCTCTATGTTCAGACAGGTGAGTATGCCACAGATGAGGAAGACGAGATGAGCCCCATGTTTCCCAATGCCATCGAGGTGTTTGACCTGGCAGAGAATGAGGACATGCTCTCTCCTGTGGAGATGGACCCAGAGAAACTTGCACACAAGTTTAAGGAGGTCAGTGAAACACATGGGGAACTGGCCGCTTAGAAATCCTTCGCATGAGGTGTTCAAGCAAACCTTCCCAAACTGGCATTATGTATTTATTTTCTATATACAGAGCATATCATAATTATATATATATATATATATATATATATATATATATATATATATATACATACATACATTATGTATAATATTGTATTGACACTTATATATTATATAATATATTTCTATTATAAACTATGTAGGGATGCAGTATTGTAATTTATTGAATCAAAAGTTCAATTTTGTCTGATACAGAAATGCGATAATTAGTTTAAAGTAATAACCAATAGCCTATATTACAATTTGGCCCTTTTTGTCATTTTTATTTGATTTGATTTTTTACATTTAAGCTTTCACACTAAAGCTACAATATTGAAATGTGGCTGATATTTTGGCTTACAGACAGACAGATAGATAGATAGATAGATAGATAGATAGATTCTGATCATTTAAATAAATTGTTAATATTGGCCTATACTGATATGGTAACTGATGTATTTTGTTCATCCCTAAAATTAAGTCTTAAAGGAGCAATATGTCATATATTTACTGTATTTTCCAGTCCGGAAATTCTGTTTGTGTTTTGGCCTGTGTGTTTCTGACAACTGGCCATTCCCCAATAATATTTCGATACACCAGGTCGCCAGATTTAAAACAAGTTAGTGGAAAAACACTGCGGCTGCAGCCGGAGAAGCCAGCAATGCATCTAGCTAACATTGAGCCACATGAGCTAACATTTATCCACATGAACTGTTTTATTATTTGCGAAGAATAAAAACATTGCAAACATATACATTATCCAATCAGCTCACCTCTGTTTTCATATTTATCAAAATATGAAATCAAATGTTACATTTTAATTGATTCCATAAAGCATAGATACTGAGTTGTATCTTCATTTTTGTGTCTTCAGCTCCAGATAAAACATGCTGTGACTCAAGCTGAGATTCAGCAGCTCAAGAGAAAGGTACACTCTTCACAGATGCCACATTGAAATGTTTATATATATATAAAAATAATAAGGTAATATTTATTTTTAAAAAATCTTAGTTTACCCTTGTAATGATAAGGTGTTTTTCTCTGTCTCTTTCTGTAGCTGGCTCACTCTGAGCAGGATAAGCTGCGCTGGAGGATGGAGAGGGCTCAGTTGGAGCAGACGGTGAGGGAGAATAAGGAGCGGATGGAGAAGTTGGAGGGGTATTGGATGGAGGCTCAGAGCTTGTGCCAGGCAGTGGACGAACACCTGAAGGAGACGCAGACGCAGTACCAGGCACTGGAGCGTAAATACAGCAAAGCCAAACGCCTCATCAAAGAGTACCAGCAGAAGTGAGTGAGGGCTTTTGGGAATTGTAGTCTCTTGATTCGATAATGAATGAGGCTCAATATAAAGCTGCTTTAATGAGGAACACTAGACGAAGAGAATGTCTTGGGGTTTGTAGTTTTGGATTTAACTGTTTTGGCAGTGGCTCCTTCATGTGAGCCATGGTAAAAATGTTGGAGGATCTACAATAGTGTTATGTATGTTTCATTGCAGAGAGATTGAGTATTTAAAGAAGGAAACTGCCCAGCGCAGAGCACAAGAGGAATCAGAGGCCAGTCACAAGGTGGAGACCGAAAATCTCCAGGAGAAGGTGTGTATGTGTTTTTGGTCATGTTGTTCCATTATATTTCATCTAACTTTACATCAAATATATTAATTATTTAACGTAACAATACATAATGTTTCTTTAATTTGTCTTTGGGGGCTTGCCAAAATTGTTGGCATGTTTATAGCTAGTTACCAAAAAACAAAAGGTCTGGTTAAATGGCAAAGGCATTTAAAAGGAACTCCGTTGCCCCCTTGAGTACTAAGATTTGCTACCACCACCACAGTACTGCAAGAACATGTGTTATGTATCCACATTTTTCCTGACCAACCAGAATGATTTTGATTGCCACCAGACTGTTTTCTGGATCTGGTCTCCATAAGAAGCAATGATACTAAGCAATGCTACTAAGTAAAAAACTACTGAAACTAGCATTCTACAGAGAACAAACTTTTTAAGTGTTAGTTGGAGTAAAACATTAGTTCAAGCCAACAGTTGTTGCCAATGTCAATGCAACTGAAAGTAGTTAAAAGATATACATGTAAATAACCTTGAACCATCGCTTCATGTCATCAACACACTTCTTAAACTTTGATGGGTAAGCCACTGTCAAAAGACGGTCATCGCGACTCTGTACATCAGGGCTATTCAACTTCATCGACAAGTGGGCCAGATAGAAAAAATCTTCGGGGAATACAGGCCAAGCCAGGATATTTTGTTATCGAAAAGCTTCTATTTTTTTTTCTCCCTTTTCTCCCCAATTTGTAATGTCCAATTCCCAATGCGCTCTAAGTCCTCGTGGTGGGGAAGTTACTCGCCTCAATCCGTGTGGCGGAGGACGAATCTCATCAATCTGTGCATCTTATCACATCGCTTGTTGAGCACGTTACCATGGAGACATACCGCATGTGGAGGCTTCACGCTATTCTCCGCGGCATCCATACACAACTCACCATGCGCCCCATCGAAAGCGAGAACCACATTATAGCGACCACGAGGAGGTTACCCCATGTGACTCTACCCTCCCTAGCAACCAGACAAATTTGGTTGCTTAGGAGACCTGGCTGGAGTCCCTCAGCCCGCCCTGTATTCACTCTCGACTCCAGGGGTGGTAGTCAGCATCTTTACTCGCTGAGCTACTCAGGCCCCCCTCAAATTGAATTTCTTAACCAAATTAATGAATAAAAATGTTCTGTTTCTCCGAACTCACGTTTGTCAGTCGCCCATGATTTCAGTCCTTTCATCAAAATGACGGACAATGATTAGTTGTAGTGCAACCTCTAAAAGCATCTAACAACGCAGCACTCTTGCACGAAAACACTGTAAAATAATCAAGATGTGGTGTGGAGTCACTCTAATGCACTCTAACATAGGAGAACCATTGAGAAACAATGTGAATAGACACAAAACACTTTTGGTGTAAACAGCCCCCAAGACAACTGACAACCTCATGCGGGCCACTGAAATTTTCAAACGAGCTGGATTTGGCCCATGGGCCATTGGTTGAATAGGCCTGCTGTAAAGTGTCAGCACTATGAATCGACACATTTTTTCTATTTGGCAAATTTTACAAATGTAATTCGGCAAACAGCACTTTATCCGCTAAAAACATACACTGATGTGAGTAAACACTGGAGACCAGAAAACGAAAACAGGCTTCCATTATGAACCGTGGAAAATGTCCGCATTCAGAACAAAGGTGGACAACACTTGCAAAGCTTTACCCAAACAGTAGCATTTGCGTACTTATGCAGAGTCCGTTTCTTCCCTAACGTCCATGTGTCTTCCTCTCAGATCACTGATTTAGAATCAAAGGTAGGCACTCTGAAGAACCTGGAGCCTTCGTAAGCCTCATGCTTCGAAAAAGATGGAGAGAATGAAACGCCTTCAACCCCGCTCACTCTACCCTCCGACCACATTTTCCCTCCATGGCCTGAAACATTATGAGGGGATGTTACCAGGGACAAAGAGGAAACAAACTAACACTGTACCAGATGCCTGAGGGACGTCTACCTATCAGCCCAACAGGAGACCATTTTTATACATCCATTTAGTCATGTTTTCCTTGTCTCTTTTTAAGCGCCCTTACAAGTATTATGAGCCTCTCTGCACTCGGCAGGAATGTTGAATGGTAAATGAACACGAACTCAAACTAGAATGCTTGCAGCAGAAAACAAAACAGCGTACTTCCGGTTTTATCTCAAAGTCTTAATCGGTGGAGTATTGGAGTGAGGGGGGGTCTGTATAGCAGTGATTGACAAGAGGACTGTTTGTATATATTCTTGCATATATTTAAATATTAAAAAACGCTTTAGCAATGTGCTGGGGGGAGGAGAGGGGGGTAAGGCTGTACCTTTTCACATATATAGGCTAATAATACAGTGAAAATGATCCATTTCCATTTTTTGCATGGCAAAAAAGATGGTATCAGGTATTTTATTTTTCATTTTAAAACAACATTGGCAAACAGGGTGTGAAAAGTGTAAACTTGACATTTAGAGTTAGCATTCAGGGGCTTGTAACTTCCCATGTTTGCTTTCTGTAAAAAAGACACGTTTATGGAATTAATGGGGACTTGAGAGTAATGGTTTCTTCACTGAGAAAACATCACTCTTAAACTCCACTGCTTGAGGTTATTGGGTGCAACGCTCATGTACACTGCACAGTGTGCCTCAGTCTCACCTGTGTTCTCTGTGGCGTTACAGTTATGAGACAAAACATACATTCAGAGTAAGAATTCTGCACCAATCATAAATATGGTCTTGTTTTATTGCTCCCCAAATCCTACCGTCAACCGTCTCTACTAACACAGTCTTTTTGTGTGTTTACCCAGAGATGTATTGGTCTCCGGAGACCGCGGTAAGTGCATTCAGATCCTGGAGAATCCTAATGTTTTATGCCCATTGGCAGTCATCCTCCTCTGTCCTGCTAGATAGGGATTTATTCAGTATTATCATTTTTGTCTTCAACGTTGTTTAAATTTTATTTTTAAGTCAAACTCCTGAGAAAACTGGAATTCTGACAGCTATTGATGGAAAGTTTGAGGAGAGAATGAACTAAAAGTAAAAGCACTGTTTATTTGCATGTGCTGGTTTAGCGCTCGATTCACTAGCAGAGGAATTATGCAGATCAGGCTAGGGCTGGGTATGGATACAGATTTCCTGATTTGATCCGGATTCACAAGCTCTCGATAAGATTCGATTCCAATTCGACATAGATTCATAAGGGTATATTTCAGTTATAATGACCCTTTTGCTTACATATGAAATAAATTTTCTCCCAGCTAATACTTTTAAGTATACAAGGGACCTTCTGACTAGGTATATTCTGAAAATATAAATGTATTAATTATATTTTATTAGTTTTTCATTATTTCATTATTAGCTTTTAAAAATGAACAAATCCATGTAGTCAATCAATCAGTCAATATGATAATGCATTGCATATTATTTTTGTTACATGTTTATTGTTTAATAACATAATTTGTCATATTAACAGGTATTTACATTGATTTGTTGAACACTTAGAAACAAGTACTGTCTCTTTAAGACCACATTTCTGTGACCAGCATCTGTAAATGAGCATATGTTAACTAGTGGTGGTGAATTTTGATTCATTTTATTTACTCGATTCTTTTGATTCTGTTCACCAAAAAAGATTAATTCAGATGTGTTCCTTGACCAGATCTTCGTTACATCTTTGCTCATGCAGATGGTGCAAAATGACCATCTTTTAAGTAATTTTATTGAACCGAAAGCAGTCAACAAATCTAATTATCCTTTATTAAAATTTGTCACTGAAGGGTGTCAATGCATAATAAGCTTTTCCCCACAAATGACAACAAAACATATCTATCATATTGTGAACTGTTGAGCACGACTTTTTATCAAGCTAGACAAAAAATAATATTTCCCTAAAAATAATAATGAGTTTCAATAACGGCCGTATGTCATTGTAATGTGTGGTCATCACTCACTCCCCTGTTCTTGTTGAACGAGATTGACAAAAAAAGAAAAATAATGTAGCTCCTCCCCTCATTCATCCAGTCAGCATTCATGTATGTTGATCGCAAACGAGTTTACCAGTACTTTTAGTCCGTTCATGTTACAAATGAAATGACCGACTAGATAAATGGAATTTGCATGTCTACAAATGTGCGAAGACAGTTCAAAAAACATTTAAAAACCATAACCATTTTCATCACAAAGGTCTTATTTTCCCTGTATTTTGCAAATGCTGGGCTTAATTATTACCAAGACAAAGATAGGAAAAAAAAGTTTATGTCATTTTTACACATTCATAAATTGGGGATCATTTTTGGAGAATACCTATAAACTTGTTTTAAGTGCATTTCACCCCTGTCTCTTCTTGTTTAATGCGATTGACTCACATGCCGAACTGAACGAACAACATGCCTCCTCTCATTCAGTCGTTCAGTAGATCTTCATTCGCGGGTCATTCGCGAATGGGTTTACTAGTATATTCAGTTTGTTCACGAGTACCTCTCATCTCATTCAGACTCAAATGATCGACTAGTTTTGAGAAGGGGTATATTCGTTCAGCGGGTCAAACCAATTATATTATCCTTCACAGGGTGCACTGGAATGCTATTGGCTGGTGCTATCGTTAGTCTTTACAGGCATGAAAAGCAGCAGAATCCATTAGCTTCGAAAGGGAAAGACGTCAGTGAGCATGTTTACATACACACCAATTCTCTGATAACTCCCAAAAAACAGCTTATTGGAAAAAAAATGTAATGCAAAAAAACTTGTTTACGTTCGTTTTTTAATTATCACGTTATTCTCTGTTTTTGACGTCAAACATTGAGGAGACATACGCTCAACATGTGCAAACATTGGATAAGCCGTTACTGATAAGCTATTGTTAACGAGAGAGACTGGAATGACTCAAACTCATCTGTCCTACGTGTGATTAGAATGAAATGTTTATGTTGTTGTTTTTGATCAACAACTGACTGTAGAGAACAGAAAGGTTATTAAAAGAGACATTATTCAATGACAAATGGGTCACGTGGATCTCGTCTTTGGACACAAACAACTTTAACTCCACTGCTGGAAACTCCACCATTTTACTGCACAATCACTAGTAAGTGAAATGTAAATTTATCAGCTAGTTTCCAATATACATTTTAGTCACTAGCATGAAATTTAATTTCAAATGTGAGTCATTTCCTCACATTATAGTAGAGGGTTGCGCATAAAGGATCGATCTTGGGATTTAAGAATCTATATCATTCAAACGAAGATCGCGATGTATCTGAAAATCTATATTTTTACCCACCCCTAGCAATTGCGCCCACAAAATCTGTGCTAAACGCAATTTGCGCAGCACAATTCCTATCTTGTCGGTCAGTTCTGAGCCCTACCTGGGTATATGCCAGGTTATAATGCTTTTCTCTATCATTTGATTAATTACTACTGCTTTGATCAGTAGAAAATGTACACAAACATCTCTTTTAAATAAAATTCAGTTTACCGCCCGCTTACCTCCAGCGGTAATAGCGCAAATGTAATTAAAATAGAAAGAAGGCAAGTTTATGCAGAAAGGAATGACAATAACTTAATTTAAATACTCAAGACTCAGCACTATTTCTGCACTGGTTGCACCTGCTAAAACTGGATTGTGAACCACCAAAAGTGGCACAACCGTTTAGGGAATTTGGCCCTGAAACTTTGAGGGTATACGTCACCTTAGTTGTTGTGTCAGGACCAGCTTCAAACCCCAGAACTTGTCTCAACTTGGCATGATACCTCAACCAATTTAGAGATATTCTGCAACAATTATGCAAAAAGGTTTCACAAACAATTTACACAAATTAGTTTTTCTTGTTTCATGAATGAGGCTCATTGATTTGAGTCCAGATAAACATTCCACAATTATTGACTATTTACCTGAAAAGGTTTTAGAATTAATTCTCGAGAGAGTATTTCTTTAGCTTGATCTGAGTATTTCTTTAGCTTCTCCTCCATGTTGGTCCTCTTACAGTATGTAAATCAAAGAACATCAATATTTAGTTTGAAGTCCCATCAATTTTGTTTCAAAAGTTTCAAGACTGTGTTTTTCAAATGGAAATAATCTGAATTATGGTGCAGTGTTGAAAACCCTTGTGATTATCAGGGTTTCTTCCCTTTTCTTTCCTGAAAGTGTTTTATTGTTGTCGTAGAGATCAGCTTAGTTTTTGGCTGCTCTCAAGATTGTACATTTTCCTCATGAAAGTATTTGTTTTCTACAGATTTCTTTTAATAGTACAAGTCATCACGTATTATACATGTTTTGAAAGTGTTGAACGCTGATACCTGCATCCCGGCAACAGGATAATGTTTTAACAATAGAAAGTACAACATAGATTCAAAGACTCTTAAATATGGTATTCTGAAGGCAAGCCCGACTTCTTTTGAACATTGATCATCCTAAATTGTAATTAGCCCGAGTATGTTTGTCTCAGTTTTGTCTTCATAGTTTCCTTAGAGAATTTTTCAAGCAAGACAGTACAAGTGCTGACTGGAAAATATATTGTCTTTTTCTCTTTTTTTTTTTCAACTAACAATGGGACTATCATCTCAGTTTTGAAGATGATTATGGCTCTGAAAGCCATTTTAAAGCCAACAACAACCATTTTCTGAAAAATGCCTCCATTTTAAGGATATTGGATCCTTCAACAATGATTGATGCCATAGTAAATGTACAGTGATCTAAAAAAAAAAAATGGACCCATTTTGAGGGCTTTCTTCATTCTGGACAGTCGCACAACCATCATCTTCTGGGAACTTCACTGTCTCATTTGCTTTGTACAATTCTGAGTGTCTGTTTGCTGGAATTTATTCATTGTTTTAGCGTGCTGGCTAGTACACAACGACTTTGTGTATGGATGTCCAGATGATGGCACCGTTAAAACATGAAAACATTTAATTTCTTATCCCTGTGCGTCACACTGTAGAAACAAGAAAGTTATGGTGGAAACATATACAGATGGAACACTTTGAATCTTATCAATGCTTTTTAAATTTCACACGTTTAGCTTAGCTTAGATGCTACCTTTAATTAAACGAATTTGCTTCCATGTACAGGAAAGGACTCAGTGTTGCTGTTCTCACTTGCTGGTGTAATAGTTGGTTCCTCTTTATATTTGGTGTCTAATAGAATAACAATAGTTTGAAGTTGTTACATTGTGCTGGCGTTAAACAAGCAGCAGCTTGCTTAGCTATATTGGAGAGGGGGGAACAATTTACAAGTCAACAACATGTAATTTCATTAAAATTGAGTAATTGCTGTGCATTTGATTGAATTATGAGCACATTTGTTTGACACCTAACATAAAGCTGGAATGCCACAAACTGTATTTTATAGTTGCTTTACAAACACTTGACTCCATTTCCTCTGTACTGACTTTAGTTCCTTTTTTAGCCCTGCTATGTAAATTGCTACAACATGAACCTGAAGGTGTTCTCCATTTGAAATAAGCATCATGATGTTGAATACCCAAATATAGCACACATACATCATCCAGATGTCTATTTGACATGTGTGTTTATATAACTGGATGACATTTTTTTTGTTTTAAGGTTGTTTGCGCTGCAATATGACTATAAGACTTCAAGTATGCCTCAGATGTCAATAAGACATTCAGCAGATGTCTTTGGGATGTTTATGATTTAGAATGTTTGTTAATCAGATCTTTTTAAGATGTTTAGCAGATGTTAATCAGAATGTGATGCTTTCCAGATGAAAAGATCTATAAACAGACATCTGAGAGATGTATGCGTGCTATCTGGGTAATACTGTCATTAATAATAAATGCAGAAATATGCTAATCCTTTGGAATTTTGAATTGTTTTGGAAAGTGTGATATTTTGATATTATTTTAACGCTTAGCTCTTTAGCCTTCAAGCTGCTTCACATTTTGTATTATGACACATCTACTCTTTGGCATTGTAATCTTTTAAACATGTCATTTAATTTGATATATACTGTAATAGATATTTGTTTCGTGTATGTGTCAAACACTGTAGATTTTTTGCTCGGCTTATTTCGTGCGTGACTTCAGCAGCGTGTGAACAGGGACTGGGAACGGCATGAATTTCAGAAGGCACTTTTTACTTCATGACAAATATCAATGACTTTAAAACGGTTATAAAAATACAATATGAGTAATATAACATTAAATTGGAGGTTACCTAAAAGTCAAATAAAAAAAATACTATAAATCTCCACTTTTACTTTCAAAATGTGAAAGAATCTGAAAGTGGAGATTTAAAATAAAAAAGGACTTAAATACTGATCTGTTTCTCACCCACACCTATCATGTCGCTTCTGACGATATACATTTAACCACTATGGATTACTTCTATGCTACCTTTTTGTGATTGTTGATGCTTCAAAGGTCTGGCAAGCATGCACTTGCATTGTATGGACCTACAGAGCTGAAATATTCTTCTAAATATCTTTGTTTGTGTTCAGCAGAGGAAAAAAATAATACACATCTGGGATGGCATTAGGGTGAGTAAACTATTAAACGAGAATTAAACGTTTTGGGTGAAGTATCCCTTTAAAGATAAGTAACAAGAACTGATGAAACGCTGTTGGTCTCACCATGTAGTTTTTCCACGACGAACAAGGGGTTGTGGGCAATATTAGCCAAAAAAGCATACATGGATCCACACGAAAATTTACCTAAAATAAAAAAGACCTTATTCACGGTAACGCCATCTTTGTTTTTTGTTTTTTATTGGGAATGAAAACGAGGCTGTAAGGGATAGACTTACAATCTCTTAAATGGCACGGTATACAGCTGTATAAACCTCCTAGATCACATCTGATTTCCTCAACTCATGTTGTCTTGAGTTTCTTTATTTATTTTTGTCTACTGAATGTTCATGGAAATATGTTTATTCAATGTTTTGTCGGTGGAACGATCCAAAAACACACTTAAGATTTAAGTCTATTCCTCACAGCCACGCATGTCGTTCTCGTCAAAAATCAAAGATGGCGCTGCTGTCTTTTTTGTTTAACATACTGATTTGAGACACACTAAATCTCATCTCGCAAACTATTTAGGGCGGATGTTATGCAGTATTGCACATTGGTTACATTTACACCACAGCTGAATGTGGTCTAAAGCATTTTTATTTTTTTGTAGTGTTTTTTTTTTTGTAAGGTTGTTGACATCACATTTTAAACTTAGCCCATATTAGGCCTATATACTGGTCTGAACAGCTGATGCTCCTTAACTGACTCACATGTGCATAACAAACCCTGCTATGATCATTATTATAAACTGTATAATTAAATTAAAATTGGAATTAGCCATTTTTTTTTTAATTGAATAGGACACTTAATGCCTACATATCATTAATACTGTCACCTATATCAACAAGTGATGGAGTCTTGATAAATAATGTAGGTGCTCAAGAATGTACAATATTAATTATGAGCAAAACACCATAAAATTGAATGTATGAAGAATTGTTATCAATTATTTCAGGCACTGGAACGTAAAAGTTTTAAACCATAGCAGGCCTATATTCGTGGTAAATCAAGCACGTAAATGATGAATGTTGAGTTAGATTGATGTAAAATTCTTAATAAATCAGGCCTGGCTATTCACACATACTCATTGTACACTTTTTTCAGTGTTAACATACTAGCTCTACTTACACTTCTAAGTTACATAAAATAATGCAGAAGTGTGCGGTTTTGGATGCACATAAAATGTAACTGTACAATTATAGTAATTTATTAACATCTTTATGGCAGTGTGGTGTAGTGAGTAGAGATTTGGGCTGTAACCAAATGGTTGCAGGTTTAAAACTCATAATGGGAACCATTAGGTATCAATGTTGTGATCTTGACTGCTCAAGAGGTCCTAATAAGTCTAAACTACATACTAATAATATTCTTTGCCCAGAAAGTTTTGGTTTTATGTAATATTGAATTCATTGTCATTTTTGCACCATAGAAATGCACAACATCTTATACACACTGTTTTCAGAGGCAATCTCTCAAGTGCGCATCACAAGAGGCTTTATTTTAAATGCTTTTGATCTCATATGAACATGTCTGAGTTTCAGAGAATTGCACTGTAAACACGGACTTCTGTACAAAACCAAAACAACAAGATAATACCCGCTTTAAAAAGATCAAATAAAACAATGAGAAAACTTTAACAAAATAATAACAGTAGAATCCAACTATACCACCAACATGCTGTACAAATCATCCATTGCAGACAGACAATGCAAAAAAGAACCTATGCAACCAAAACAGAGGATATGTACAAGTCATCTGTAATGGATAACAAATGATATCAAACGGAAACAACAAAACCAGCAAATATGCTATACAATTCTTTCATCGCAAAACCTCTGACTCTGTCCGGGTTGTCGCCTTTTAAACTGTACACATACAATTTTTCTTAGATTTACAAAACAAAAATTCTTCTTGAGAGTCCATCTCATAGCTCTTACATAAAATAGAGTAATATTCATATTTATTTCCAGTATTTACATTTGTACACTGCAGCCTTAAAGGCAGTCTAATGTATGACTTCAGGAGGAGATCCTGAGAGAGTCCAATCCAAGACAAGTCATCCCGTACAGTTTTTCACCTGATCTGAGCCCATTTTGTCTTTGCTTATGGCAGTTCAAGAGAAAATTTGGGGTCAAGTAAACTGATTCTTATCCAATTACAAAATGTACTTTTCCCTTGACTTTCCTGTTTACTGTCGGCCCTTTCAACATAACACAAGGACATACTGACAAAAAGTGCCTGACTGTGTAAAGTTCTACATTTGAAACTAGGTTGGGCCACCAGGAACGATCCATATTGACAGTATAGTAGAGGTTCAAAATAAAGAAATGAGAGGTTCTGTAAATGCTTAAAAACAAGCTAAAAATACTGCATTTGGTCACTTGTTTTTGGTCTGTTATCAATCTTAAATAAGTGAAGAGTGTGACCAGGTGAGTGTCTTGTTTGGCTTCTAGTACGTAGGAGCTGGTCTTGGATTTGGGACTTGTGGACTGAAGTGGATTTGATGGCTGGGGATCCTATATTTACTTATTTATTTTTTGGTACAGAACACTAACATCTAATTAATGCAACCAAGTCGCAAAGGGTTGCAGTAAGTGCCAATGTTGGCGGTGGAGGAGGGAAGACTGAACGTCGAAGTTCAAGAGGTCAGATTGTCTGATGTTTGAGGGGGAAACACAGTCTGTGCTTCTGCCGACCCGGATGGAAAAATGTACATATTAAGCTTATACCGGTGACCCGGATGGGTGTCAGTTTGGTTCAGTCCAACTAATGGCAGTGCAATTAGGAAAGCTTTCCTTTCAGTCCTAAACAGCACAAACAAAAAAGGTGGAAGCTAAACCAAGAACCTAATGGGAGGTCATAACTAACATTGACACAGATTCACTCAAATCACAATTCACATCATGAAAAATTCTCCTTGTTCAGTCAGAGTCTGAGATGATTGACAGTCCAGCTGGGTTGGTCTGTGAAGAATAGAGAATGAAAGGTGGGTGTCTAGGTGTTATTAAAAGGATCAAGAGGGTTTTGTAGATATGGCTTGTAGGTGAGCTTGGTCCCTTCACATGTCTTTTGGCTCCATTTTGCTGGACATCTCAAATAACAGGTTCTGATTGTCGATGACCTGAAGTTGCCGAACATACGCTTTTGTCTGAAGATGAGAAGGGGACGGCTCTGCCTCCATTGCTGTGAGAGAATGAAAGAAAAACAAGAGAAATCTATTTAAAGTATTGAAAGATTTTTTTTAAATAATTTTTGATCACCATTTATCACTATTATGGTGACATTGACAGCCTATTGTCAATGTATGCCTTCAGTATATGGAAAGTCATATGAGTTTGGAATTACAGTTGCAATAATTGCATCAGTTAAGAACAGATATTTTGGCTGACCACGTGGTGGAGTGCAAGAGTTAAGATCCCACCACGCAAACGCAGTCCAGCTGACATTACTTTAGAGACACAGCATCTGTTGCTAAGCCACATTCTCAAAAAGGAAAGCGAGTAGAAAAACAGCAGAGAGAGAGAGAAAGAGAGAGAGGTAGGAAGGAAAAGCTCTTTTCAGCAGCTATGAATAGCTGCAAATTGTGGTCTCTGATCACAAGGAAAAAAACGTCACTCCGCCTCTGCATCACTTTAAACTGTCACTCAAGTTATGGTGGCAAGACGGATGCAGCTGCAAGTTAACACAGATCCAAGACCAACTTCCACTAATCTTCCCTTTACCTAAAGCACTACCAACTTTACCTTGAGTTTATTCTATCTCAGTTATATTTCATTTAAGTATCGATTAAGTCTCAGATGTTTCTCCTAAAATTTCTTAGACTGAAATTCCTAATAAGTTGAGTCTACTAAATTAATTGAGTAAACTCATTCCTTCATTTGAATTGAGTAATGGTCTCTCAAAAACGTGTGTAATTAAGTTCACTTAATTTTAAGTTCATATAGAATGAACTAAGTCAATCATTTACATTTATGCATTTGGCAGATGCTTTTATCCAAAGCGACTTACAGTGCACTTATTACAGGGACAATCCCCCCGGAGCAACCTGGAGTTAAGTGCCTTGCTCAAGGACACAATGGTGGTGGCTGTGGGGATTGAACAGCGACCTTCTGATTAACAGTTATGTGCTTAGACCACTACACCACCACCACTCCACCGAATGGTGGACCAACTCAATCAAGTAGGCTTAACTCAAATTTGCTATCTAAATATTGTTGTCTCTACTTAATTGTATTTGAAATGAATCACATTTAGGTCATGCAATAGTCAATGGATTTTTAAGATAAATAAGTTCAAGGAACATAGATATTGGAATTATGAGCCAAGTTATTTTTAATGAAGACAAATACATTTTCCCAGAAATGACAAATGAGACAACTGTTGACATTCAGTAAGAGTATAAAGCTATCAAGTGCTACATAATGAATTTCAAGTGCTTTGTTTAGATCATTTGGTACTGGTATAATTTGATGACGAATGTTCATAATGAAATCTTTGAATTTTAATTGCAGATTTAGTATTTTAGCCAATTCGGCAACAGTTTGAGACATTGTTACGATCTCTTCTGAAACTTTGGGGGAGACACATCAAATTGGATTACCAGAGTATTTTTATCAGGAGAAAAATGTAAGTGCCGGAAACTTCAGCAAAGGTACAGAGCTATGAAATGAATGTGGATAGCTCTCAGTTTGCTCTAAATTTAATCTCATTGCAGTTTAAGAGAAACAATTGAGAATTTAAAGAGGTTGGTCACTGAGCATGTTTACATGTACAATAATACAATATGCGCAAATCCAACAATGCAAGAAAAACGTGTTTACGTGAGATTTAAAATCATCAGATTATTCTTTGCTTTTGACGTGAAAACATCAAACAGGCGTACGCACAACACTTGCGTAAACTGGATAAGCCGGTAAGAATGCTGATAAAAGTTTTTACATGCAACATGAAATTGGGGAAATCAGCAAAAATCTACTAAAAAAAAACGCTTTTGATTTCAACCGATAAAGGAACACCGATACTGCCGCTTACATGACACGTAGTCGGCATATTAAAGGTTTCCTCTAATTGTGAAACTCTTTCAACACTGAGGGCATGTGAAAGGCTTCTCTCAAGTGTGAAGTCAGTGTTATAATCGGTGTAAGATCATGCATGTAAATGCGCTCATTGGTGATTTTTCTTTCCGATGGGTAGAAACTAGAAAATGAATCACAAAGCTGGTCTGGGATCAGTGTTCCAGCTTTGAGGTGCGGCATCCTTCCTTCAACTCTTTGACAGGATGAGCGCATTAGAGACAATTACAGAGACATTAAGTCTAACATCTGAGCCTCTCTTCCAAAGTTCATCCCCACTATCAGGGAAATGGTAGGAGCCGTGCATGGCCTTAGAAATGTCAATGGCTGCAATTTGTCCATTTAAATGGATGCCCTCTGGCCTGTGTACATCACTAAATGAGCCTTAGCGACCCTATAGAAATCTCATCGCAAGACAGAATGTCACGTAACACGAGCACAAAACGACAGTCTGACAAACGTATGCGATAAGCATCATATCAGAATGTTTAGAAAATGCTACGAAAACAATCATGGCCGGCTATTTTCAAAGTATCTAAACGAAAAGAAAATTATCATTTTAAAAAGGCTACTTCTACGCACCAGACTGAAAAAGTGCAGTGTGCTTTACTGAGCATCAATCCCTCTAATGGAAATGGATGAGGGCAAGCCACTCAGGTAGATGGAGGGAGAATGAGCCCTGATAATTACAGCTCTCATTCAGAGGTAGTAAAATAAGTGCCCTGATGCACTGAGACCTGCTGCTTTACTTCAATAGGCCGACATTACATTGTCTGACAAACAGGAGATACAGCAGAGCGACTACATAAAAGAACAAAAAGGCTGAATAAATTATAAAATAATAGCCCAAAGGGGGTTATTTTCTAAGCAAGTCATTTCAAAACCAAAGCATATTATAGCAAAGCAATACTGTTCTTAAAATACATATGCAGAATATTAGGAACAGCTAAAAATACATGAGTTTGAATCTGAAAACATGAACATTTTCTTATCGCGTTTCCCCCATTTCACCCTATCTTTGTATCTCCATGTGTCCATCCACTAAAAAGGCTGAAAATAAAATAAACTGATGGGATAATTGTGGATGGAGAACATACTTTATGGAGAAAAGTTTCTGCATTCCAAACATCTCATTTAAATCTCTTTAATAAATCATCTCTAAAGCCATTATCACTACTGCATTCATTTGTTTTTGTGTTTATAATTTGATGATCATAGAAACAGGGTAGAAAATGATCACGATAATGGCAAAATTATGCATGGCAACCTCAAAACAAACATCACCATGGAGAGGAAGTGAATGGGAAATATTTAGCAGGATGTGATGGTGCAGAGTCTCTTAAGGCAAGGCAGGCAATGCAGAAGATGAATCCATAGTTGCGTAGGTGCGAACCGAGTCATGGCTTTTTAACTTTGCACAACATCAAGGTTGCCATGGAAACCATGTTTTGTTTGCATGATCTATGTAATCTAGACTCCAAGGCACAACACACTGAAACCAAAAGCCACAAATAAATGTAGAGTGTTTTTTTTTCTTACTGATCAAAGACCAATTTCAAGAACATCAAGTCATGTTGTTAACCCCTATTAAAAGGATCAGCATATGTTTTGGATGCTGTTCTCCAGCATGGGATGCTGGTATGCTGGTGTTCCTTGGTCAACTAGCTTCATCGAAATGAACATTTGTTTATGCTGGTGAACAACATGACCACCAGATAGACCAGCACCAAACAAGCATAAACCAGCTTGGACCAACATGGAAATTCATGCTGGTCTAAGAAGATCTTTCCAGCAGGGAAACCCCAAAAACTGGTCTAAGACCAAAACAAAAGCCCAGCTAATGTCAGTACAAAGACCAATCATGAATAAGTTATTGCATGTTTACAGAAAAATAACAGCAGTAGTAGTAAAGACTGTTTGTCTTTGAGCATAAATGTTTTGAAGCACTCCCCAGCTTTAGCATGTGTTTGTGTATACACATGCTGGCTGGCTGTGTGTGTGTGTGTGTGTGTGTGTGTGTGTGTGTTCTGAGGTGGTTCAAAGTGGTCCCCGAGGGCTGTTCTGTCCTAAACAGACGGGCTGTGGCAGGGTGGAGCAGCACTCTCTTGGAGCTAACACACCCAGGCAGGTGTGTGTGTGTGCGCGTGTGCGTGTGCGTGAGGGGGTAGGTATGACGTTAGGTGGAGACATGCTCTAGTTTTGCACTAATCGTTTTTGGCAGACCACTATCTTGTCTGTCTATGGGTTTACATGCGGGCTGGTGTGTGTATGTGACTGAATGTCTGTGTATGTGTGTGTATGGAGATGCATACCTAGCTGAGAGCTCCTATACCGCCTGATGCTTCGAACCATCTCGGCCACTTTGTGCTGAGGAAGGGAGAGAGAAAGAGATATTTGAATGACACACACTTCATTAATGGTGTACAGTAACAAAATAATGTACCTTCAGTTACTAATTAGTAGGCATGTCATAAAATATCGCTAATATATATATATATATATTGATTATTGATCGGCACATTATATTATTGATAGATTTTTGAGGCATCAGTATATTAACATTAGTCGACATTTCAATTAGAAGCCTTAATTTGCGTCCTTTCCGATTCGTTCTGTTGGGCTTCTGTTTATTGTCTGGCGTAATAGCATTCGGAGACCACAAGGGGGAGATTTAACATTTACTTAAGCAGGTCGCAAGGCACAGGTATCACAACATGGATGAGTATTTTAGTGCTAGCACAGGATACATACACACAAAAGTTACAAAGGTTTTTGTACTTCAAGAAAAAAGTGACGTTGATGAGTTTGCAGGTTAGTGTATAAAACTGGTTTAACTGCGCAAACTAAATCATTAGAAATCATTATGCAATTTCTCTGTATGTTGCTTTGAAGGGGTTTCATTCACGCTGTCAAACCACAAAAAGACATACTTGTAACTGAATATACATTGTGTAGGCTATATGAAAGATGCATATGCACAATATATCATTCAGTGATGGCTAGATCATTTTTGCCCTTTGATAATGATTTGGGTCCAATTTAATGGAAAACTATATGAGTTGTGCTCCGTGGCACTGCAGATTTTATTAGCAGCCTCCAGAGATGGCAAGCCTTCATAGAAAATAATTGTTTCGAATTATAGAACGCGCCATGTTGTTGGCTAAATGCATCCGGTGTGCGTCCCCCTTTAATTTACACTTCCGCTCATACTTATTATTATCATTATTATTATTAGCTTTATATAAAAACAATAGAAGTCTATTGTATGTCCTTATTTAGCTAGGTAAGTGTGTGTGCATGTGTGAGCAGATCATTACTTCCTTAATATGTGCCAACTCACCATCTTTTCGAAATTTACCAGTTCCCCATGGAAAGTCTTACAGCTCTCATGGAGGAAGGTCAGATCTGCAGAGAGAGAGAGCGAGAGAGTGAGAGTGAATGCATAATAAAGGGAACAGTTATGTAATGACATGTCATCATGCCATCATTTGTTCAGCCAGACATCTTCTTTATTGCAGAGCTGAGCTGAAGCTTGACATTCCCACACAAAAATAAAGAAAGAGAGAGGAGGAGAAGTGAACAGTCATAACGTCTTGATCAGAGATCTGTCTATGCCTGGGCTCTGTCTCTCTGGTGGAAGAGAGAGAAAGGGAGGAAAGAGGAGTGGAAGGAGTATCATTGAAGAAAAGAAGAATGTTTAGGTTACATTTAGGAGAAATATGCTGAATTAAGCTGATGGTGTGTGATTGTGGAACATGAACTCTTTTGACTTCAAATGTTATTGTATTAATATTATTTGATTTGTTTTAATATTGTATATTATATTTTTAATTGTTGTCATTTAGAGGTATTTTATTATATAAATTGTGTGTATACACTGTACAGTATGTGTGTCTAGTAAATGCATATGAATGAAATGTTACTAATTCTTTAGTATTAATAGTACTAATATATTTGTTTCTACCATGCTGATAAAGCAACTTGGATTTTGAGGGGGTATGGGGGTGCATCCCGGTTAACCTCCTGACCTGCCTCTCTGAAGCCTTCGTCAAACAAACAACCAAAACATTAAAAATGCAACACGCATCACATTGCGCCCTGCCATTACAAATAAAAAAATATTCCCAAACAACATAACTCTGTTTTCAAGGTCACAACTTTAGTCACTAAACTCTGAAATGGGAACCCATAATTTAGTTGATTTTTTTTTAACATATTTGAGAGTATAATTTTAAATTTATGATGCAGATTATACATGGCTACTACCCTCAGGCATACAGGATGATTAGAATAATCTATTTCATTGGAGAATGTGCCAAAAGTACAGTATTCATATGCACAACTTTGAAAGGACTTTGCATTTTCAGGTCAGAGCACATTTCTTGACAAAAACACCCTTTGTCTTCTTATAACACCATTCCAACATCTTTATCCCAGCAGTTTCAGTCCAATTTACAGGGTAGCAGCTCTCATAATGGACAGGAGTCTCAAGACATTGCAATGTCTGAAAACTGGTGACTTCATTTGGATAAGTGGTGAAACATCTTTAATAATGAACAGATGCTCTTCAATAAGATTTGACCTGACATTCCTGAAAGTTTGGAGATAAAAAAACATAATTTTGGGTAATCGTGTTTGCACTTGTAAGCTCTGGTCACATACTGCAACTTTGGGCAATATTGTCAGTAATCCTTGTTCCACAAGTGTACAGAAATGTGCATATTACAGAAAATAGCACGTATACTGCATACTGAATTTATTTCAAATTTAAAAAAAATAAAAAATTCTTTGATAGCAATTTCAAACAGCAATAATTAAAGCACAACTGCAACACAAATATAGGCAACACTGGCAGAAATAGCTGTTACTTATGTTTCTTTGATATGGTGCAATGTTCTATTATCAGTACCACCGCTAACTACATGCATACTACGCAGTCCCAGTAGGGCAACCACTCCCTAGGAGGGCACCAGAACGTCCACCAGCCACCCTTACTCGCTTTTTTCAGTCTAGAGCAGAATACTGTCATTCTACAACCTGAGCTTCTTATGCTGGACCTTACTCATGTCGGATTCATTAAAGATCATTATTTTGAGCCCATTTTTAATGATTCAAGAGAAAGATTCAAATACATTTTTGGTTTGTAAATCTTAGCCAGCCACCACTTTTGCTACAAAAAAGAGCATGTAAAACGCATAAAGGGACTTCTGGGAACACAAAGTTCACTCGAGGGAACCGTATGTAAACTGATATGCTAAACTAAACTTCCCAACGCTACTACACGCCATACATCCTTCTATAGCACAAATCTACAGCCTATATTTCTACTTATTCTAAGGTCTATTTCAGACAGTAATACAGAGCACTGCTCAGCTAAGAGTTTGATGCTCAACTGATCCTGACAGGGTTGAGTCATGAGCACTTACAGGGAAGGAGACAGACACTAGAAAGACACTACAGACATGAGAGAGAGAGAGAGAGAGAGAGAGGACAGACAGGATGGAGAATAGAACAGATGCTTATTTAAGGATGCATGTATGTGTTTGCGTGTGGGTGTACATGCATTGATGAGCAGACAGTGGAGGTAAAGGTGTGTGTGCAAGTACAAGGAGGAAAGTATAAAAAATCAGACGAGTCAAAGGGAACCCCTTTGAGAAATACTTTGGACACACACATTCTTATACTATAGATTTTATCACGTGGCTTGTTGAGTGCGTTACAGCAGAGACATAGCGCACGTGGAGGCCCACGCTATTCTCCGCGGCATCCACGCACAACTCAACACGTGCCCCACCGAGAGCGAGAACCACATTATAGCGACCACGAGGAGGTTACCAAGTGACTCTACCCTCCCTAGCAACCAGGCTAATTTGGTTGCTTACGAGACCTGGCTGGAGTCACACAGCACGCCCTGGATTCAAACGTGTGACTTCAAGGGGATAATTCACCATTGTTGATAGTTCATTGTTGCACAGAAAGTCAACATGATACAGTATTTATTTATATGAATATACTATCTGTCACTTTAATGCGCTAATTTAGAGTGATTAATTATATAAAACATAATGCTTAAAAAAAAATAATGCACTAAAACATGCCACATGTAAATTCTGTAATTAAAGTACGTATTTCCTGCCATCTGAGCAATTCAATATTGAAGTATATATAATTTTGTGATTTTACGAGCCGGATCAGCAGGGGGCAGTCAGCACACCTTAGCCTTAACCTTACAAGCGGCGCAGCCGCAGAATGAGAGTCGGTCACACAGGACGTGTTCTTGAAAGCTGGACGAAGCACAACAGATGCAGGGATCTTGAGAAAAGTTTAAACTATGTTTAACTTGACACAGTGTCCAAAAAACTCTTTTTGCCTTTTGGACAGACCTGTCAAAAAGCAAACAATAGTATGTTGACTTCTAAAGCCTCTTTATGTATTGTCTAATAAATGCTTAACTGGTCTGCCACCACAATAATACAATATATTTCAATCTGAATATTTGAAGTATTAAAATCATTTTGTATATTATTTTTTATTTTAATTATTAAATTTTTTTGACAGTGCTAGTAAATATGAGCAAAACGTTTTGTGTGAGGGTTAAGTTAAGTGATTAACTTAACCCTCACAGGGTTAAAAAAAATGTATTAGCTCAGCATAAAAACGTGTGTGTGTGTGTGTGTGTGTGTGTGTGTGTATCACTAATTCGCACAGTACATATGTATGTTAATCAGTGGTATATGTTGGACGCCACAGGGGTTCTGCAGTCCTCTGTATACAGAAGCTGCAGAACAGAGGGGTGTTAATTAACCAGGCGGAGCCTTTCAAACTGACTTTCAATCAGACAGCACAGAGGCAGCCACGGCAGGAAGGGACTTTATAGGAACACATATGGACAACAGCTGGGGGAGAAACTGAAACCACTCTGTAGTGCTACTGTAATGTGTGCGTGTCAGAGGGAGGGGGGTCTCACCCTTTAGCAGCAGTGGAGTGAAGGGTATTAGTGGAGCTCTCAGGCTGGCTAGAAGGTCTCTGTATGACTTGTGGTTCCTGGATGGGTCCTGCATCAAACACAAAAATTATCATTATAAATATGAAAATTGTTCGATATTATTAAACTAGAATGTTAATAGGAAAAATGCACATATGTTGCTCTTTCATAGTTCAGGAGACTCAGTGGAGTTCTCAGCTATGTCTCATTTAAGTATCAATTTTGAAATGTTTCTGCACATTTATTTAGGAGACATAAAAACAGAAACAAATGAGACAGTTGTTGGCATGCAGTAAGAGTGTAGAGCGTAGAGTATAATTCATGTGGATTGCACAGCTCAGCTCATTTGGTGTTGGAATAATCCACTAAGAGATGTTTTATAGTTCATCTCAACATTTCTGAATTTTGATGGCTGACTTTGAGGATTTGAGATTTCTTCTGATAATCTAAATGAGAAACATGCAAAATTACTGGTGTCTTTTTCTCAGGTGAAAAATCTGTGAAGCAGGAGACTTAAAGGAATATTCCGGGTTCAATTCAAGTTAAGCTCAATCAACAGCATTTGTGGCATAATATTGTTTACCATAAAAATTATTTTGACTTGCCCCTCCTTTTCTTTAAAAAAAGCAAAAATCTGGGTTACAGTGAAGCACTTACAATGGAAGTGAATGGGACCAATTTGTAAACATTACAATAGTCACTATTTCAGAAGTATAACCACAAGACAAACATTATGCATGTTACCATGATTTTAGCATGAAAAAAAAATCGCTTACTAACCTATTCTGTGTAAAGTTATTGCCAATTTGACAACTTTGTTTCCATGACGACGTAACGTCAGGTTTTAACAGAAGAATTCATGTAAGTGCTTTTATAATATTATAACATTTCACATTTCTGCCTTTTAAACCCTCTAAAAATGAGTCCCATTCACATCCATTGTAAGTGCCCCACTGGAACCTTCATTTTTGCTTATTTTAAAGAGAAGGATAGACAAGTCAAAATTATTATTATTTTTTATTTTGTTTGTGAGCAACATTATGCTACATATGGTTAACTTATATTGAAAAATAAATTCTCCATTTGGTCTCTATTTAATCTCACTGTTGTCTAAGGGAAACGATTGAGATATGAAAGAGATCTTATTTGTGATTTTCATTTCATCTGTGTAAACACTCACCGCAATGCTCTCAAACTGCTGATATTGCTTCCGAAACTTTCCAGGCAAACCCTGCCAAAACACAGACACCAACGATCAGGAACTGACACATTTCACATGCCAACAAATGAAAAGTCTATTAATATGCATGAAAAACAACATACAGTATATGCAGCAGATTTGGTTAAGATACAGCATTAGCTGGGTTTACATCCACATTTTTTAAGCAAATTTGGGGATAAATCATGATGAAATAAAATTCTGGATAAAAACACCAAGATGTGAATCAAGCTTCCAAAATGTACATGAAACAGCATATATGCTGGCTTGAGGTGGATACGTAAGAGCCACAATGGCTTCCACATCCATTTTCATCTGGGTTTGCACCAGTTTCCACAGAAGTGATGATTTTTTTTGTAAACATTACTTTTTCGCAAATTGTTTTTGCGATATTCTGATTTTTCACCTAAATTAAATTTGCAACTTGGATTGAAACATATTTACTGACTATAAAAAGTTTTTGTAATTTGACGTGAAATGTACAGGCGTACGTGTAAATATTTCCTTTCGAAAAGCACTGCTAATTCATTTCAGTTGCCATGACAACTGCTAATAGCCTCCTTTCAGGAATAACACTCGACAGTTCTTAGGAACGAGAGTAGGCAGAGGTGCTAAAGAGTGTATGTGTGAGCGTTTGTGAGAAATAGGAAGCGAAAGAGACAAACAAATGCACTCACTTCCCAGGTGAGACGTAGGCGGCTGACTGCAGGGTTGTCCAGTCCCAAAACCAGTGCCAAAAAAGACAGCAGATCCTGCTGCTGTTTACATCTAAAACACACATACACACACAACTGTTAAAGCACACAGCATCTTAATTAATTCACAAACCTAATACATAATGTGACACTTTTTGAATACACTTTTTTATATAAAAGGGCCACACATTACATTTCTGTTTTCAATTGTTCCATTTATAACAATCTAGTCTCAATCAAGTTTTACATTACCATTTTAACCCTCAAAATTAAAAAGGCTGTTTTTGCATCTGTGCCTTTAAGACTTCTTGCATTAGTTATATCTTTTATAATTAGCTAACCACTTGAAACGAGTAACAACACCTCCAAATTATTAAAAACAGAATTGGCGCTGTAGTGTAAACGTGAGCGTTCATATGTTAATATGGCAAATTTTTGCGGTTTAGTTTCAATAAATGATTTGGGTGGCCTGGTTTGGGAGCTCTGCATTTTGAATGCCTGAGTGCATCTACATAGTATATTATTCCACAAGAGAAAGGAAAATCCTCTTTCCCATAAATGTCCCCTTCAATAAGCTTTAGGCCCTTTATCTTCACATCCAGCATATGCACACTCACAAGGCTGCAATCTTTATAAACTTGCGCAGTAGTTGTATCCTCTTCGGAAGTGACTGGCACTGCAGAATCTCTGTGGCGACCCAGTGCTGCACTTCACTGCATCGCTGCAGGATCAGTTCCAGGTTGAGGGGGCGCCAGCGAGCCTGTTCCCCGTGGAACACGTAACATATAAACTCCACCTGTTTAAACAGATCCAAATACAACAAAATCAAACACGGACAGGAACATGGACAGTTTATACATGGACTTTGCTTTGCAACTGGCCTCAAACCTAAAGCCAGTTTCCTGAGGCACAGATTAAGCCTTTAAACAGCATGAATAACAAGGATTTTCAATGGAAAACTACAAAGTATACCATAGCATACCCCAATTATATATATATATATATATTGTGGAGGTTTTTGGAATTTAGAATTTGGCATAAATGTGCACAAATCTCATTTGGAAAAGGCATGTGTTAGTGTATTTAAAAACCACAAACATTTAAAACCTAGGTTACTACTTTTTTCTTTTGATCTAAGTAGTTTTACATCTGCCAATTAAACACATACTTTAATATGTTTTGGAAGCAGAGTGATCATCATCTGTTAACCACTTTGATATTATCTGTGTAATACAATAAAATAGCTTTAAAAAGGACTGTGAAAGTCTCTGTGTAGTGAAACAGTGCTGAATACTGATGGTTTGGGGGCTGTAGTGTCCTGACCTCATGTACACAGCTGAAGAGTTCCCAGTCAAACACAACCAGCTGATTGGCCACTTCCTCAGCGCTCATGTCATGGAGTTTGCTGTCGCCTGGTGACCAGTGGATCTCCTCAGGGAGAGGTATCTGACCAACACAAATATGAGGGTGAGAATAGGGGCTTATCCGCCACAGACATTGAAGGAGAGAATATTTAGAATAGTGGTCAAAATGGAACCTTCATTTTTCATTATCTACTTTATTATTCTCACAGTGATGCTGGACTGCCTTGTACAGCTTTATCTCAGATTTGTTATAGCTAATATGTATGTGTAAATTTATAGTAAATAGCTGGAACACTCTGTTTGACATTAAAGAAATAAAAACATTGAGACCCAACGTCCGGTATTATGGTGTGTACAGCAGTTGAATGAAACCAGTGACAAAACGATGTTAAAGCCAGTTATATGCTTTCTAATATACTCGTAATATAAGCTTTCAACACAATTGTACCGTATTGAACATTGTATCTTACTGTGTTTACCAAATTACAATCATAAACTAGATGGGTAAAGTGTGTCAAGACAAACTTTGATGTGAACTTGACAAAGCCTGGCTTGAAAGTTAAAAACAAATATATTATTTTGAAGCTTAAGGGTTTTTATATACTACTAGATAGCTGGCCACTTGTTGTTAGGTCTTTAAAAACCTAGCAAGAAATGTAAGAGATAGGGAGAGAGAACAACTTAAACAACATTAAAGGCCTTTTGTGTGTGATTCGCTGATGTTCTTCCTCTTTTGTAAGTCGCTTTGGATAAAAGCGTCTGCCAAATGAATAAATGTAAATGTAAATGTAAATGTGTGTTTGTTTACTTTAGAATTGTTTGACTGTTGGAGTTTGAACAATCTTTGCACAT
Organism: Xyrauchen texanus; assembly: GCF_025860055.1. Classification (NCBI taxonomy): domain Eukaryota; kingdom Metazoa; phylum Chordata; class Actinopteri; order Cypriniformes; family Catostomidae; genus Xyrauchen; species Xyrauchen texanus. The sequence continues at coordinate 38,155,805 of NC_068287.1, forward strand.
TTTAACATTCCGTCAATGTAAGTCTGAAGGGGGATGCACACCGAACACATCTGGCGGACGGCATGGCGAGTTCTAAAATTTGAAGCAATTGTTTTCTATGAATGTATGCACACTGTTGGCAACACCCACCAACGGCTCAAATTTTTGCTGGATTGCAACTTGGATATTTTCAATTAAATTCAAACTAAATCATTATCAATGGACATATATTATTTACTATTTATATCATTGTCCATTCTTGAAGAAGGGAAAAACCTTGGTAACTTTTGTGTGTACTGTTTGCTACCTGAACCGCATCGACACATCGACGCATCGACGCGCTCTGTGTTTGATACCTGTGCCGTGTCCAAGCGCGTGGCACTTCTCATCAAGTGTGTGACCACCTTGAGATTTGATTGTCCGTTGTTCGAAAACCATAAGTCCAATCAGTTCGAAACGTCATAGCAACCTGATTCAGAACAGTCTGAAGGTCTGTACCAATTTTAGTGGATGTAGCTTGAAAGCTCTTGGAGGAGTTACAATTGATTATTTTGATCTTGGTTTAGGGATTTTAAATAATTTATGTAGTATATTGGCTTTGTCAAGCTAAAATAATAATAATTCTGTAGTGATAATAACCATGATGGTACACTTTTAGTTTGCTATTTGTGAGAGAACAGTCTCCATTGCTGCGCCACTCCCCCCTTGACATCAATGTCTCGCTCATGATTCTCACCAGGCTCTCCAGCTCAGAGGGTTCACAGGCGAACAGGTGGGTGTTGACACCCAGGGTGGTGAAAACGGCCTCGTCACTTGGACGGAACACAGCCTTCTCTGAACAAACACAGATTAGATTGTGATGTTAAAACAGATGAACGGATTCAACCCCAAACTTGATTTGCCTCCAAATATTTACACTTCCCACACCAAGGTCGAGGACTGGATCATAATATATTGTCTTGGCTTTTTAAAATATTTACATATTATGCTGTATTTGGGGGTTTAATACACAAGGGAAGACTTAGTGAAACCTCTACAATTTTCTATGGATCTTTGAGCACTCTTACCCCCAGACGATGTGACGGCTACCAGTATGAGGTTGGCAGGTTGGGTGGGCTGATCCTCGCTATACAGGAGCTTCTCTCTCACAAGGGCCAAGATCTCTCCAACACGGCACGACAGGCGACTTCGAATGGTCACGTATGAGTGATCTGGCGTATAAACCCTGCAGAATACTGAAAAATGGCCAGATAGTCAACTCAGCTTTCTTAATAGCCAATGTACAAAATACGTTGTCCTCCATTAATTGATAATCTGTCACAAGGTTTTTTCCTGTTTTGAATTTAATTGTCTCATTCTTGGGTTCAAGCCCCCAACCTTTCGGCTATAAACCTAGATCTTAAATCAATATACCACAACATACCATGTTTAACTAAGTACTGAAACTTTTCATCATAAAACTCAAAAAATATATTCTTATATCACTCTCTTTCTTTCAAATGTGAGTCAAATGAAGGGAAAAAAAATGACTAAGTTCAGGCATGAAACTATAAAGTATGTCACTGTGGAACAATAATGGGCATTTTCCATTTTCAAATGGGGATGGGTGTTTTTCAACTATTTAATGAATGTAGGGAATCTCAACATAGTAATCAGTGGGCGTTTTCCAAACCAGGATGGATGTTTTTAAACTATCCAATGAAAGTAGGGAATCTCAATGTATTAGGCAAATCGTGTAAAGCGGTTGAAAAAGCGCATATACCGGGTTGAATACACCCACTGATTGGGAAACTCCCATTTTTGTTCTGCAGAGACACAAGTCTCATCAAATTCTGAATGGAGCAAGCTGATAGGTCATTTGAACTTGTTATCTGTTTGCCAATCCACTTGAGCACATGTGATATATCAAGCCAATCAGCTCAAACTGTGTTAGCTGATAGGTCCTTTGATGTGCGTTCGTATAAACAATTAACTTGCATACTCTCTCTTTGCCTAACACTTACATTTGCTCAGTTTGCAAGCAGCGCTGCAAGAGTTTTCTGTGAAACCCTCCACCTCCACATGTCTAGATCTGATATGGGGGGGTTGTATTTATGTCTATTTTTGCAGCAGCATGAATTGCATGCTTGATGCAGAATGTCTTTGTATGTTCTAGCAGTAGCAAGTTTCCATACTTGCTCTATAGAGGCAGCAGCAGACTAGCAGATCTAGTCCGCCAAGGCCATATCCTATAAATATTTCATACATTAACATGCTAAATCTTTCAGAGAGTTGACACGACTGAACTTTGATTGGTATTAATTATGTCAATTATTGGCTTCCTCTCCATTCACCAGCCACAGCATCACACAAACAAAAGCAGAAAGCGGGTCACTGGAGGCTTCAGGGTCAGCAGCTTTTTATACCGTCAGATTGCCTATTGATTAAGGTCTGGGAAATCACTTAGCTTGGCTTGAGCCCTGACAAAGTGCCTCATTCCATTAGATGAGCTCACTGCATCTATAAAACTTGGCAGATTCTACATTGTGACACAATTTGTCATCCTGGTCTGAATGAAGTGGAAGTAGTATTGCACTTTTACAAATAAGGATGAATATGATGATTCACTAAAAGTATTGGGCATTTTTGCACAACTAAGCAAACAGAAATAAACTGATCTGTGATAGACCTATGTAATATTCAATCATTCTATTAAATGCAGGTTGTAACATACTCTCATCCGAGCCACGGAAAGCCTCTCGGGGCTGCAGGCAGGCGTCGATACGTCTGAAATGTCGGAAGAGTGGACGTACTTGCTTCTTACGACTTTCCTTGTCCTCCTCCACCCTGTGTGGAAAGATGGGAAAAACGTCAGTTACTCATTTTGTCTCTAAAAGACCATTTTTTGACAGTGTGTACTTAAAATTAGTTTTGTAAGTACAGCATTAGTAATGGAAAATGTCCTATGTTTGGACAAGGTATTTGAGGACTAGTCATGAGGTGTTTGTTATGACTGGACTACAAGAAAAGTTAGATTTTAGTGCTAAATTAACCATAAACCTTAAAACAGCTCATTTAAATATACAGACAGACCAAATAGACTATTACCCATTTCATATGAGAGAGAAAACAAAATGTCTTCAATTCCCTCAACTGGGTTAAAGAATAAACAGTTTCACAGTCAGTCTGTTTTGAAGCTTTTAATAGCAAAGTAACACAACACATTACAGTATTAATCCCCAGACAGAACCAGTCATCCATCCACAGGACAGCATCTGGTTCTAAAGCTCTTAATGGGCTACAACAAGTGCCTGGTTTAATACTTTACAACCCATTTTGCAATTCAGGAAACCAAATGGCTCAGGGACACTGGTATTCATGTATTATATGATTTATGTTTCTTCTATGATTTCCACAGTTTTTATGGCTTATAATAACATTTATAGCTTCTATTAATGTTCCATTGTGAGGATGAAGAGGATTTGATACTTACGGACTTTGTAGTATCTCAGCCCAGCGCTGAAGTTTCAGGACGTCCTCCACCAGTTCAGGAGAGCGGCTGAGCTCCTGAACAGCACACAAATACAGCTCCTGAAACAACACACTGCCCATTATTACCAGAAAAATATAGAAGAAGCAACTGCTGATATCATATTTTTTTGCATGTGTTTTGTTTGCTGGCTGCTGTAAAAAAACGAATCTGATTCAGTAGCGAATTACTTTTATGAGTCGGTTCTTTAATGAATCACTTTTCAGTGAATCACTTTGAGCCCTCACAAGACTCTTGTGACAAACTCATGAGTTATCAGTTTGAATCAGTCTGATGAATCCCTCACTGAATGAATTCACTCAATCTATCAGAGCAGTTATTGAATTAACATTCAACTCTAAATGAAGCAAGTGTTTGTGAAGTTTGTGTCCTTAAAATGTACATTCAAATATAAATCAGTAAATATAGTTATACTTGTTGTTCAATGACAATGTAGTTAAAGATACACATTTGGTCCAAACCCTGAGTTCTAAAAACAGTGGCATGTAAAAATAGAAAGAGAACAGAAGGTTTAAAAAAAAACTGTGTAGTCATGTGCTGCACTTAAAAATATCACAGAAAAAGAACAAAATCACAGGTGTGTTTCTGTTTCAATAAGAAAGGCTGGCAGCAAAAAGCGAAACGTTTTCGTCATTAGAAGCTTTTTAATGTGTTTGTTACCAAAGCAACCCTAATAGTCTTACACCAGTAATAACACTAAAAGAATTGTACAAAATGAGCAAAATATATAAAATCTGTATGTATATTAGTATGCACATCTCTAAGTTCTTTTAGTAACTCAAATTTACAAATCTGCTCTACTGTGTATTTTACATGAGTACATTACCTTTGGGAAGGTGTTGGATCGGTCTCCCTCCTCCTGCAGTAAGTCTCTGTATGTGTCCAGGTAGCGGAAGGCAACAGTCAGCACTGCAAGTTTTCGCTCCGCTCCATCCCAGCCGGGCCAGCCCTCACCCTGCTTGCCCTCTGCACTGAATCTGAGCCCAGAATTAAGGATCAAACCACTCACAAGCCAACAATTTCACACCTGCACTCACTTTTTATAGGTTCCTCTGAATAAGAGCATCTGTTATATGACTTGAATATAAATGTGCACACAAGTCTACACTACATTTCCAGCTCCAATTCTCCAAGTTATGCATATATCCATTACATGCTTGACTCAGACAGACAGACAGACAGACAGACAGACAGACAGACAGACAGACAGACAGACAGACAGACAGATAGATAGATAGATAGATAGATAGATAGATAGATAGATAGATAGATAGATAGATAGATAGATAGATGGGTGCATAATAGTGCATGTGGATAAACATACTCAGACAGCCATTGCCCGATCACCTGACACCGATGCACAGCTAGAAAAACAAAATCTACAGCTATGTGGCCAGACAGCCAGAATAATTACAACCTTTGAGAAGTATTGAGGGCGATGGAACACACCCATCACACCCACCCACACACACACACACACACACACACACACACTTAGGCTACGACATAAACACACAGAATAGATTTTTCACTTGAATAGAAAATCACACTGTAGCAAATCACATTTAAGCAAAAACATATCATATTTCAGCATGTACAATGACCTAAAATCTTTAAAGAGATTACAGACACTGTCCCAAAAACTAGTGGTAAACTCATATGAGCAGGAAACCTGACATTTAGACTAAATTTGAAGTGGAGTATCCCCGAGCCTCGTTTCCTATAATTAAATAGTCCCCGACTCCCTGTCTAAATTTGAAACAGCTATTCCTGTACAAAAATGGCCCAAGAGCAAGGCATCCCAGATCTAGTAATTCTATATCTAGAGATGCCACCTCTGTTTGGGTGCTGTTAAAACAGCAGCCTGAGCTACTGGGGAGCTGGGAAAGATTAACTCAGTTCCCTGCATGAGTTCTGGATCTCGCCTCCAAAGCGGTTTGGAGTTCAGCCAGGACAACTCCACTGGGAGCTCAGCTACTGAGCTTTAATTTTGAGCTTTGAAAAAGTTTGTCTTTTTTTATTACAAGTAATGAGATTTGTACTTGTCCTGTATAATATATGTATTTATAATCAAATATATAATAATAAAAAATAAATAAATAAAATAAAAATATATATATATATATATATATATATATATATATATATATATATATATATATATATATATATATATATATATTAGGGCTGTCATATAAAAATTAAAAATTCATTTATTCATCAAATTTAAGAAAAATACACACAATCTAATGCTGAAACTGAGCATTAAAATTTTGGATGTGTGCCCTGGCGATGACTTCAGACAATCACATTTTTGCACTTAAAAAGGGTAGATGAACTTGACACAGCATCTAAAAACAGTGCTCCTGCACGAGATGCTGAATAAACAAAAACAAAGCGAAAAAGATGTTCGTCTAGCGTTTACATAGAAAAACTAATTATAAACTGGATGGTTGCAAAAGCATTCGGATTCCCTTACATTAGGTGGTGGTCTTTGGCCGTTGCATCTTGCTCTCTTATCAGCATTTCTCAGATTAAACAATGGGTTTTTCCAGAGATCATGAGCTACTTTGCCACCGAGTTAAGCCGAATACCACTGTGATCAGGGAATAATTCGACCCTACATACAGCTGTAATTAATGTAAAACGCTATTGAAGCATTTCCCCCCTCGTTTTACTTTTGACTTACAATTGGAGAATAGGAACAGACTAAAACTTTTTAAATTTTTATTTTATGCACTTTAGTTTAAAATAGAATTTTTAACAGCCAGGAATGTTCTTTGCAATAATATAAAACGGTGCTGTATGGTTATATGTATTCAATGCGCCCTCATGTGGACTAAGGAAATAATGTCAATTTTTAAGAAATCAGCCGGCTTTAAAATTTGAATTTAGTTTCTCTGCCCAATTGACAGCCCTATATATATATATATATATGTGTGTGTGTGTGTGTGTGTGTGTCTATATATACACTCACCTAAAGGATTATTAGGAACACCTGTTCAATTTCTCATTAATACAATTATCTAATCAACCAATCACATGGCAGTTGCTTCAATGCATTTAGGGGTGTGGTCCTGCTCAAGACAATCTCCTGAACTCCAAACTGAATGTCAGAATGGGAAAGAAAGGTGATTTAAGCAATTTTGAGCGTGGCATGGTTGTTGGTGCCAGACGGGCCGGTCTGAGTATTTCACAATCTGCTCAGTTACTGGGATTTTCACGCACAACCATTTCTAGAGTTTACAAAGAATGGTGTGAAAAGGGAAAAACATCCAGTATGCGGCAGTCCTGTGGGCGAAAAAGCCTTGTTGATGCTAGAGGTCAGAGGAGAATGGGCCGACTGATTCAAGCTGATAGAAGAGCAACTTTGCCTGAAATAACCACTCATTACAACCGAGGTATGCAGCAAAGCATTTGTGAATCCACAACACGCACAACCTTGAGGCAGATGGGCTACAACAGTAGAAGACCCCACCGGGTACCACTCATCTCCACTACAAATAGGAAAAAGAGGCTACAATTTGCAAGAGCTCACCAAAATTGGACAGTTGAAGACTGGAAAAATGTTGCCTGGTCTGATGAGTCTCGATTTCTGTTGAGACATTCAGATGGTAGAGTCAGAATTTGGCGTAAACAGAATGAGAACATGGATCCATCATGCCTTGATACCACTGTGCAGGCTGGTGGTGGTGGTGTAATGGTGTGGGGGATGTTTTCTTGGCACACTTTAGGCCCCTTAGTGCCAACTGGGCATCGTTACGGCCTACCTGACCATTGATTCTGACCATGTCCATCCCTTTATGGCCACCATGTACCCATCCTCTGATGGCTACTTCCAGCAGGATGATGCACCATGTCACAAAGCTCGAATCATTTCAAATTGGTTTCTTGAACATGACAATGAGTTCACTGTACTAAAATGGCCCCCACAGTCACCAGATCTCAACCCAATAGAGCATCTTTGGGATGTGGTGGAACGGGAGCTTCGTGCCCTGGATGTGCATCCCACAAATCTCCATCAACTGCAAGATGCTATCCTATCAATATGGGCCAACATTTCTAAAGAATGCTTTCAGCACCTTGTTGAATCAATGCCATGTAGAATTAAGGCAGTTCTGAAGGCTAAAGGGGGTCAAACACAGTATTAGTATGGTGTTCCTAATAATCCTTTAGGTGAGTGTATATATATATATATATATATATATATATATATATATATATATATATATATGTATATATATATATATACACACACATACACACTGTATTTAGAATAATGTTAAATATATAATTTATTTCATTAATAATTTACAAATGTATTTTCTGTAGTATTCATCATTGTATACATATTACTATATTATACATTTCATATTCAACATTATAATGTCTTAAAATGGTCAACGTTGTTAAAAACATATTTATTTAATTACTTAATTGTCGAAGTTTACTAAAAATATTTTATTTTTTAGTAACTATAATATATAGTATTAATATGTTTTTATATTTCATTAAAATTTTTGTAATACGTTTTATTTTTAGAGATAATTGCTGGAAATTAGGCAGTTTAAATGTGACTTTATGACAGTTAATTTAACTCCACGATGGATTCATAAACGCACTTATGCTTATAATCAGTGCCATAAGCCCTATACACAAATGCATCGACTTTTAAGGAGCAACAACCAATAGGAGTGTAGACGATGTTAGTGGAGCTCACGTCTCCTGTGAGACACTGCAATGGAGTGCAGGAAAGAAAGAGAAGTGAAAGATTCTGTTTGCAATTTTACTGTTCTATATGATTCCTCTGCAACAACATACATTGATATAGTAAAAAGGTTGTGTGTGCAGATGGTGTGTGCATCTCTGTGATTGTAAGTTAAGCTGAAACCAGTTTCTGTTCTAAGTAAAAAGAAAAAAATCTTAAAATCTTTTAATTAAATCTCTTAAATAAGCCCTGACGAGGGGGAAGTGTGGAGACGGTTCTTTCAAAACAGGAAGCAGACATGTTTCCACAACAAACGATCTGATTAGGCCTGGAATAGGTCAAGTCAAAGACCAGGAAAAAGGTGTGGAAGTGAAAAGTTACATGGCAAGGAGGAGGAAGAGAGAGAAAGAGAAAGAGAGGAGTAGATCATAAGACTGAGGTGGTGACAGCAGTCAGGGGAGATTAGCAGGGGTCACTGATTACCGCAGGCACTCATGGGGGCCCGTTTAAGATCTATGGCAGACACGCTGCATTAGGACCACTGAGGCATGCAGACAGACCTCCCTAGGAATACCTTTGTGCTTAAAGTCCGCAGACAAGCCCCTCAGACACCATTCTGATCTGGCTAGTGGGGGCTCTGGAAATCACAGAAGGAATGTAGGTCACCAAATGAGCGAAAGGGGGGCTTAATGAGAAGAGAAAAGGGTGTCCTGTCTTCAAACACACACACACAAACTCTGACATGATGCCTGAAGCTAACAATACAAAAACATTACACTTTTCTTATCTGAATTTCGACAGGCCCAATGGACAACTCAGGGGATTTGGCTAAAACAGAGATAGCTAGAGGTAGGTTAGCGACTGCTCTGAGCCCCCTGCAGTAGAGAAATGCTGAGCTCCTCAGCTGCATGTGTAATGCGGTGTTGGCTGTTTTTTGGCAGATAATTCTGTCTTGGAAGTATTTTGAAGACAGTCAAGTGCTGCTGAGGAGTTACGGTTTATTTAACAATAACTATTTGAAGTGTTACGAAACAAATGGACTGAGTGGATAAAATGTTGGGGCACTAGCACTGGCTGTCGCTGAGTTAATTGTCCAAAACTCCAAGCAAACTGCAAATATAAACTAATAGCTAATCGCTAATAGGGTTTTAGCTCAAAACAACATTGCTGGTGTTTTTTTGTTGGCATCAAAAGTAGAATGTCCAATCAAACTATACAGTTTGTGGCAACTTAATTTCTCACTTGGTCGAAACTAGCCAAATTAGGCAGATGCCAACATGGACAGTTTGTGACTAGATTAAATTCCACTATCACTTGCATATTGTTGGGCCTATGCAGTTTATGGTAATATTAATTAGTTAAATGTTTGACTTTAAGGACATTTTTGTTGACTTTTGTACAATAAACAATATAGTGTTGGGTCACCACTCGATGTCTAATGTAAAATCTGGGTCCTGAAACAGAACTAGTAGAGAACTACTTATGTAAAGATGAACCAAAATGTTAGGTGTATGGCAGACACTTACACTCACTGAACACTTTATTAGGAACACCTGTACACCTACTCCAGAGCATCCGGTTTAGGGTAGGCTCCAGATTTTAGGGTAGGCTCCCCGGACATGAACAAGCGGAGCACAGGCTTGGAAAAGAGCTACCAGTGAGGGACAGTTCTGTGGTCGGAAATGCCTCGATGATGAGAGCGGTCAACGGAGAATGGCCAGAATGGTTCAAGTGACAGAAAAGCTACAGTAACTCAGATAACCACACTGTACAATTGTTGTGAACAGAATAGCATCTTAGAATATACAACATATCAAACCTTGAGGCGGTTGGGCTACAACAGCAGAAGACCACGTTGGGCACTTTATTAGGACAGTAGTGTTCCTAATCAAGTGCTCAGTAAGTGTATGTTCCTGGCACAGTGAAAAGGATACTGCTGAAGCAAGACCTGCTGGAACTTGTCTGGGGCAAGGAAGATTGGGTGTGTCAGCATGAAGTCATCCAGAAATATTTCTGAGAAGAGACAGAGAGAAGAACATTGACTTATTAATGACATCATCTCTGAATGAAGATGTTCATGTTTGCCTGAACAAAACTTTTGGAGGTGTTTGGAAGAGATTGGCAAGAACATGGGAAGCATAAATGAAGATGGACAAACTAATGAAAGAGATGGAAAATGGGGAAATGATATCTTTTGTGCAGATTTCGACATAGTTGTACTTGTTTGACAGGTTGCAGGGCTCAGCTTTTAGCACTTTTTCTTCTGGCGTGAGTAGTTGAACTTTTTACTTGCGCTGCCAACGTGTTCAATTTAATTATACATTTTATTTGTAGTGACATATTTTATATGCATCCTGATCTCATGAAAATTATGTGACTGTGGTGACATTTTTGCAAAATGACATTACGTGGTTCATTACACATTTGTGGCAGTTCCGAGGTGAAATGTTCACTGTTTGGTGTTAAAAGCAAGAATGTTCTCTAAAACAGATAATTTTTTTATTTTTCCCAATTTGGAATGCCCAATTCCCACTACTTAGTAGGTGCTTGTGGTGGCGCAGTACCTTACCTCAATCCGGCTGGTGGCCGACAAGTCTCAGTTGCCTCTGCTTCTAAGACAGTCAATCTGTGCATCTTATCACATAGCTTGTTGTGCATGACACCGCGGAGACTCACAGCATGTGGAGGCTCATGCTACTCTCTGTGATCCATGCACATATTACCACGTACCCCACTGAGTGCGAGAACTCCTAATCATGACCACGAGGAGGTTACACCATGTGACTCTACCCTCCCTAGCAACCGGGCCAATTTGGTTGCTTAGGAGACCTGGCTGGAATCACTCAGCACACCCTGGATTCAAATTCTCGACTCCAGGTATGGTAGCCAGCGTCAATACTCGCTGAGCTACCCAGGCCCCCAACAGATGAGGTTTTTAAGGTTACTGCTCTATTGAGTTTCAAATCAACAAAACTTACCTCCTTACCCTAAACCTTAAACCTAACTAATAGTCTAATAAAAAGCCCATTTGAGATAAAAAGATGAGTGTTTTGATGTAATAAGATAGCATTTTGTGAAGAAAATGGTAAAAAGTGTTTATAAATTGATAATCTGCCATTTTACTCTTGATTTGTGAGAAAGTGAATAAAAGTAATTGTGTTCATTTCACCTGGAAAGTGCCGTGATATATACGAGTGACATAAAAATTATTTTGCAAAAATGTAGGTACAGTATAGTGCATGATTCTATAAGATCAGGGCTCGTACTCACAAAAAATCTTCAGGCTAAAAGTAAAAAGTTACATGCCCCCTCTTAAAAATTAGGGGCATGTAACTCCAAATGTTAGGACATATAAACGTTCATCTAAGAGTAATTCATGAAGCATTTTAATGCTAAAAGTAGCTCCTAAACCCAAGACTACTGAGGACTTTTAACTCCCCAAGAGTGACTCACAAACGATCCGAAGCATGGCTGATATCATCAATCCACATTAAAAAAACAGTGGATTGGAATATTATTATGACACTAACCATTTAAAAATGTATCGCCTGAAAGCCAAATGTGTCAATATATTTTAATAATATAATATTATTAGACTATTATGAATATTATAATGTTGACATTGACCTTAAAAAAGGTATTGCCTGAATTGTGAGGGTGTTTTCACTGTTGTAAACTTAGTTAGTGATGCAGTTACTGCTCCCACAAACTGAAACAAACAAATTACATCGGAGATAAAGGTTTTGACAACTCCAGTCACTGTGGGCGATTTAAAAGAGCACGCTTATAAAACGTGACGTCGTCCATAGCAACAAGGTCAACTCCGCCTTACTCTTATCTTAAGATTTCCTTAGTAAAGCTTGCTCGTAGCAGTTTTGTGATTAGGTTTTAAGCTAGGAACTCTTTGGAGAACTTCTAGTGGTAAGATAAAAATCGTTGTGAATATGGTCCCAGATTGATAATAGTTGCTGTTTTGACTGTGACAGATTTTTGGGAGGGCTCTTAAAAGCATAAAAGGGATTTCCATTGTTCTTTTTGACCTAAAAGTTAAGGATAGTCACTAGTGTAAGGCTTGAGACATTACAACAACCTCTTGTGGTGCCATCAGCCAGTCAGCACGTCATTTTCCTGCAGTACCAGAGTAATTAGTCACATGGCATTAATTACTTTTTTTTGGCAAAAAACAAACAAACCTGGAACTAAGTGCCCAAAATCTGATGGCAGCATACAGATCATACTTGTTTGAGATGAATGGCCATGCTAACGAATAGCTCACTTCAGGTATGATAGACCTCCTTAATCTGAACATTAGCAAAACTACACACAACAACAACAACTTAACGATCTAGTGCCCCACAGCAACAAACGAAAGCTGTTAACCAAATAGCTTATATAAATGTCAACAAACAGTAAAAAGGTATCATAACCACAACATAATAAAATTGACTTTGAAAAGTGTGTTAAATGCATAAAAACATCTTTAGGAATGAGTATAAATGTATAATGTTATTAGATCTGGGGCACAACTTGACAGTGATAGTTCTGAGACCGTGATTTGGCTGACAAGAGGACATGATGCTGATTATGTATCTGGGTTATATCAATGTGGAACACATAAATCATTGATATTTAACTATTAAAAATGTGATCGCCAAGAGGAATGAGAAATGAGTCAGTAGCACAAAACGAACACTTCAGTTCACTTTAAACACAAAACATACACATGCCATGCAAACAAAACACGCTTGCTTGACAACCACCAATGCAAAATGAGCTCCAGTCTTTCCCTTAAATACCCACATATAAATACATTCATGATTTAAAACAGTAGCTTGGACAGAATACATTGTATCGGGTATAACTAATCACTTATTTCCGTAGATTTGTTAGTTTCAACTTCTGAATGTGATTATGAAGCAATGACGCAAACATCCTCCAGTCATTTACGGGATACCAGGTCTGACCCCTTCTTCTATGGGTCCTGAGTTGGAGTCTGTTCTGATGTGCCTGTTAAAAATGAAACAGGCTCAGGCTCTGGGGGGAACTCACTAAGATTGTATTGTGCCCAGTAAAAGTGTAATTTATTTGCACCCGCTGTCTATGCTGGTTTAGTACCCGATTCACTATAAGCATTATGCAGATCAGGCAATTGCACAAAAGTGCAGGCAAAATGCTGAACTTGTTTGCACAGCACAATTCCAATCTTGAGGGCCAGTTCTGCACTCTATTTGTAGGAGGATGCAACAGACCACTACGATCTGATACACTCTGCCAGGACTGTATAGCATCACTTCACTACTGTAATCCAGACACCATGTCAATAGTGTGCTTACTTGCATGACTACACCTAGCATCTGGATATAAGCCAGGTTATTATGCTACTCTCCATCACTTGATTATTATTTGTTGAATTACTACTGCTGTATTTGATAGAAAATGTACGCAACCATCTCTTTTAACTAAAGTTCAGTTAACTGTCTGCTTTCCTATGGCTGTAATAGTGCAATGTAAATTGCACAGGGCAAATAGCACTGAGTTTTGTGAATAAAGCGCAATCTATGATGAGCCTAATTTACATAGAAAGAAGATGTGTTTGCACAGAAAGGAATGACAATTTAACTACACAAGATGCAGCAACATTTCAGTACTAATTGCACCTGCTAAAACTAGAATACAGAAATTAGTGAATAAAGGTTTTGGTTTTTTGCACTAAAACACCATGTGCAGAGGAACTGTTTAATCCTTGAAGATCTGAGGGTGTTTTTAAAGATTTCCTGTTTCAGTGGCATACACAAAAATAAAGGCTTATAACTAGGGCTGTCAATTGATAAAAAATTGTAATCAAATTAATTACAGGATGTCCCGATTAATTAATCACAATTAATCGCATTTAATCACATATACAAATATTTGCTGAGAAAGCCCCTCATATAAAATAATTCAATATATAATGATGAAATAATTATACATAGTTATCTTTAAATATTTAAATATATATATATATATATATATATATATATATATATATATATACACACACAGTATATATATATATTCAGAAAATGTAAATGAATTACATTCTGGTTGCAGAAGTGTTCATCATTGATAAGACAAAAAGCGGCTTTAGAATATAATGTATTGTTTTCTACCATATTATTGATCATAAGTCAATCATTGGCACACAGTTCACAGCAATCCATTACACAAGTGAATTTGTCGATCAGTTGGAGATTTATTAAGAGGGCTTGTTTAAGGACCCCTCAGTTTACACCTACGTCAGTGTGTTGCATCATAAACATAACATTTTTAGGTCACTGTGTCAAAATAAATATAGTTTAATACTTAGAACACATCTTGAGATCCCTTAGTTTGAATTTGCACTCCAAAGTGTTTTGAATGCAAGAATGTAACACATGTTTGTGTTGTTCTGCCTACTGAAGTGTTTTCTTCAATGTATAATCTGTGTGTTGCCACACAGCTGAAATTTCAATTACTGCCCTCTGGAGTAAACAGGTGGTACTACAAGCTTGCATTTCTCAGGAATCTTCCTTATTATGGTCCGGGGGCAGTGCGATTAATTGTGTTAATTATTTTAACTGGTTATTTTTAATACAATTAATTGCACTGAATTAATGCGTTAAATAGACAGCCCTACTTATAACTCAAAACAACAACAACAACAAAACAAGGCGAGTCAAGTGTTTCTCAGCATAAGAAATGGCTGAAAAATAAAAAAAAATAAACTTTTTCTTATTTTTCTGATTTGACATTATAGCTCAGAATGTAAATAAGGTAGCGCAGAAAAACATGCTTTTGTTTTGTTCCCAAACATGTCACCTATAGCTTTGTGTTGATACGACAAAGAAATCAAAAGATAGAGCACAATTAAAATAATTTATCCTAACAAATAAAACCTCTCCAAACCTCTTCAAAATAGAGAACTAATTACACATCCAAATACACATGGATATTTGATCAGTTTGATGTTTTTACAGATTACAATAATATGTACAGTGCAAAATGTTTTAATAAATTATCAAAATGGAACATTTCTGATTTGTCTGCAAATTTCAAAGCACTTATTTAGTTTAGTTTTAACCACACAAATTTCAGCAAATTCAGTGTGTTCTTACATTCAAAAGATTCAAAATCATCTCAACCTTGTACCTTTTAAACACAATTATGTTTCGCTGAACACTGATCACTGGCAGTCAGGCAATCTGATTAGAGCTTGCAATTTTCACAATTGGTTTCCAAATTGTCTGTGAATGGACGGTGGGTGACTCGTGGGTACAAACCAGCATTAACCAATCATGCTGGTCTTAGCTGGTATTTTCTGCAGTGATCGGAGCCTAAGACTAGGTTGTGCATTTCAGAAAGTCTAGAGGTTTGTTGTTTTAGAGTTGTGTGTATATTTGTATTTGCATTGGTGCACGTGCACGCCTGTCAATGTGTTTGTGTGCTTGTGTGTGTGTGTGCATCAGAGGTAGGCATGTGAGTCAGGCTCTTTCCACATCTTTGCAGCTGCAGATCTCTAGTGGTTGCCAGGGTAACGCTGACTTCAGAGGCTGCATGGTGAGATATAGAGGACGAGAGTGAGAGCACGAAACTCACAGATAAAATACAGTCAGTATGACAGATGTACAGAGAGACAGATGCAAAGGGAACCGAGGTAAAAACCCACAAAAAAACAAATGGGATGCAAAGTCAGAAATGTTCGTTTTAAAGTAGCAGGCCGGGCTGCAATGCAGTAAGGCAGCCAGAGAGTCAGTGTGAAAGACAGGAATGGAATAACTGGAGGAGGAGTCAGCGGTGTTAATTACCACCTCTCATAGCCTCTAGTCCCTAAAAGGCATGTGTTAGCAACCAAACAGAAGACATGCGCCTTAATTATATACTTTTTATAATTTTATAAGACAGCATAAGTTACAATTTAGCCTTGTTTAATCACTTTTATGCAATCCTTTCTATGTTAATCAAAGAAATTAAGCAATTAAAACTAGGGTTGCTTGTTTTCACTCACAAGCTGCTTATTTTGGGCTTGTTTTGTCAGACCAAGTTGCTTGTTTCTCTTGCGACTCATGGCATATGAGGTGTTGTGTCAATGAGCTGGGTGTGAAGGGTACAAGTTTTTAAAGGAACTTTACTATTGGTCACCAGTGGACGTGTGTGTTAACTGCAATGCTTTTGGACCCCTTCCAGTCGAATGTAAGTATTATTTTCAAGGGAGTGACCATCCCTCTTCATTAGCATTTGACAAGCCTGTTGAGATTAAATTAGAGTGGGAGTGTATAATTCTTGATAACTTGTGCTGCAGTCGTAATTGTGCCATGTGTCAGTGCGTGGGTCTGTTTGCCTGCCTGAGGCATATTATGCTTAGCAGAGAGCGTCGAAAATGCGCCAACAGCCAAGTAAATTCCTGAATCACATGAATAATCACTGAGTGCATGCATTTAATGCATCCAGTGGTCCTTACTTTTTATGCATAAAAATGATCACATCAAGATAAAAAAAATCTTCAAGGAAATAAAACTAAAAGAATGTCAGTATGCACTTTGGCACCTTGTAAAAGCAGAAACTGTCAATGCGGCTTAACCGTGTAAAAGTTTGACATCCAAATGTTTATTTAGTGGTACATTTCTCTGATATTTAGTAAAGTTTAGCCTGGATATACTGTATAAATAATATAAGTAAGCAAGAAGATAAGGCATAGAATACATAAATATGACACATTTCCTCCTCTCATGCTTTTATTCTCTATTTTATCCCTTCATTCCCAGTGCTCTTTTATCCATCTTTCTCTGTCGACTCACTAGATTACAATATGATAGAGCTTAAAGTGTAGCAAATCTCCAGCCCAGATTGGCACAAAGCACATTGCTTTAAATGATAAGAGTGGGAGCCTAGCAAAATCCAACACCTACCCTGTTACCCACATAACCACATACACACACTAGGCATGAGCAAAACTACTTTTTTAAAATCTATGTGTCAGTGGGATGCCTAAATGACTATTCAACTAATCGGTCTTAAGGAAGCCCTGTATAATTAGGCTAGTTTTGGGTTAACCTGACCCCAATTGGATGTGTTTCTTGACATATTCAAAAATAGCTACACAAAGCGCAATGGAAAGGAACATAATGCAGGGGTCTTGAGACACGTTTTAAATAGTCAGAATATATTTTACATAAAATGCTGTTTTAAAAACACGACAATTGTAGTGTGGCATGATTTAAAAAAAACTTTGTGACGCAATAGTCAAAAACCTCAGTCTGAATGTATGTAGCTTAAAAGAATATTCCTGGTTCAATACAAGTAAGGCTCAGTCGACAGCATTTTTGGCATAATGTTGATTACCACAAAAAATTATTTCGAATTGTGCGTCCTTTTAAAAACAAATATGATGTTACAATGAAGTGAATGGGGCCAATTTTTGAAGAGTTGAAGATTATCATTTTATGAAATCACTTACAGTAATTCTTCTGTTTAAACCCATGTATTATTTGAACTGTAAAGTTGTTTAAATCATCATTTTTACAGTAATTTTAGGGTTTGTTGATATTACATCCTTATGAAACAAAATTGGCTTTACAACTTTACTCAGAAAATGTTATTAAGCGATTTTATCACACTAAAATAATGTTAACACGCATATTGTTTAATTTTTGTGGTTATACTTTTGAAACAATGTTCAACGTTTATGAATTATCCCCATTCACTTCCATTGTGAGTGCCACACAAAAGGGAGGGAAAGGCAAGTCTAAATAAATGTTTGTGGTAATCAACATTATGCAACGAATGCTATCGATTGAGCTTAACTTGTACTGAACCCGGAATATCCCTCTAAGTGGCAATGTTTTTCAATGGGGATGAATTTAAAAATAAACATTTACCAACAGGCTTTTACCATGCAAATTGTCTAACAGCTTGTGACAGTGCAGAGGGCGGGGCCGGGTCGTTATTCTACACACGCGGTCCCTTATCAGGCTAATTAAGCCTCCAAGAGGGATAAAGGCCGACTGTGGAAGGTGGTGCGATAGAGAGAGAGATCGTTTACGGGCAGCTGTCCGTCATGTGTGTATTTGTGTCTTTTGTTAAAGTTTTTCATTCAAATATTATTTATATTGTCAAGCCGGTTCTCGCCTCCTCCTTTCCATTGAACCCCTTTACACAGCTGTATGCTGTTAGCATGCTAATTAAAGCACCACTGCTAAAAATATAACAAATCAAGCATTGCAGTTAATCTGTGCTTTTAGAAATTCCACATTGGCAATCTATTGTAAGTCTAACTTCATGTGTAAGTCTAACTCCTTGTTCTTGATTTAACAACTTGTCAATTCAATCTACACTATGCAAGTGAACAATTGTACCATGTTGTATAATTTTGATGGATCTGTACTGCACCATTCGCTGCGCTCCCCACTCTGTCAACGGCTGCATGGATGGGTGTTGAGTTTGACCAGAACAGAACCATACCACCAATACCAAAAGATTGCTTCAATTGTCTACAAGTCAATAAAAGTATGCATTGGAGGGAAGTGGTCCTGAACTAAAAATAAATTACAGGAAATCTAGAAAAAATTGTCAACTTCACTAATCAATAGTCAGATGTTGTACAACTAGTTAACTAGTCGACCAGTTTGACCCATCTCTAACAGACACACACATAGTCATTTTTGAACAAAATGTTGCGCATGTATTGCCCACACCAGCACATGTGTCCATACCCTCGTAGTAAGAGAATTAAACTGAACAAGCAACAGATGCAAAAGTGAGTTTAGATGAACACCCATGACACATACAGAACACCCAACATTCTGGGAAATGAAAATCACTCCCTTTCTTTTCATCTTAAGGTCAAGAGAAGCTACTGCCAATTGAAAACACCACAGTCTTGACAGTGGGAGGGAATAAGGTGTGAGCAACTGAAGGCCGTCTGGAAGAATTTCCGTTTCGAATGAGTAAACGACCTTGATGGGCCTAAACTTTGGATTCAAATAATTTCTCTGTCATTGTTGTGCAATACAACAGAGAATAAAATAAGAAAATC
Source organism: Xyrauchen texanus (assembly GCF_025860055.1). Classification (NCBI taxonomy): domain Eukaryota; kingdom Metazoa; phylum Chordata; class Actinopteri; order Cypriniformes; family Catostomidae; genus Xyrauchen; species Xyrauchen texanus. Next base: position 38,175,071 of record NC_068287.1, read on the forward strand.
TTAATTGGATGCCATATTTGTTATTTACACAAGAGTCACAGGTAAATTACGATGCTGTGAATAAAGAATTTGCTTTTAACTTTTTAAATAAGATAAAGGAGTGTGCTCAATAGGATATTAAAGGGGTCATGACATGAGAAACCAAATTTGCCTTGATCTTTTGGTATATAAGAGGTCTTTGTATCATTAAAACGTCCTGCAAGTTTAATATTTTAAGACGTCCTCCCCATTCTAAACGAATCATTTATTTAATCAAACTCAAAATACAGCTCGTTCTGGATTCATGGTTAGAAGTGACGTGTCGGTTAGAAGTGACGTAACAGCGTTTGCATATGACCGCCTCCAGCGCAAGACAACTACGCTCATTTCAGTATCGCCGTGCGCTTCACAAGTGTTCAGTCGATGGACAGCGAGCTCTGACAGAGACTACTTGTGCACAGGAAAATTACGATGCCACACAGATGTGCTGTTCCTGGCTGTGGTCAAACAAAACCTCTGAATAAGCTGCCGAAAGATCCAGACGTCAGGGAAAAATGGATGCAGTTTATTTTTTGCGGACGTTCCAGTCACGGCAGTGTTAACTTAAGCGTTTGTTCTGTACATTTTAAGGATGACTGTTTTGAGAACAAATCTCAATATGATGCTGGCTTTGCCAGAAAACTGTTGCTCAAAGATAAGTCCGTGCCGACTATTCTGGGAACAACGACGACGCAAACTGTAAGTAATCTATTTTAAACTTTAAACTACTTTTTAAAGCGCAATTTCATTCATTATGAATAATCACAGTGTTTTTACTTAGTTTACTTGCATATTGTTCTGGCTGGGGCGTCAATAATTGATACATAGGCACTGACGTTAGCCAATCATAACAGTGGGCGTTAACACTGAAGTCTTAAATGGAAAACGCCCCCAAAACAGACTGTTTGAATCAGAGGATGAGAAACAGGGTGGGAAAAGGTCATAAATCACTAGATTTTAAAAGTTTTTCTTAAAAAAAAATATATTAATACTATAATTGCACCTAAGGGAACATAATAATACAATAAAAAAAACCATGTCATGACCCCTTTAAATATGTTTGCTGTGGTATTGAAACTAGTATCGAGAATCGTGAAATGACTTCTGAAATTCCTTCTTTTCACAGGTTAAATTCAATTGGCATATGTCTCCTATTTAGGATTTCTCTACTGAGAAAACACCATAGTAATCTCTGTGTCTCCTCTAGAGTTTCAGAAGAGATCTCATCAATGTCTCAAACTGTGTATATGTAGATTGGCTAAAGGCACTAAAGTCTGCAATCAAAAGTCAAAGATTTCAATATGATCTCAAACATTACTCATCAAACTCTTCCAAGACAAAATGATCTGAGCAATGCCATCCACATTTATTTTATAACTCTATACTTTTACTCTATGTGAACAATTGTTGAAGGTGCTTCATAAAGAAAGCATCACTATTGGCTTAGTATTGCTCATACTTAGTTTTGATACTCTGGGCCAGCAAGAAATCACCAAGTAACCACCCACAACACTCTAGCATCTTGGAAGTGAGTTTTGCACTAGCAAGCAGCAATTTTAGGAGAAATATCTGAGACAATGTTGATAATTAAAAGAAAAGTAATTGAGAATTCCTTTCTGTCTCCTGAGATATTAAAGAGAAATACACATTTTCCTCTAAGAATATGTATATGTGTTAGTACGAGTGTCTAAATGTGTGTTTATTTGGATTGGGCTGGGACACCTTCAGGTTGGGGGTCACAGGGTTCACTCGCCGTCAATCTACATAAATGACAGTCGGTGAGGAGCGTTGAGAGCCCCAGCTGCACGGATGTGGTCAATGTAGATTGTAATCAGCTGAAGATCGGAGGTTAGGATTTCAGGAGAGCGGAATGGAGAGGACCAGGGTGGCGTTACATAAATTATGATAGACATTCCGTTGCCATGGAGGCCTTATCACATCTAAACCCCTCACTACTCACACATGCTCTCTTTCTCTCACACTAGCTCTCTTTTCTTTATCACTCCCTCAGTCATGTTGGTGCCTTTTGGCATGATGCGCCATGTGTGTGTATTTTTGTGTGTTTTGAGGCTCTCTGTTCATTCTTTGGTACTGTCAGTGCTTGTTCTTCATATCTGCGCTATCTCACCCCCTACACAAAATCCATCCGTTCTGGGAGGCATTTCACCCTTCAACTCCCATCTTTTCTTTGGATCGTAACACAAAACAAAATCATTCATATGCAAATCTGCTTCGGCAGACTGCCCAACTAAAAGTAAAAACACTAAAGCCACTGGAGGACCACAGCTTTTTCCAAACAACAAAATCTTTTAAATGAATGCTCAAATACTTGCACTGAAAACTTGCAGCCAGAAAGAAAGCAGGTGCAAATGGAAATACATTTGCTATGCATCTTACAAAGATCTGCACAAGCAAAACAAAAGCAAAAGTTGAAAGACAAGCCCACATCCCCCATACAAAAATATTTTAGATGGCGATATACGTAAAAAACATATATAATATGTATGTTCATGTGTGGTTTTTTACTTATATAAAAAGTCACATATTTGTAGTCTTGAACATACATTTCAACAAAAATAAAAATTTTCATATACTATATAATAATAATAATAATAATAATAATAATTCCTTCCATTTACATAAAGTGCTTTACATAGTATAGGGGGACTCTCCTCAACTACCACCAGTGTGCAGCATCCACCTGGATGTTGCGACGGCAGCCATAATACACCAGTACGTGGAAAGGAGAGAGTAGAGTGATACAGCCAATTAATTAATGGATGGGGATTATTAGGAGACCATGATTGAGAAGGGCCTATGCGGGAAATTTGGCCAGGACACCGGGGTTACACCCCTACTATTTACGAGAAGTCCCCTGGTATTTTTAATGACCACAGACAGTCAGGTCCTTGGTTTAACGTCTCATCCGAAAGATGACATGTTAGGTAGCACGTGTTAAATTGATATCCACATGAATGTCCGGGCCAAGGGATTCCCAGCAGATCACTGCCCAGAGCATCACACTCCCTCCACCAGCTTGCCATATCACTTCACCAGGTAAACACCAGACTTATTGGACCAGGAAACCACTGCTCCAAATTCCAGTTCCGACACACGTATGCCCATTGTATGCGCTTTCGCCAGTGGCCTGGGGTCATCATAGGCACTCTCCGATCTGCGGCAACACAGCCCCATACTCAGCAGTATGCGATGAACTGTGTGTTGTGACACATTCCTCCCGTAACCATCATTAACATTTTCTGAGACTTGTGCCATAGTAGACCTTCTGTCAGTTCAGACAAGACGGGAAAGCCTTTGTTGCCCTCGCGATTCGATGAGCCTTGGGTGCCCAACATCCTGTCACCGGTTTGTGGTTTGTCCCTCCTCAGACCACTGTCAGTAGGTACTCAACACTGCTGATCAAGAGCACCCAACAAGCCTTGATGTTTCAGAGATGCTCTGACCCAGTTGTCTAGCCATAACAATTTGGCCCTTGTCAAAGTCGCTCAGGTCTTTACTCCTGCCTAATTGTTTGCTTACCATCTAATCAACCCAGACCTTGACAAGTGGCTTTGTTAGATGTTAGATGTTTGTTAGAGATGTTCAACTTTATTCGCGTACGTTTTCTGTAAGGGTCAATATATGAATAAGAAATGACATTTCTTTAACATCTCAGTTGTTTCTCATATACAGCAATGAGATTAAACTGAGAGCAAATGGAGACTATTGCTTAACTTTTGTCTGCAATCAAAACTCCAAGATTTCTATATTAACTTTTTTCATCAAACAACAAATGAATACATGAAACATGAAACTAAAACATGAAATTATCTTGGCTATGCTATTCACATAAATTTTAGAGCTCTACACTATTACTATAGGAGAGAGTATCTTTATTTATCATTTTAAAATAAGGGATTTTAGGAGAAACATCTGAGACAAATTTGACACATAAATTAAATACAATTGAAGTCTCCTAAGCTATGAAAAGGCAACCTCTGAGTAAAGAATGACAACATGTGACTCCCCAAAATGCCTTATAGCCTTACAAAAACAGGAGCTTGCTGAATTTAGATGCACATCACCTTTTTAGGTCTAACCCAGTTTAAACTGGCCTCAGGAAAGACTGTTTCTAGAGCAGGACTCACAAAAAGCATTTCAAAGCCTGCACTTTGGCCAGGAGGTACACATGTTTTGGAACTTCTGTGACTGGTATTACATAAGAAAAGAATAAGAGACATGTAATTTTAATAAGTGCACATCAGTAAAAGACATGCCCACATTAAAGTATGACAGGACAAAAACATGCATACGTGAACTCTCACACGTGCGAACAAATCCAAACCCACAGCAGATTTAATGGATTCATTTTAATGGATTTACATTTGTTTGCCTAGCATGTACACAACCTTTGAACTTGGTCCTGAGATTTTGCAAATAACACTGCAGGCTGTGGGTGAATGCTGTTTTTACTCTGTGCACTTGGCAAATTTTCTTGCAGTTAAGAACCTAAGTATGTGCAGTTTTATCACAAAATCTTACTTTTCTTTAACAGTGTGCACAAGTATGTATAGAGCAGCTACTCTCCCGCTTACCTCTACCTATATACATCAGACTGTAGTACTCTGAAAATAAAAACAACATTTAAACACAACATGTAAACAGCATTCCCAATAGGGATGTTAAAACTACCGGTACTTCAGTACCAAGTTGATACCAAAATAAAAAAGATGTAACAATACCAGTGTTTCTGCAGTACCGGTAGTAATGCCTATTACTATACACATGACAGACGCAGTCTGACTTACACACAATGGCTTTCAAATTCTCACACACGCCTCAATCTGTGTGGCGGAGAACGAATCTCAGTTGCCTCCGTGTCTGAGACAATCAATCCACGCATCTTATCACATGGCTTGTTGAGTTACTGCGGAGACCTCGCGCGTGTGGAGGCTTCGCGCTATTACCCACTGCATCCACACACAACTCACCACATGCCCCACCGAGAGCGAGAACCACATTATAGCGACCACGAGGAGGTTATCCCAACGTGACTCTACCCACCCTAGCGACCAGGCAAACTGGTTGTTTAGGAAGCCTGACTGAGTCAATCAGCACACCTTGGATTCGAACTTGCGAGTCGAGGAGTCTTAGTGAGTGTCTTTACTTGCTGAGCTACCCAGGCCCCCAATCTAGTATGATTATTAAACTGTGAAAGGCTGCGATTGTATTCTGCATGTCCTTTATGCTTCAAAGTTAATATGTAAAGCCGCTCATCCATTGAAAACTCCACATTTTAAGCACTGTGCACTCTGTGCATGTTGTAGGAAATGAAAAAGCAGAGCACTCATTCACTGTGAAGCGCACTGCACATGCAGACTACATATTTATTTATTAAATCACAGCATTTGAGCTTTAATACCCACACTGGGCCATATAATCAAATGCATTTCAGGAGCTGTGAAGCTACCTTCAAAAACATACAGAAAATGAAAAGTCTTGATATCAAAATAAAAGCTTGATTCAACTAAAAGTGTGAAATTGAAGAAATTGTGACAGGAATATATTACAATTGTATAGTAACATTTTATATTCATTGTAGTAGTAATAATAAGAATAATAAACAATGGTTAATAAAAAATATTAGTAAATAATATTATTTAAGGAATATATCAAAAGCAAGACTGTAGTACTGAATAAAAGTTTTCTTTAATGTTCTAATTTATTCTGTGATGCTCTGAAAATGGAAAAGATGTAATCTGGGGAAATTGTTTTTACGGATTTCAGTAGGACTGAAGCAATGTTTACTAAATTGAGAAACACTTGAAGGTAACATGGATTTGATTTAATGTATTATTTACATTGATATATAACTTTTTATATAGGCTAAAGGGGTGTGTTCGAAAGCATATTATGCATTTTTGCTGTGGCATTGAAATTGGTATCGAGAATCATGACATTTTACTGGTATCTGTACCTACTACTGAAATTTTGGTTTCCTGTCAACCCTACATATTTAACTTCTGTAAATATTCTGTAAGAAATTATGAAGGCAGGATATAATATCACAGCCTAATAACTAGGCTGTGATATTATTGGTTAATATTACTTTTCCCCGCCCACATGGCCTTGGTTACATCAGCAGAAAAGAAAAGTAATTTCAGAGGCTGAGAAAGTTATAACATCTTGATAAAAGATTACTTTTTTTTTAATCTCTACAATAATGTGTAATGATGAACCATGAAAAATTATTATAAGTGTCAATGCGACACTTAGTGTCACATGTCAATGACTGACTCACTACGCATTTGGACAGAGTATCTTCAAACCAGCTTTCGATTATAAGCTGGACACATACAAACTTTCTAATGAAAAATGTGTCAAACTTTCTGCGTGCCAACCCTCTGAGATATTTGAGATGAATAAAGTTCCACACCTAGCCCAACATCACAGCAAGAGTGAACCAATACTTCAAAATAACATCTAACACACGTTTGATTAGGATGATGAGCAAATCATCAAAGCTCAAAGCTCCTCTATGTGTATTTCTAAACAGTTCTGTATCCAATCATCATTTCCCTCCACTAGAGTGAAAGAACTAAACAAATTAAAAGTAAATCAATTGGCTCGTCATATTTTCCAGGCTGGTAATAGACAGTTAAACTTCAATGCTCCATCGGAACTATAGTCAGAATTGATTTATATTACTCATCACTACACTCATCACATTCTGCATTGTTGTTTATTTTTTCAATCTAAAAGCATGAAAAGCTGTTCGGAGGGTCTGTTTCAGAAGGATCGTTTCAATGTGGAACTGCTTCTTGGTTTGAGTGATCACAGTGTGCTAATCACATCCTTTTCTCCAGCAGGCAGGGAGGCTGTTTTCAGGCTGTTATTAGGGCTGTCGGTCAAGCCACTGATCCAGGAGCTCAGTGCCAACTGCGTGTGTGCACATGTGTTTGAGAGTGCAAACTGCATTGTGAAAAAGAGCAACCTCTGCTGTCACTTCAAAGGGGTGTCACGTGGCGCATATAACAGGGGCAGACTGGCCGTCGGGAGCACCGGGCATTTTCCCGGTGGGCCACTGGGTAATTTGGGCCAGCCCATTTCTGCAGAAGAACTGGCCTGTACAACAGGAGATATAGGCGGCTGCCCTGGGCTCCAACATGTCAGCGCAAACCCAATTACAAATTAATATTCATAAAACCTTGTATGGTTATGTCAATACAACAACTTGTATTTTATATAACTGATATGACTTTTTTACATATCATAGAGCATTTCCATAAATGCGCATTTATTCCATACCTCGGGTGGAACTCATTATTTTACATACAAATCAAAATAATGGTGACAACCAAAGACAACATATGAAGTATAAGATGAGCTCTGAATAATCACAAAATGACAAATAACTGCAAATTACAACAAATACAATAACAACAGCATATATTAAATCTTCTAACAGTAAAGCTATGAGCAGTACATTGCCATTTGCATAATTTATTCATACAGTAAAGCATTAGTAAGAGCTGAAGTGCGTCTTGCTGAATAATGCTCATGCCTGATAAAAATGCAGAAAATATCTCAGGAAAAATATGACTTTGTGGCTATTTGTATATATATATTTTATATACTTTTTAAAACACTACAGATATAAACATGCAACAAACTCAAATAGAGTGAAAATACGAGCAATTAATCTGCAAAGATCTACACTCTAAGAGGTATGTTTATTTGTTTTACATATATTTGTTTATATATATATATATATATATATATATATATATATATATATATATATATATATATATACATATTCTGGCCAACTTTGTTTTCATTTGTTTTTTTTTTAAATAAACATTTACACATAGTGATATGAGTGATTGACATGATATTTTAAGCACTATCATCAGTGTCCTGCTGTGTGACACTTTTTTCATCTAAATATTTTAAACAACATTTTATGTTCTTGTATAGCTATACAGTATATACAGTACATATATATTATTATTATACTTGTTGTTTCTACAACGTCACATTAACTAAGACAATAGTTTATTTGCACTTCTAGAAAAATTCTAGAGATGCTGACTTGTCACATCACCTAAAATGTGCACTTTCCCTTGAACTTTCATGTACATTTTAACCTAACATCTGCATGTTGGGAAAAAAGAAAGTTCTCAGGCATGTTATTTGTGCTTTGAAGTGCTTATTTTAGTGCTTCCTCTAAAAAACAATCCACTCATCACATTTACAGTGGTTTTATATGTTTTAAAGTTATGAATATTGTTGCACTGTGGAGCCCGTTGTCATGACTAGCAGTCATTAGAATAATTTTTTTTTTTTCAACACAGAAATTTTAAATTGAGCCCAGAAAATCTATCTATGAGCTGGTGTGGTGTGTTGCAGGCCGAGTTTGTTGGGCCGCTCTGGGCCAGAAAGTCCAGGGCCACTTTTTAGTCTTAGTACACCCCTGGAATTTGGTATGATTCGATTCTGACTCACAATGACTGCAATGCTCCTTTTGTAATGGTTGTTTTTATGTTAGTGTATGTTTGGAGGGAACGAATAGAGCGGATTGCTTCTAAAATGCCATCTTATTACAGCTGACAAAGAATTACCTATGTACACAGCAACACAGAAACTGACAAATATGGCATATATGACAAAAAAACAAATTTACTTGGTATTTACGTGGATAATGTACTTACTAAAAATTTTACACCCCGTTTGCTCTGAATCTGAGCACAGTTAAGTGAAACCCAACTGTAACAGAACAGATCAGATCAGTATGAGGCCATTTGCACATTAAGGCAAAAAATACTCCATGCTATGCAAGTACGTGAACGCAAGTACTTCTAGCTATGCAAGATAAATTTAGCGTTTTGTTGCTTTCCAAAATGCATTGCAGTCCCAACGTTGCCACAAGGGGCACTCTATCACCCCCTTGAGTACTGATGTTTGTTATACAAGAACGCACAATAAGAATTTTCAACTTTAGCCAAACACTCGCATTTGTGTATGCGTACTTGCGTAAAGTAAGTTTCCGACCTAATTCGTTTTGGGTTGAAAAAGTATTGATTTTGCTACTTTTACACTTCTCATCCACACTGGAATGATGTTTTCCTCCAATGAAAACTGAGACTTTGGAAAACACTCTCTAGTACAGCATACTTTGGAAAATTATGATGTTAGGAACAGAGCTTGACATTAACGTTTTGGCTTACCGGCCACTGTGACTAGTGGTGTTCCAAAGTCATTAGCCACTCATCATTTTCATAAGTCAAATTCCCCTGCAACAAAAAAGGTAACTGGAGACTGTATGCATTTGTTTGGCCATTTTATTTAAACGAGTTAAGCAGGACACAGGCCTAATTATTTATTTGGCAGGTTGACGGCTGTTAATTTCAAGCTCTGGTTAGGAAACAAGTGGACGTGGCCTAAGAGACCTGATTTTGCTCCTAACACAAACTGACTAAATATGTGTCATTTGCACAGTAGTACAGCCTGGGAGTTTGAATTCTCTCCAGTAACACTTTTTTCTTTTCACTCATCTCTCGGTTCCCTCCTTCCATTTACATTTTCTCCCTACACCTCAGAGAGTGGCAGTTGCCATGTGAACAGGTTCTGAGTCAGACAGAGTCTGAGAGGAAATCGATGGAAATATATAAAACTATTGATTTTAAGTTGTTGATGTTAAGTATAGAAACAATATATTAAAATTGTATTGCAAAATATTCAAATAAAAACAAATTTATATGAATGTAGTAATTTATACCAATAGATTGCGTCATTCACAGTGTGTCGTTGAAGTGGGTAACCACTGCCAGCTTGTTTGTCATGGTTTATTTGGTGCAACTATAAGATTGGTGGATCTTTCTCTTTAGGATTCACAGGTAGTGTAGTTCCTTACCAGGTATTTTACTATTAAATGCAGGGTTTCTTTAATTAAGTTAAAATAATGCGGAGTTATGGCTTCAACAAAAGCATTTACCATCGATTAACAAACTCAGAGCTCACAGTAGGTCTGTCTTTTAATGGTTTATAAGCTACATTAAAAATCAATTCCCCTATGGAAATCATTCATGGGATTTATACTTCTGTTCTGAAACCAAACTGGTGCGATCTGTTTAGCCAAATTCTAAGACAGCATCCCCTGTATTCTGTATCTCAGAATGCATTACGACAATCTCTGTGAATAATCATCCCATATGGTGGTTGAGGCAATATATCCAAGTACAAATATACTTATATTTCATTTAATTCTGAAAAGTATAAATAATTATTTGTTTGTTTAAATCAGCCACTTTTGAGGTTCCATTTCAGTTACCTTAGAAGGTAGCTGTCTATGTAGGAAGTAATCGAAAATCCCACATACAGCATTACAGATACAACACAAATTTGCCGCCCCCTCCACATACACATACACTTTGCATCACTAACATACTTCAAACAAACCACATATTCACAATGCGAATGGTCTGAGCACAGAGCCGAGGGGGACCCCATTGCTTCTCTCTTGCCCAGGTGCACGAACGAGCGCAAAATGAGTGGGCACAACTCATTAAAGAGAGTGAGATATCTCGCTTTTCCTCCTGATGTTATGTAAAGCCTTGCAAAGGGAGGCCAGAGAGTGGGCAGCCATTCCACTCTAATCCCTCGCTCTTTACAAAAGCAAAAAAAAATAAAAAATGCCAGCATTCCTCCCACACAAACAGACTCTCTCCAATTGCACTTCTCTCCTTCTCTCCCTGCATGTATTTCTTTCTCTCTTTCTCCACACTTTATTGCTTGCCAAAGATTCTTTAAAACAGCCTGAGGACAATTTCGGCCCACTGGAAAGCAGCACATGGAGAGTGGGGTGGTCCTTACACAACCTGGTGTAAGTCTAGACTCTAGAGAGACCATTTACATCTATCTTTACCTTCATTAGCCTTTAGTGACCAGGTAAATCATGACTTAAGACTATCCTTAGACATTGCCATAGTTTGGTAGCTTAAAAAGCGATAGGTCATGCTGTGGTACTGATTTGAGGGTTAATATTTGGGTATGTGCTGTAACTACATTTGTCACCAATCACCATCCAGGTACTAAAGTACAGAAATAAGCTTGGTGAGGGACAAATGACTCAACTATGTGATGCATATTCTTCAAAAACAGCTTATAAGATACATGACTCATCATATATTGGCCAGAAATATCATGTATGATCCAGATAAGTGATTGACTAATATGGTGTACTTAAACATAAATTAAACATATATCTCACACAATATTTACTCACAAATATCTGAAAACAGATTAATTGAAATCCATTGAAAAGGCTGTTGGTATATTGTGCAATTACAACTTACGGTGCCAATATACTTCTAGCGAAATCAAAGAAAGAACATTTTGACATCATTTCAAACAAAATATGGACAAAATAAGGTGTTTTAAGTTTGATTCAATGGGTCAAATGAGCTTGCCTGCGCAAACTTTCAAGAAAACTTTGTGCCAGCTGATAAACACCTTCTTTCTGCCATTGGTCCTACCTACTTTGACGCCAGCATCTTTTTCTGGTTACTTTCTTCACTCGTTCTAGATCAGTCAACATAAACACACTGGAATGCAGAATTTCAACAAGCGTTAACCTTTTTCATGATCTTACCTGGTGCATATTATGACCATGTACAAAGCCTTTTAACAAGTCAGTCCATTTGACAGCCATCTTTGAAATGCTCTAGGGCAGGCTGGGCAGCTACTTTCCTATGTAAACATAGAAAGTGTACAAGTGTAGTTCCTATCTACTTAAATGGGGGGAAACCGAAAAACCCAAATGTTAGTCTCTAAAAGGTGATTGACTCTTTTACCTCTAAGACAGAACTTCCTTTTCTGCATCCATTGACCATTCCAATTTCTCCTATTCATTTTATTAGAAGTGGCCCGTCTATTCTAAATAGTCTCTGCCACATATAGCATTTTAGCGTTAGCATTAGTGCCATGAATACATGTAAACATAACAAATTACACATTATCTACTGCATTTATATTATTTTAAATCATCACTGAGTGGTTAAAACAGCTTTTTTATGACTAATCTCATGTGTATTCTATTTTTAGAATGAGAGTGTCGTAATAGATAACACAATTTAACGTCAAATTGGTTCATGTTTTACATGTAGACTTTTGAAATGTCAGTGAGTGTGTTTACACGCATGCCAATACGTTGAAAGTGACCTAAAATCAGATTCTTCAAAAAATCTGACAATGCAAGAAAACTGTATTTACATGAGGTTTGAAATAACTGGACAGAAATACAAAATAACAATTGGCCTGTCCTATATATAGAGTATATGTATATCATTCTTAGCAGACAGAGGACAATTTTATTTCAAAAATTGTTGAAATAAACAACATTGACTCATGGCCACTTTAAGTGAGGAAGGTATAAGCCACTCCTCTCACCTATGAGTTAAGCAAACATTTTCAAAATTCTTCAACTACCACCACTAACGAATCACACAGCAGTTAGACTGCTGTTGCCTTGCCCTCTGGAACTTTGTTCTGACATGCCAGCCTAGACAACTACTTTTGCCTCTGGCTTACAACTGGAAGGGCTAAAGGTAAACAAAGTTATGTAATGATCAACTTTGCTAATCTCGGTTCAATGGGTCCAATAAAATCACTCCATTGCACGCTACCAGTAATTACAATACATACATATCAGGTGTCTGTGCACATTCCAGAGAAAAAGATGTGTCAAGAGGGTGTGTTGTCTTAGAAATTATCTAACTAAAGTTCCTGTTGAATTCTATGGAATGATTTTCCGGACATTATTCAAAAGGAATTGCAAATTGTATTTGCAATTGCGTTTTCAATTTGTGGACGCATAAAATGTGACATAATCCAAACGCAATTGCAAATCGCGCATTACCGTTTGCATTTTCGTTTAAGCGAACGCACAGTGACTGCCAGATTTCAAATGGAAAAGCAAAGTCCGTTTGCAACTGTGTTTCCCATATCTTACGAGTTTTGGCCCTGTCATATTTAAATAGCAATTTCAATTACCACGTCTGCTTTTTCACTTTCTCAGCGTCGCGTATGTAGCCAGCCAAAACTCAAGTGGAATACTAATTTCCTTAGTATTTCCATTGATGCCTTACACGGAAACCTGTCAATCAGGGTCAAGGGTGGGATTATGCTATGGGGCGTGTTTGTCTTGGGAAGTGACGTCACTCACAGTCGACTGTCAAGAGTCATTATATAAACAAGCATTAAAAGTAATGGACCAGAAATCAGTAAGATGGCATCACTGCATCATTCTAAGGAAGCATAATATCTTGAGTTTTGACAGTTTTGTAAATTTTTCTTTTTAAAACTAATTTTTAAGTGTGTGAACAACGTTGCACCAGAAATATTCTGTCAACTAGTACATAAACAAAAGAGCGGAATAAGAACTAGAGGCACAATAAGTGGAAACTATAGCCGCAAAACGTAGAACAACATTTGGTCAGACATCATTTTCAGTAAGAGGCATACATTTGTGGAATGCATCTGAAATTAAAACACTGACAGACTTCAAGGTTTTTAAAACACATTTAAAGCAATGGCTGAAACTGAAACAACTTTGTGAACACTGACTGTACAGGACATAACACAATGCATACAAACATAATGTTGCATATGTGAGCACGCACAGACATATGCACACTTTTGTGTTCTTGTATTGTTAAATGTGTCTAAACTTTGATTTATAGTGACTTCCACATCTACTTAAGCCCATATCTTATTTCATATATGGGATGTATTTGTTGTATGTATTTTATTAATTATAAATCTTAAACTCAATACTCTGTAATTTTTGTTTTAAATTTATAAGCCTAACCAGGGACAGGGGTTGCAAATTAGTCATGGCTAGAAACATGTATGCGTGGCATCTACTTTGTAGGCCTATTCTTTATAAAGCAATGTTCTATGCATTTGTCCCTGTCAAATAAACATTAAAATAAATACAAAATAAATAAAGAGGTGATGCCCTGAACAGACGCCGGTTTATTTGATCTTGACAGTCGACTGTGAGTGACGTCTCTTCCCAAGAAAAACAACCCCATTGCATAATCCCACCCTTGACCCTGATTGACAGGTTTCGTAAGGCATCAATGGAAATACTAAGGGAATTAGTATTCCACTTGAGTTTTGGCTGGCTACATACGCGACGCTGAGAAAGTGAAAAATCAGACGTGGTAATTGAAATTGCTATTTAAATATGACAGGGCCAAAACTCATAAGATATGGGAAACACAGTTGCAAACGGACTTTGCTTTTCCATTTGAAATCTGGCAGTCACTGTGCGTTCGCTTAAACGAAAATTCAAACGGTAATGCGCGATTTGCAATTGAGTTTGGATTATGTCACATTTTATGCGTCCACAAATTGAAAACGCAATTGCAAATACAATTTGCAATTCCTTTTGAATAATGTCATTCCATAGAATTCTGTATTTCACAGGAAACAAAGTGTTAGGATAAAGGAAATAAAAGTATTAAAAGTATGTAGAATTTGGAAAAATAATATTTTTGAGTATTAGTCATACATAGCATTATTAAATATCCTTAAAGCGATAGTCACCCCAAAAAAATGTAATTGTCATAATTCACACCCTTATTGTTCCAAGACTGTGTGGCTTTCCTTATTACTTGGAACATTATGGGGATTTTCCACTGTGGATAGTACCTGGTACCTGGTACTTATTTAGTACCACCTCGGTCGATGATCCAAGCGAAATGTAAGTATTGGCTCATTGCTATAAGATAGATGGCAAGTTATCTTATCCTAGTGCGTCATCTTTGAGCTAACACAGTGATGTCCTCGTCTGCGCTTTGGTGTATGATTCCCCAAAATCTCCTGTTTTTTTTTGTCAAAATATTTATTTTGTCTTGCTGCCATCAGCCTCTTTTGAAACAAAGTTTGTCGTCTTGCTGTGAAAAACTGCCACATGCCGAGAATCAAGAACACCATTCATTCATTGCTCCTTTGTTGTGTCTCATTTAAGACGATGTCACGGCAGTAGAGGTGGCGCAACTATGACGATCAGCCCCACGTTAAGGCTGCACTAAACTGCAGTGGAAAAGCAAGCTCAGAAAAGTAAAGCGAGCAGAGTCGAGTCGAGTCGAACCGTAACGTGCAGTTGAAAAGTGCCATTAGATGTTAGGGACTGACTCACAAACTGACTCACCTCAGTCACCATTCACTTGTGCTATTTGTTTCCAAAAATGAAAGTGAATGGTCATATTCTGTAAAACCTCCTTTTGCGTTCCAAGAAAGTAGTCAATCAGGTTTGTAATAACATGAGGGTGAGTGAATGTTTTTGGACTCAGACTATCAAAAATTTTCAAAATAAATCATCCATCTACAAAATGCATCTGTCTACAGTCATTAATTTTACCAACAGCTGGGGTATGTGGTTTAATGCTGATGAACTGACTGTGCAGTACATAGCGTCTTATTTCAGTGCATTACCTCTTGACCCTGGATCAGTGGACTTCCCACAATTCATAATCCAGCATCATCGCACAGACAACAAAACTAGATGAATCAAATTGCAAGTCCATTGTTGGCTAATCCAGGATTATTGGCACTTTTTCAAATGTTTCCAAATGTCTATAATGGCAAATTGTAGCAAAAATGTCAGACTTATCTAGTTGAGGCAGGGCATGACATCCCCTTTCCAAAAAAAAAAAAGCTAAACAGGTTGGGTACGGGCCTGAATGCCTCAATGCGAGACATGAAGTTTAAATCTCTCTGATGTGTGCTATATATTGAGCAGTAGTTCAAGATAAATTGCTTAAATTTATCTCCAAAATAGAAAGACAAAGGTATTTATTTCAAAATGAGCTGTCAAGAACACAAAATGAGAGATAGTTTAGTTCAGGACATCATTTTAAAGGTTAGCAGTAGCTCAAATAGAATCTGTTTGCTAAAAACTGTTTTTTAAAAGATTGTTTAAAAAAAAAAGCTGAGTTTGGTCCTGTGAACCACATGAACTATTGATGTAGTGATTCAATTTACACTGTTGATCAATGAGAGCCAGTTTAGATGTAAAATTCTATAGATGTATCAGATATCTGGCTAAAGATGTCAAAATCCACAAGCCCCACAAACAAAAGGACAGAAAAATCACTAATGCAATATCTGTCACGGTTCGTGCACCACGTGAACCAAGGAAAAAATGCAGATAATGGGATTTTATTAATCAAATAAAAGTGAAAACAAAAAAGGAAATGGAAAAACAAAACCTCCACAAGTGGAGAAACAACACAGTCCAGGGCAACTAAATAAAGATGGGTTGGGCCGGAGCAAAACGAAAACAAAACAGGAGACACTACTGACGAGACAGACTGGATCAGGAAACAAGACGAACTGGCATAGAACAGCGCACACAAGGAACTAAAATAGGGAAAGAAATCAAACAGGTTAACAGATGACAGGTGAAACAAATGAACTAATAAAAGGCAAACAAGGAGGCGGGGTGTGACGCGAGACTGAGAGACATGCGGCAATACAGAAACAAAACAAAGCTGTGTGCTCTCACAAGATACAAACACCCGAATGACATGAGCGCATATTGCCAGAAACAACAGCAATGTGCACTCATGTCAAGCGCCAGAAAAGACAGGACATTTGTGCGAGGGCTCGGCCACAGATAAACAGGCAACTAAGACCGAGGTAGCCGAACCCCAGCACAACATGACAACGGATGGCAACCCGGATGCACAGCCCAACATGAGCACAACACGAAGCACGGCCGAGGCTGCGAGAGACAAACACAAAACAATTGACACGTGTGCATGCCGCAAGATAACATAAGAGCAATGCACACGTGCCAATAACCAACAAGACAAGATAATGCATGACAACGCCAAAAGGGCAAGCCAAGCATTCTCACATAGACTAGACAAGACACAAAACAAGGATGTCAGAGCTCAGTCACAGAAACAACAAAACACAATCTATATAAGTGGCTGAACCCTGTCCAGTAGGTGGCAATATGCATGAATAATGTAAATCGGCAAAAACAAAGAAGAAAGTGGAAGTAAAATGGAGATTTATAGTAAAAAAGGATGTAAATATTGATCTGTTTCTCACCCACACCTATCATATTGCTTCTGAAACCACCAGTCTTATTGATTAATTTTACACTGCCTTAATATACTTTTTGGACCTTCAAAGTTCTGGCCACCATTCACCTGTACAGTATGGACCTACAGAGCTGAGATAGTCTTCTAAAAATCTTTACTTGTGTTCAGTAGAAGAAAGAAAGTCAATACACATCTGGGATGACATGAGCGTGAGTAAATGATGAAAGAATTTACATTTTTGGGTGAACTATCCCTTTAAGTATACAGCTGGTAATCTCACACATGTCGCCAGTTGTTTCAGAAGAAATTTCAACAATGTCACAAAATGTGCTCAAATTTGCAAAGATACCTGCAATCAAAAGTCAGAGATTTAAAAAAATAAATAAAAAAAAACTCCTTTGGTTCCTTTGGGAAAGCTTGTTACCAAACACATCGGTCTTTTTACCTTTTACTCTTTATAAAGCATGCAATTGAGCTTGGCGTGTATATAAACCATTCCTCACCATTCTTTCTTTTTCACACAGGTAGAAAAGTCCAATGAAAAGAAAAATCATCATTTAACTCGTCTAACAAAAAATAACAGTTTTTCATACATCCTAATAACACAATGGACAAAAGCAAGTGGCCTGTCTGCCCATTGATTTAACATAAAGCATAATTCTCTCTTTATGGACTGGCATACTGTTGAAATCCCTGCAGTTTCCATGGTTACTTCACAAAAACACTCCAATGCACATGTGCAGCGAGAGCTGCGGCACTATGACTGCAAAGCTTCACTACCAATGAATGTGTATGAGAGCCATTCTTTATGAAATAAAAGTCCTGGAACATATTGGAATAGGTAACATGTATGCACTTGTTGCAGATGTTTTGTAGACACATGCAACACCATATTCCCATCAAAAACTCCCACAATTTATCATTTCTCTGTTCAAGTCCTTTGTCTGAGGCTAAAATAGAAATCCCCATATCTGGCATAAGGGCTGAAAGTGTTTACCTCAACCACTACCTAAGTGATTAGCGCTGTATGCATGTCTAAGTCAGGTATAGATGGTAACAACTTGTTGGTTCATGACACATTCATAACACCAATTTGAGGACAAAGCACCTTGGTAACACTTAATACCAATATACCCAAAGAAATATTCCAGCAGCAGCTCCACCCATATTTCAAGACATTTTCCAGCAAGTTCCTCATTCAGTGATAGAACCTGTTATTAATAGTTATGTAAGTACTATTAAATGAAATCCCTATCTGTGACCTTATAAATGTTGCCACTGCCAGTGTTCAATGAAGCTCAGCGTTTATGGCTGTAGCTTAGTTTTGATGGCCTTTCAAGACCTGAATACAGTGGTCTGCTCTCATGACATATCCCTGAGGAAAAAGAGGCCATCAAATACAAGTAAACCTTCAAAAACCTTTTTGCCAAAAATAATATATAGGCCTACTTGCTCTATACATATGCTTTACTGATGTAAAGATCTCTATGACACAATTATGTCTGTGTTACGACTGAGGTGTTGCATGCACAGTCAGTGCAGGCTTGTTGAGCAAATTGGGCCACGATGGACTTTGATGTGGGGATCAAATAAACTAGCTTTCATCTTGCACTGCAGCTGTTTAAATTAGCAAAACAACAGTATCTTTCCATTTCTCAAAACCAATTTTGCTACAGGGGCCATTCACACAGGACGCGTTCTTGCATTTAGAACCAGGAAGATTGACCGCAATGGAATGAATCAGATCGCAGGGGTCTTAAGACAAGTTTTTAAAAGTTTTGGGGGATGCTAAGACTGAATTTGTTCTTGTGCTAAAAAGCTTGACGCACTGGGCACCGCTATGATGATTCTGATTGCCACTAGAAACTACCTAAACAAGTGATCCAGATGGAGAACAACAACCATTTTAAGTGTCCATTGGAGTAAAAATGTGTTCAGGCTCAACTTGTGCAGCTTAAATTTAATGATACCAACGTAACTAACAGTGACCCACTACTTCAAGTCTACACACTCCCTATACTTTGACAGATGAGACACTGTCAAAAGACGATCATCGTGACACTGTATCGGCACTATGGAGCAACGAGTTTTTTGTAATTGGGAATTTATACAAATGTAATACGCTAAACATCACACTATCTGCTAAAACATATGCAGATGCGAGTGAAAACACAGGAGACCTAGGAGGGAAATGAAAACAGCCTTTCGTTATGATTCGTGGAAAACTCCTGCATTCAGAAAAAAAAGTGGATAAAATAACTTGAATTCTGTACTTTCCTTCTGAATCTCTCACCAAATGTCATCTAGTGTAGCACTAGCAATACTTTTTCAACATTCGTATTGAATTCTACTCTATTGATATTCGTTTCTTGTTGGGAGTCATGCAAACCAATGGACGTGATATGATAAAAATGTAATGGCCTTTATGTAGACTCAAAGAGTTTGTAAAAGTGCATTACCCTTCAGAATTGGTCTCTATGTTTCTAAGCTCCAGGTGATTGCAAAAGTTTTTGTGTTTTTCATTTCATTTTATTCCCCAAAAGAAAAGCATAGTTTGTTAAAGTTACCTTAATTAAAACCATTCTTGTTAATGTTTATGAATAAAACTAAATGTAATTTTTACATAGGTGTCATACTTGTTACTTTTAACATATATTTTAATTTATGAGTAATCAATTACTTGTTTTTTGTGGGTTAGAGTACTTGACTAAAAAATTGCCCAACGAAAATGCCCATCCCTATAATAGCTACAAGACGTAAACAATATGTGTTAGCATGATTTTAATGAGACGCTTATTAAACGCTTACTACTTTTTCTGAGAAGTTATCTCCAATTATACAACTTTGTTGCCATAACGACCCTAAAACCGACAGTAAAAAAAACTATTTAATGGATGACTTTTATTGTAAATGCCTTAGCCTACTGTAACCTCACATTTTTGATTTTGTTAAAGATAAGGAGGGACGAGTCAAAATACGTTTTGAAGTAATTAACATTAGCTATGCCACAGATGCTGTCCATTGAGCTCAACTTGTATTGAACCCGGAATATTCCTGTCACTTCTAAAACGCAAGACCCCAAAACAGTACTAAAGATGACTAAATATGTTCCTTTGACGGGTAGGCCTTCATGGTGATCATAGACAGAAATACAATAAACGCGTCTTGTTATTACATGCCTCTATTACATGCGTAACACCCGCGTTATTATCCAACCCTCGAGCATCTTGGAGAAGCTAGTGTAAAGGATCATTTATTGTTACCAACACAGCCGTGCACCATAAACGTCCATCGCAACACACAGGAACTGTTACAATATTAACAAACGTTAATTGTGCTCTTGAAACATCAACCATTTAATGCGGGTCTTTAATTTAACTCTCCTGAGCTTCAATAAGATCTTTCAGACGCAGCACTTATTAGAATAAATACTCTGAGAGAGAGAGAGAGAGAGAGAGAGAGAGAGAGAGAGAGAGAGAGAGCTGACCTGGCGGGAAAATGGAACTCACCTGTACAGTTGCCGTACCGCTTTCCCGCCACACTGTCCAGCAGCGCCAGCGCTAGATTATCTGGAGTGTCTGCGGGCAGCGGCGTCCAATTCGTGTCCAGACTCGCCTCTGAGCTCTGCTCGTCGCTGGACAGCGACGGGCTTCTAATGTCTGCAGTGGCGGAGGGCCAGCATGGCGCTTCTTCTGTCTCCGGACTGAAAACCTCCCTGGCCGGACCGCTCTCGGGAGACGTCTCCCTGAAGAACGGCACCACACGGGACAGGCTGGCCCGCCGCCTCGATGCCCCGGTGCCGGTGGCCTTGTCCCCGAAACCACCGGCCCGCGTGAGTGCGTTGGTCTGCTTCTTCAAGAACTTTTCAAGAGGCTTCATTCCAGCCGGCATTTTGATGACCGAAATCGCAAGAAGGTCCTGTGTGTTGATCGTAATTAATACTCAATAGGCTAATTAACACTGATGAAGACGGATTAGACGTGAGCGTCTACATCATAGCTGATAATAGCGACAATGTATAAAATAATTGATGATATTCTCCCTTCTGGACAGAGGTGTCAAGAATAAAAGACGGCCATTAGAACAGATTCAATGTTTCAAAATACAAGTGGATGCTGCTCGAGTCCCCTACGACGATAGGAAAAAAGATCCAAACGTATCCCAGGGAAACCCGTCTTCCACTGCAGTCCTTCAGGTCGTATATCAGAGAAGAAGGCTAAATGTGTATTAGGCTTACCATTGCCACTGTCACGAAGCCTTGATTGTGGAGTCAGTTAGAACAATAATCAGATACAAAAGATAACGATAGAATTAGCGGGTTTTAAAACGAGCTGTTTTTAATGCATATATAAATCAGTCTCTGTCAAGATGCTGGACCATGCAGATGAATCGTCTATGGCAGCAGTTCTAAAGGAAAAAGGCTTCTGTCGGAGACTCAATCCTTATGATTCCGTGTAGGTAGATCCCTGATCGGTTCAATGCTCGAATCCTTATTTATTTCTCTCTTTATGTATGGTTCCGTGTTTTCTGCGCTTCGAGTCCGCTCAAATATTGCGCTCCGTCGCACTCACATACAGTATACACACCCATCGTGGGTGTGTGTGTTAGTGGGTCTCTCTCTCTCTCTCTCTCTCTCTCTACCCGCCTTCTCTGCAGCTGAGCGCGTGTGTTATTGGTGGTGTCAAGAGATATTGCTCAATTGCTTTGAATAGCAGCAATTGCAGTCACAAGCTCATGGGCAAATCGTGCACTTCGAAATGTGAAATATATAGCCTACCATGTTCAGAGTTTCCATAAATAGCTATACTTAAATGTCCGTAAATTAAATTTAATTCGTAAATTGTATTAAAGGGATAGTTCACCCAAAAATTCTCTCATCATTTACTCACGCTCATGCCATCCCAGATGTGTGTGACTTTTTTTTCTTCTGCTGAAAACAAACAGATATTTTGTAAAGAATACCTCAGCACTGAAGGTCCATACAATAAAAATAGGTAGTAAAAAAGGAATTCAATATTTATCTGGGTATCACCCACAGCTATTATATCGCTTCTGAAGACATTGATTAATCCACTGGAGTCTATATTACTTTAATGCTGCCTTTATGTGATTTTTAGAGCTTGAAAGGTCTGATCACCATTCACTTGCATTGTATGGACCAACAGAGCTCTCTCAAATCACTGTTTGTGTTCAGCAGAAGAAAAAAAAAGACATAAATATCTTGGATGACATGAGGGTGAGTAAATGATGAGAGCATTGTCATTTTTGGGTGAATCCCTTTAAATTTCTTTTTTATAACAGTGGTGTCTTATACCACTAAAGTACATTTTTTTTAATTCATTTTGAACTTTTATGACACAAATAACATATATACAATGTTTATGGACACCGGTTAGGCCTATAGGAAACATGGCACAGTGCCACATATAGGCTACACATACACAAAACTTACAAGGAAAAGAAGACAAATAATCTCAGAATTCAAATAATAATATTTTACTTGCATTTAAACGTATCAGCAATAACAATTACTGTATTTAAACTATGTTTACCAATGGTACATTTTACATAAAGGATGACAAAGTATATAGCCTATATTGTTTTGGAAAAGCATTTGCTTAGCTTAGCGGGGAAAAAACAGTATGCAAAAGACAAATAAATAAAACTGGCTAAAAGTAGTGCAAAGTAGAATTAAGGAAGTAACAAACAACTATTTCAGCTTTTAATGAGACTGACTATTAAATTAAAAATACATTTAAAATGCAATTCACACAAACCATTTACTTGAATACACCTCTTCTATGATGAGCATATATTCATATTTTTAAGTCACATTGATTTTTGTTCTGGGGCTGAAAGTAAAAAATGTCATGTGGTGTCCAGAGTTAGTAAAAAAAAAGCTGCAATTCCATGAAAAAAGAAATGTTTGCATGACTAGTGCGGAATAATATTTTATTGTTATTTCTTTAAAAATCAAGCAGTGATACAACTGTCTTTTAAAATATGATTCATATTTAAAAACGCTTGTGTTCACCAAATCAATGTCGTGGTGTAACCAACATGTAGTGTAGGTAGTTATTTTGTTGTTTATGTTGACCACAAAAACCATAAAACAGAGCTGAGTTTTTAGACCCTCAAGACTAAGCGTTTTTTTACAAATCAACCACTAGTTAATATGAGCAAATTAACTGATTGAACGTAGCTAAATTCTTTAAGAAAGAACCTGAGACTTGTGAAATAAGACCACTGTGGTGTATCGATTACAGTTGGCATGTGTGTTGTTCCCCATAAGGGTCTACAGTTGACCAGCTGTATGCCAGTGTTTTAATGCTGGTTTCAGATAGCCCAGTTGGAAAGCACAGAAAATGCTTATCTCTTACACAACCACTTCATGCTCAGTCTCACAAACATTTAAGGGTCTTTAATCAAAGGCCGTAATTTAGAGACAAATGCCAACAGCCTAAAGCTTGAAGCCTGGTCATGGTAGCCTAAAAGGTGCAAGCCAATGGGGCAAGCAGTTTTATCTATCATCAGTGTTGTGTTACTTCAGGATGTCCATGCGTGGTGTCCTGTTCAAACGTCTGTCAGGAAACAGTATACCACGACACCTATGACGGGTAAATATGGGATCCATTTACCGTCACACACTACGCTAGGCTTTTATAATTAAATACGTAATTATTTTACCATATGGGAAGGTTGAAACCAAATGTTGTTGATATACTTTATTCAGCATGTTATTTTGATCACCCAATTGAAACCAATTGAAATGTGACCTCAATTTCTGTAATGCTGCACATATCATATGGCAATGATTGTCTTTTCGGAAGGGAGTGTGTTGATATGGAATTCAGCAGCATTGAGGTTAATATATTCTACCCAACAGTGGTTGGCGGAAGTCCACCACTGAAAATGTCACTGATAACAAGATAAAAACCTTTTCTCTGATCCGCTTTAAAGGGATAGTTCTGATGAACACAGAAAAAAAAGCTGTGGTTAAAGCTTCCACCACACATGTGATGACTCACTGTGCACGGCAGAGTTAAAACTGCAGAATAGGTATTTCCGCCCTCCATGACATCACACAGAAGAATTTGTTCAAGTTACACTCAGTGGAATGCACCTCAGCTATCCCTGATAATCCTAGTTAATTCTAAACAATGTGTATATGTTTTTGAAAGCTAAAAACTGCAGGCTATAAAGAATCAGTATGGTATAAATAGCTCTGCGTCAGTAGAGGTCATCGTTGCCACCATGGAAATGAGTGTGAAACTATGCTGCAGCAAGATGGAAATCACACATCAAGCAAACCGTTGCAGTCATCCTTTGGCCACAGAACTTACACAACATCCACACTCAGTCTCTTCACTTCTCCTTAACTTATCTAGATAGTCTCCTTGTTAAGTGATATTTTGAGGGGCTTTCCCTGACACTTCTCACCATGTTCACTCCTTGCTTTATTCCACTTCTACCTCTGTGGTTTCTATGTGTGAGTGTCTGTAAAATGACATAGTCAAGTGTTTGTCATATCGTTAGTCATATGACCTTCCCTGAAGATGAGCCATGATTTTAACGTGTAGACTGTGACTTCATCATTAGAAGCCCCTACCCCAAAACGTGTAGGGTTCCCAGTCATGGAAATCCTGAAAATATGAGGATTTTTAAATTGTGATTTCCAGGCTTGGAAAGTCATGGAAATAAAAAAAATAAAATCCCATGATGAATATTAAAGCAATTAGCCACAAAACAGTCGTGTGTTACAGTGACTTGAGTGGCTTATTGCTTTTATTAAACGGTGGTAACAGCAATATGATCAACAGCAACATAAATGTTCAGTAAACAGTGAACCCTTTAAGCTCGGATGGGCTTGCCACCGGAAAAATTATTATCAATATATTAATAACTACAGTCTTGACCAACACAAAATAGGGATCTTTGTAAAGCTTAGAAGCTGTATTTAGAATGCATGTAAACATTATGACCAAAACTGTGAAATTTGGGGACAAATCAGAAGAATGTATTGAAGAGTTTGTACTGCACATATGACTATAATCTGTGAAAACATCAACTGATCAAATAGCCATGGGTCATATGTTGTTGGAAAACGGGCAGACTGGCCGTAGGGAGCACCTGGACTTTTCCCAGTCAAAAATTGTGAGATTAAATTTACACAGGCTTTCCATAGTGAGTCAAATGTCTCTATAATGTTTTTTATTATCTCAACAAAAGAATCTGAGTGGTAATGAACCCATAAATTAATGAACTCTAAAGCAAGATGAGGTCCTGCAACTGGTAATTACATGAATGAATGTTAAAATTAGGGATGCACCTATATATATATATATATATATATATATATATATATATATATATATATATATATATACATTTTGGTTAATACCGATATGACCGATATGAACATTGATAACTGCTTAGCCATTTTTATAACTAGCATAGAAAATGATTTTTCTGTCTGAATTGGGGGGGAAAAACAGCTCCTGGAAAATGTAACCATCTTTTTGTCACTGGAAAAATGTTTCCCTATTTTCATGAATTTACCATAAGCCCTGATATTATCTGCTTGTAATATCAGCCTAATATTTTTACATACCTAATCAAGGCCGATAATAATAAAAAAAAATAATAATATTGGCCCATTCTGATATGAACACCAATATATAGTGCATCACAAAATGAAAAATAACCATTTGTATTTGTATTAGTTTCCACACACACAAAAAAATTGTATTCCAACAAAAGACATAGTCATTACTATGGTAATTCCATAAGCATATTTGTCGTTCTAACGAACATGACTATCTAATATACTTGGCAGTGGAGCCCACCAGTCCTTGTGGATACGTAAACCCACCCACACACACTCTCAGATGATGGATGACCTCAAGAGCCTAACACACTTGCCCTGGAGTGAGGAGAGCAGAGCTCACATCTGCGATGACTCAATAAATACATCCCCCACCCCTCCATGCCATGCGCTATTTTACACAACACAAACACACACATACAAGTACGGACACTCACTATGCTGTCATTCTGCTTTGTGAAAAAGCCTGTAATGTATTGTACAGATGAATAAATACAACAAAACGCTAATGTCATAAGTCAGAATACTGAGACACGCAACCTTGTATATTCACAATAAACAACAGACCACTCCACTAGACTGGAAACCCAAATACAGACAGAGGCCTCTCATGTGTGAAAATTATTTCTTTCTTTCTCTCTCTCTGTCTATATATATATATATACTGTATATATTTTTATGTTCATTTATATACTAAATTTCTTTAATATGTATAAATCTCTCCCTCTCTCTCTCTCTCTCTCTCTCTCTCTATATATATATATATATATATTAAAGAAGGTGAGTAAATACATTCTTATAAAAATACATACACATAAATATTTGTTCAGTATATATGCTCATATACACACAGACAAAGATGTTCTATGTCCAGTGTGTGTGTGTGTGTGTGTGTGTGTGTGGATTATTTATCCAGTAAGGATATTACCCTTAACACATTAAAGGGTAACTAAACCCTAAACCAACTTTTTTTAGTTAATGATCTGTAAGAATGGGGCTTTATTATTACTGGTCATTGATTCAAGTAATTTTTTTGACATTTGTGTATAAAGTGTTTTAATTCTACAATATATGGTGTAAAAACGTCTGAGTGCTGCCCTCTTCAGGTTGAACGGTGGCTACTGCGGTTGAATTTTCCTATTGGCTGTTTGCGGTACTTCAGCTGACGTAAGCAGGTTCCAACTCACCACGCCCTTGGTACGAGCTACCACGCCCATGGCAGTATAAAAACCATCTCGTTTCGTCAAAACCACTGTAGCGAGTCAGGAGTTGGAATTGCGAGTATTGAAAACGATCAGGATAGAGTATTTTAGCATATATTTAGCATAGCATTTATATAGTTATTTAGATTATTTAGTGTAGTCTAGGTAGTTAATTAGCATATTTGTTAGTGTAGTATTGTTAGAAGCATAGTTAGTTAGTTAGTAGCATAGTATTGCGTCAGTTAGGATAGCTTCAAGTTAGCGTAGATTATCTGTATTTAGTACAGTGGTCAGGATGGTACGTAGGTGTAATGTTGCTGGTTGCAACAGCACTGCTGGACTGTACTGCTTTCCATATAGACTTGGAAATTAGGCGCCAGGGGTTGCACGTCCTTGTTCTGGAAGACCGCGAGTTCCTGCCTAGAGCTGGAGGAGTGTGCAAACTGCATTTTACGCGGGATTGCTTCTCCAACGCAATGGAGGTGGAAATGGGCTTCTCCAAACAGCTCGCGCTGAAAAGCGACGCGGTGCCAAACGCTGCTCCTCCTGCATGGACTCCACCACCGCAGTGGCGTCTTGAGGTGAGTGACCATATATATTTGAATCACAATTTATGGTTAGGCTAAAGTTAATCCTCTGGGGTCGACAAACGCGCGTTCGCGATGCGGGAGTGTTAAACGTATTGCACCCTTATACATTGTGTTACGGTATTGACTACCTGTATATTTTTATTTGGAGGTATACGGTTTTGTACATGATGACGTTACGCTTTACGTCACATTCTTCTAAGTTGAGAGAACAGCTAACTGATGTTATGTTCAAGTGAAGCTCGCTAAATAAAAATCCTGCTAAAAGGATAAACATCACTGAACAGCGTTTCGTTTGTTTTTCCTGCACGCGAGTGAAGGTGAATGTGCACTCGGATGCTCAACAGGGAGTTAAAACCGCAGTTTGAGCCAGCGGCTCGAATTGATATGGCTCCGGCCCTGTGTCCACAGACAATTCACCCTCCTCCACTTCAGGTGAAGGTGGGGGAGAAAGGTCCTCGACTTCAAAAGACCGCTCCGTGGCAAAGCCACTTGCGTCACTCCAGTCACTCTCCATTTTAGAGTCTGACAGCAGCTGTCAATTAATCTGTCACTACGGGTCTCAGGTGCACGCCCCCTGCTCAGCCCCGCCCTCGGTTCGTCCCCTCTATCCCCGCTGGGGTCTGCCCACTTTTCGAGCATTTTTCAAATATTGCTAGTGGGTGGAGTCAGACTCTGAGCAGGGGTTTAGTTACCCTTTAAACAAACCCACTTTGCAGCACTGTGAAATACAAATATAAAGACCCTATTCCCATCCCTGACACCCAAACACATTATAAGCTGTTTGTCTTATCTTGGTGCTGGCAGATTGAGATGGTAATGTGACCCCTGAAGAACATTTTCAAAAACACATTTTAATGGGATTATGATTCGTTGTGATCCTCAGGCTTGTAGCATAATATATTTGTCATTTGAGAAGTGTTACAAATAATTGAATCATGTCAGATGTCATAATGTTGACTGTATTGAGAAGACCTGAAACCAGATAGGTAACTTTCATAATAAAATTGATAGACATACTTCCAGTCATACTGGTCAAGTTTAAAGAGATAGTTCACTCAAAATTTCTCTTAATTTCATTCCAATCGAGTCTTACGATAAGTGATAATAATAGTACGAGATTACAGGGAAATGATATATATGAACAGTTTCAGTCAGGATTTAGGCCCCATCACAGTACAGAGACTGCACTTATCAGAGTTACAAATGACTTGCTCTTATCATTTGATCACGGCTGCATTTCTCTTCTAGTGCTTTTAGATCTTAGTGCTGCCTTCAACACCATAGACACGACATTCTCTTGAATAGGCTGGAGATTTATGTTGGCATAAGTGGACTTGCATTAGCATGGTTCAGGCCCTGTTTATCTGACCGCTAACACTTTGTATGTGTAAATGAGGAATTGTCAAAGCAAACAAAAGTTAAGTATGGAGTGCCACAGGGATCAGTTTCAGGGCCTCTGCTTTTCTCCTTACATATGCTTCCCCTGGGAAATATTATCAGGAATCGTGGAATACGATACCCAACTTTATATTTCTTCTAAACCTGATGAAATTTCACAATTCTCCAAATTAGCAGTGTATCAATGATATCAAAGATTGGATGGCCGGGGCCTGGGTAGCTCAGTGAGTATTGACGCTGACTACCACCCCTGGAGTCACGAGTTTGAATCCAGGGTGTTCTGAGTGAATCCAGCCTGGTCTCCTATGCAACCAAATTGGTCTGGTTGCTAGAGAGGATAGAGTCACATGGGGTAACCTCCTCGTGGTTGTGATTAGTGGTTCTCGCCCTCAATGTGGCATGTGGTAAGATGTGCTTGGACTGCGGAGAGTAGCATGAGCCTCCACACACGGTGTCATACACAATGAGCCACGTGAAGTATAGAGGCAACTGAGACTTGTCCTTCACCACCCAGATTAAGGTGAGTAACCACACCACCACGAGGACCTTCTAGTGTGGGAAATGGGCATTCCAAATTGGGAGAAAAGGGGATAAAAATTTAAAAAAAGATTGGATGGTCAGAAATGTCTTTGTACTCAATTCACTAATTATTGGACCAAAAACCTCTAAAAATAAGCCGCTAAAATATAATTTGTCTTTCGATGGATGTACTGTTATGTATCTTCTACAGCAAAGAACTTAAGTGCTATATTTGATACCTATCTGTGCTTTAAAAATCAAATTTCCAACATTTGTAGAACAGCATTCTTCCACCTCAGAAATATTGCTAAGTTATGACACATGCTCTCTGTTGCTGATACCAAGAAACTAATTCATGCATTCATGACCTCAAGACAATTATTGTAAAGCATTACTGTGAAAATCTCCAGCAAGATCAATAAATAAACTTCAATTGGTTCAAAATGCAGCTGCCAGAGTGCTGACTAGAACCAAGACATATGATCATATTAGCCCAATTTTATCATTGTTACATTGGCTACCTGTTAAATTTCATATTTATTTTTAAATTCTGTTAACTACATACAAAACGTTATTAGTTCTTGTGTGTTTTATGGTAATTGCGATGCTCCAGTCTTGAATGTGCACAAGCAAGATTGAGATTTGAGAGAAAAGTGAAGGCAAACTCTGAATACTGACTTACATGTCGCTATCGTATGGCTTCAGAAGACTTGGAATGTATAGTGCACAAATCGAAGGGGCTACTTTTATCTTCTATCTCTTTTGGCACTTGACAGCCCCCAATTCACTCATATGGAAAGCAGAAGACAGGACATTCAGCCTAACATCTGCTAAGTGTTTGGAAGAACATGGTGTTAAGTAAATGATGACAGAATTTTCTTTTTTGGGTCATAAAACTACTAAAGAGGCTGCTAGTTTTTAGTGTAAGGTTTAAGCAAGGGTATGGATAGAGAGAAAACAGACTTATCATGGACAAAACAAACAGTTGCATCTTTTTGTATATAACAATTGTGTAGAACAATAGCACATTAGACACGCTCACCCATGCATTCACATAGTGATACATGGAGGTTAAGGCAATTTCATTGGCTGTGATATCACACATCACTGTTGTTTTCGGCTGTGAAGAGAGGGTGAGAAAAACACAAGTGCAGAAAAAGGAGACAATCAATCTAAAGAAATGACAACGAATGGGGCACAGAAGTCTGAGTCACTGTTGATGAGTTTGTGTGAGTGAGCATCTTTGCTTGAGCTTGATACACACATATACACACACGCATCTCATAATACAAGCACATAATTTGTCTCAATGCATGGATGCTCCCAAACAGCTCCCATGAATCATGCAAAAGTTTAATGACACCCACACAGACTCCCGCTCTTATGCGGGGGGTGGGGGGGGATGGGGACAATGACATGACTCTGAAAGACAGCTATGGGCTTTGTTTGGTTACTGTCATTCTGCAAAGACGACAGAGGGGGAGGTCCCCCTCCCCAGCGATGTGCATCTCTGACACAAAACAATAGATGAGAGAGGGTACACTGTTAAATATGCAGTGACTGCCAATATAAAGCATTCAAAATGCACTAGTGACAAATACTATAAAAGATAGCAAGTAAAGTGTACAGAATTCAGGTGTTTTAAATCTTTAAGTCTGATTTAGGCCGAGATCATGCTCAGGGTTGGATTGAGTCAGATTATGAAATTCCCGTAGAATTGTGCAATGTTTGAGTTCAGTTTGGGGTCAGTCTCTCTAAAGATTCATTCATGACTTAATGTCATTATTTGGTCACCCCCATGTCTTTCCAAACCTGTATGATGAAAGCTTATTGTCACCAGGGGCTGTCAAGCTCCAGAAATTACTAAATAAAAAACAAAATACTATAAAAAGGCCATAACTGCTGCTCATACAAAGTCCAAGTCTCCTGAAGCCAGTAACAGATCAGGATTTAAATAGTTATCCACTGAAAATCTTCCCCTTCATCATAATTCTCAAATAATAATAATTATTTAATACCGCATGTAAAAATGCACCATGACAGGTCATGTTAAAGACATCAAATGTGAATGGTTTGAGTGACTCGTAACAGATTCCACTGCAAAGTGAAGCTACAGTGTTGGTAAGTTACTCAAAAAAGTAACCAAAAGCAAAATATTAATTCTCTACTTCTCTAAAATGTTACTGATTACTTAAATTAAAATTTCCAATTACTGTACTTTCTACTTTCTAAAACAGTTTTTAGCTCCAAAAATTCACCAAAATGTCTATATTTCCTTGTTTTTTTTATTGCACACAAATCATCAACTCGGCACAACACCTTTCTCCCTTATAATGACTTGAGGCACGGTTGGATGGCGAAATTCCACGCACGAAATACATTCATCTTAATGGGAATCTGCGCAATTGTGTATTTCACATGATTGACTTCCGGTGGTGAAGAATTTCCCCTCACGCATTTCATGTAGAGTTAAAATTTGGTGAACTTTGACAGGTGAATTTGCAGCGTTGACCAATATGCCTTATTCACAGTAGCACCATCTTTGATTTTTGATGGAGATGGAAATGAAAATGAGGCTGTGAGGAATAGACTTACTGTCTCTTCAATGACATGCACTGCATAAAGCTCAATAAGCTTCTAGATCTGGGGCCTGGGTAAAGCAAGTAAAGACAGCAAGTAAAGATGCTGACTACCACACCTGGAATCGTAAGTTCGAATCCAGGGCGTGCTGAGTGACACCAATCAGGCTTCCTAACCAACCAATTGGTAATTATTAGGGCTGCCAATCGGTTACATTTTTTTATCGAATTAATTACATGGTGTCCCAATTAATTAATCGCGATTAATCGCATATACAAATATTTGCTGAGAAAGCCCCTCATATAACAATAACTCAATATATAATGATTATACATATTTATATCAATATATAATTATACATAGTTATCTATTTAAATATTAAAATATATATATATATATATATATATATATATATATATATGTATATTATTCAGATAATTAAAATGCATTCTGGTGGCAGAAGAGTTAATCATTGATAAGACAATTCAAAAGGCGGCTTTAGAGTACAATGTATTGTTTACTACCATATTATTGATCATAAGTCAATCATTGACATACAGTTCACAGCAATCCATTACACAAGTGAATTTGTCAATCAGTTGGAGATTTATTATGAGGGCTAATTTAAGGGGCCGTCAATTTACACCTACGTCAGACGTCTCGGGTGTGTTGCATCATAAACATAAAATGTTTAGGTCACTGTGTCAAGTTAAATATAGTTTAATACTCAATCTTTAAATTAATCTTGAGATCCCTTAGATCGCATTTGCGCTCCTTCGTGTGTTTTCAACGCAAGAACGTAACGCATGTTTGTTGTTCTGCCTACTGAAGTGTTTTCTTCACTGTATAAACTGTATGTTGCTCACACAGCTGAAGTTTCACTTACTGCCCTCTGGAGTAAACAGGTGGTACTACAAGCTTGCATTTCTCAGGAATCTTCCTTATTATGGTCTGTGGGCAGTGCAATTAATTGCGTTAATTTTTTAAAGCGTAATTTTTTGTAAAATTAATCGCACTGAATTAACGCGTTAAATCGACAGCCCTAGTAATTATATAATGCTGTCCACTGTCCTTTTCTGCGTATCGTGGCGCCATTTTGTGTTCCGTTCTGCATAACGCAGCGGCTCATTTTAACTTATCGCAGCCCATTCCGCCAGTTTCTCGGCCGACCCACCGGACCCCTTGGTTCTCCCGATGGCTAGTCCTCCCCTGATCAGCCCCAAATTAAGTTGGCCCACCAGGAAAATGCCTGGTATGCCATATTACCAGTCCAACCCTGTCCTCCGCCACCTGGATTGAGGAGTCACTACGCCACCATAAGGACTTAGAGTGCAATGGGAATTGGGCATGCCAAATTAGGGAGAAAAAGGGGAGAAAACCCAAAACATTTTCCACAACTCATGTTGTGCAAATGCAAGATATTTGTTAAGTGTTTTGTCAACAGAACAGTCTCGTTGTGCGGAATTTCACCACACAGAGATAAATGTGACCATGCCTTTAGGGGTGCACACCTTTCAAATCTCACAAAATCGCTAAAAGGCGTACAAATGTACATAACCACTGTAAAACAAAACAACAAAAAAAAAAAAAATTTTTTTACATAAATAGTATTTTTGAAATATGTATTTACTTAAAAGTAATTAAAATAATTGAAAGTCAGAAATGTTAATCTGATTACAAGAATTTAAAAAGTAATGAGCTACACTACTTCGACTAGAAAAAGTAACTAATAACAGTAACTAAATTGTAATCTGATTACACAGATCACTGGATGCTAATAAATATGCTGAAGTTAGCATATGAAGATTTAAGTCACAGCAGAGGGCTTTTCAGTGAATAACAATGTAAATTTCAATCAGTTCCTCACACAGATCTTTTATGTGCCTTCCGAAGACTTGGAGTAAAGTGTATGGACTACTTCTATGGTGCTTTTTTGTCCTTTTTTGTCTCTATGAACAACTGTTTTAATGCAAATATCTATGTGAACATTGTTAAAAAATGTTTTTGTGTATTTGAAGAAGGAAAGTCATATAGGTCGGGACAGCATGAGGGTGAGTAAATGACAGAATATTCATTTTTAAACTATCCGCTTAAATCTAGGTCTTAGAATGTGTTCCTTAAAAAATTATTAATGGTACCATGCAGTACATGCAGACACCTTTAACCAAACCAAAATGAAAAAGAGACTGACGGATTTGAGATGTTGATCAGTATAGAAAAGTAATTATTTTTATATGCTGAATATCTTGGTTAATAGGGCCCTTTATATTTGCTTAGCCCATGACATCTTGGAATGAGTCCAGGCTCATGAATCTAAAATAATCTCTGCCGTGTTTCAGGTTTGAGGAGGTCATTTGCAGCCTCTAGCCATAAATCAGGTCACATTTCAGTGATCTCAGATGCAACGTACAAATAAACTCCCACGTGATCAGCATCCTTCATGTGCCTATAGGAACAGCATTGCAGTGTGTTTGTCAACACTACATCAGTCAGCATTGAAACATATAGCAAGGCTTATTGTCTTAAAAATCCTTTAAAAGGGGACCCTGCAAATCTAGAGTCCCCTTCGCATTTGACTAGTTTGTTAAGTTAAAAAGTGGTAGTAAGAAAAAGTGAGGAAAATTTTATAACAGACCAGGTCAGCAGGAAAGTTTGCTTATGGCAGAGGGTCACGGTCAATGAAAGGGTGGGAATAGTTTGACAAAAAGGAGGAGAGGGCTGAAAGATGGGAGGACAACAAGGTGATTGTGACAATATAGTCATCCACGAGACTTTATGAGAACTAAACTGCATTTTTACATGTTCTGAATATAATTTAAGGTTGTGTTTGCCCATGCAAAACACTTCTGGGAACACAAAATCTTTGGCGTCCTCTTTCACCCTTTCAACAGTGACACAGACCTGTCATTCACCAGTTCACATGTGCTGTAACATGAATCTGTAAACACTGCTGCAGGTATGCTCAACCAAAATCGCAAAACGCTAGTACATCTATAAGTAGGTCAGCCACACAATCACAGCAGTTAAACCATTCCTTTCATGTGCTGTGCATAGAAATAATATTATGATTGTTCAAGATGCAGGAGGATTTTTTTTTTTTTTTGTGCACAGTCAAGAAGATCATTAATATGCAGGCAGTGACAAAAGTTCCCTCCAGTAGGATCCATTATAAGACATACAGATGATTTGACAATTTCTCATATAATTGCAAAGTAACTTTGCAAGTCTGATTGGTTTGGTGAGGCAGCCTGTGACCTCAGGAAGCCAAGTGTGAATACAGAACCCCGAGAGGAGTTTAGCACACTGGTTGAATTGATGGGTTTATTCTGAACTGAGAATATTTTTTGATTTCTCAAGAAGTTGAATGATTGATCACTTTTAAATATGCATAGCACTAATAAAGAATTTGGACACACCTACAAATTCTCAAGTATTCACATTTTTTCACAGTATAGCCTTAAAAAAAAAATTATATCGGAATTATGTAATGGCCAAAAAAAAAGTGCTTCATGTGCTAACACCTAAATAATATTTTTTTACTTAAAGGTGCTGTAAGCGATTTTAGCCTTTCTGGAATTTCCACAAGCTGATTAGCCACGCCCCATCTTTCCAAAACCCCACTCCAAAGATACCAAATGAGCTTTATGGAGATCGACACTGAGCAGATGCGGTTGTCAAAATCAACAGCAGCAAAACAGCGCCCTCAACTGACAACTGTTTTGAACAACATGGCAAAAAAATGGCAGTGAGCCTCAATAATTTTCCTGTAACTACAATACTATGGGAACACACAAAATGATTGACAGGTAGAAAGCGTCAGAGACTGTGGCCCACTGACATATTTTTGTTTGTTAATTAGAGTCTAGAGCTGTCACGGAAATTAATTTTAATATACTATGTTAAACCTACAAAACTAATTTTAAAGGTTAGATCAGGTAGAAATAGCTCCTTAAAGGGAACGTTCACACAAATATGAAAATTCTCTCATCATTACTCATCCTCATGCCATCCTAGATGTGAATGATTTTCTTTCTTCTACAGAACAGAAACAAAGATTTTTAGAAGAATATCTCAGCTCTGCAGATCCTTACAATGCGAGTGAATGGTGATCAGACCTTTTATAGCTCCAAAAATTACAAAGGAATCAAAGCTAATCCATATGACTCCAGTGATTAAATCGATCTCTTCAGTAGCGATATAAGTCTGGGTGAGAAACAGATCAATATTTAAGCTGTTTTTTACTCTAAATCTCCACTTTCGTTTTTACTTTTACATCTGAAAACAACATGTGGTGCTTGTTAAGTTTCACTTTCACATTTGAAAGTGAAAGTGTAGATTTAGTATAAACATTTCAATTTTTTCGTTTACGTTTTATTTATGTAATTTTTGGAGCTACAAAGGTCTGGTAACCATTCACTTACATTGTATGGACCTACAGAGCTGAAATATTTTTCTAAAAATATGTGTTTGTGTTCTGCAGAAGAAAGAAAGTCATACACATATGGGATAGCATGAGGGTGAGTAAATAATAAGATAATTAAAATTTTTGGGTGAACTATTCCTTTAAGGTAACAGTTGCAGGGTTTTCCAGTGTATGCTAGGCTCTTGTTGCCTGCTTATCAATAAAGAAGAATTTTATTTTTTTTAAGAAATGTATAAATGGTCACT
The DNA here is from genome assembly GCF_025860055.1 of Xyrauchen texanus. Taxonomy (NCBI): domain Eukaryota; kingdom Metazoa; phylum Chordata; class Actinopteri; order Cypriniformes; family Catostomidae; genus Xyrauchen; species Xyrauchen texanus. The sequence continues at coordinate 38,211,774 of NC_068287.1, forward strand.
TATGTTTGTCTACAAAACCAGTTACAAGCATTTAAATATAAACCTTTAGACCCAAGGGTCATTAAGATTGTGGGCAATGAGAAAGTTCAATAACATAGCTTAAAGATTTAATAAATAAAAGGAGTAATTTGTTGCTGACGAAACATAAATACAACAATATGAAGATAATTTAAGACACTAATCTCCACTACCACTGTTGTATTTCTTGTTTTTGTGAACGTTGCTGGTTTTAAGAGGATTTTCACAGTGCGACAGCCAAGACTAAAGAAATTAGCACACCCAAGTGGACGTTTCAAACCATTACAGCACTGCTAAATCTGACCTTCTGCTTTGCTTTCACATTCTACAATTCAAATAATGTATAATTAAATCTTTATTTGTAGTTTGCTCTTATTTAGGATTTGCTATCCATGTTTAGTGGTGAACATAACAGGACGCTCAACTGGGTGTAGTCTGCATTAAAGCTGTCTAAATGTGCACCCTTTTTAGGCTTGTGGAAAACAAAAAGTTTTATAATGCATTTCTCTAAATAACAGCAGCAAAATGCCTCATTGAAGACATAAAATCCACAAAGATGAAGCAAAATGCTAAATAAACTAAATATTTCTAAAAACATGGCTGCAGCAGGTCTGGCTACAGTGTAATTTTGAGGCGTACTGCTATAAAGAGTTTAACGGCAGCAGTCACTACCTCTTGGCAGAGTTTGATATGGCAGAAGGCATGCTTTGCTTTTGGCAAAGTCAATTTGTGTAGCGTAAAACCACAGGCGTCAACAAGGACATATTTGTTGACCATTCTTCGTTTACAAATTGCCACACCTTTCCATGGCTATAATGTTAATCATGTTTTAGCTGCCTTTTAAAAAAAATTGCAAAATGGAGCAACATAATTTACTCAGACAATAGGTTGTAAATATAGCAAAGACACATTTAAAAAGGTACGTGAGGAATTTTAGGGTTTTTGCAACGTTTTACCAAATAATATTGTACAATGATTTACCCGAGCTGTTTCTGATTATAGGGCTGTTTAGCTTGTAGGACCTAGTCCTTAAACCCGGAAGAGAATTCGCCATGGGTTTTCTCAGGATTTTCCTATTGGTTTTTATAATGGGGTTTTTGAATTTATAAGAAAAATAAGGTATGTGGTAAACATTACTTGACGATATGTGGACGTTTTGATCTACAACATAAATTACATAGTCATATCTCAAACATGAATTTTAAAGTCTTACTGAATTATATACTTTTTTTTTTTAAATGCATGGCAGCTTCAAAATTCATGTTTGAGATATGACTGTAATTTATGTTGTAGAACTAAACATACACTGTGTACCACAGACCTTATTTTACACAACAAAAAAACATTATAAAAACCTATTAGGAAAATCCTGGTCATGTCTAGAAGGATCCCTCTTTTGTCAATCTCACAAGATTCTACAATTCTACAGATTATATACACTGCATTTAATCACTCAACAACGATGAGCGTGAGTAAAAAAAAATTTGAATTGTCTGTTTTGATAAATAGTCATTCTTTATGATCAATTCAAGCTCTAAAATAAATATTTCACATAATAAATTTGATAACTTCATATCTATGAAGGAGGCATATTGCTCTGTCCCACGTGCCGCTTTAGGGCTCTCTGATCACTTTCTGGTTCATTGTCTCCCGACCTACAAGCAGAAACTAAAATCAGCTAAACCTGTATTAAGGACTGTAAAGAAATGGACTAATGAAGCAGAGCTGGAACTACAAGTCTGCTTTGACTGCACTTAATTGAGTGTTTTTGAAGCTGCAGCCACAGACCTGAACGAGCTTACCGAGCAAACCGGTCTGTGGATGATGCTGTCAATATGGGACTGCATTATATCCTGCAACACCTCGACAGACCTGGGACTTATGCAAGGATCTATTTGTGGACTTCAGTTCAGCCTTCAATACCATCATGCCTGATCTTCTCTCAACCAAACTGACCCAACTCTCCATGCCAAACCCAATTTATCGATGGACCACCCATCTTTCTGACAGAGAGGCAGCAGCTAGTGAGACTGGGGAAACTCATCCAGGACCCTCACTATTAGCATTGGTGCTCCTCATTGATGCGTTCTCTCTCCACTGCTTTTCTCCCTGTACACGAATGACTGCACTGCAAAGGTTCCCACTGTTATGCTCCTGAAGTTTGCAGACGACACCACAGTCTTCTGCATTATCCGCGATGGTGGCGAGTCTGCATGCAGACAGGTGGTTGAACAGCTGGCTGTCTGGTGCGGTCACAACAACCTGGAGCTGAACCCCCCTCACACCATGTGAACAATTAAACGGCTTCAGGACTCCGCCATGGTGCAAAAACGTAAATACATACATATATATATATACATACATACACATATATTTAAATCAGTAACTGATTCTAAATGAGAACGCCCCAAAGTTGCTCACCGGGAGTCACCCTAAGCGACTGCCCATGTCGCCCATGCCTAAATCCGCCACTGAGACTGGGACTGTGCGAGAAGTTAGCAAAAGAGAAATCCCTTCCAGACATGACCAAAAATACAGAGGGAACCCATGGTGAATTAGATTTCTGGGTTCGCCTAAAAATTGAGGTGACGGCTGAACAGCTCTTTTGAATAAGGACTTTTAAAGATCATTTTATAGACATAGTGCAATCAGATAAAATATTACAGGAATTTTACAGATTCAATACAAGTTTACTCAAATCGACAGCATTTGTAGCATAATGCTGATTATCACAAAAATTATTTTGACTTTTCTTTTAAAAAGCAAAAATGGAGGTTACAACGAGGCACTTACAATGGAAGTTAATGGGACCCATTTTTGGAGGGTTTAAAAGGCATAAATGTGAAGCTTATAATTGTATAAAAGCTTATTAATTTATAATTTGAGGTAAAGCGGTTTAAAAAAGTCATTTTTTCAGTCGTTTTAGGGTTTGTTGTACATTGTCATGCCCAAAGAAGTTGTAAAATTTGCTTTACACAGAAAAGTTTAGTAAGGGATTCCAAACTGCATTTTTGCACACTTGAAGCTCAATTTGAAAAGGGACGGTTGTTCCAAACAAAAGTTCCTTTTTTTTTTTTTTAACATAGGTCCCTTTCACAAGACTTAGTCTCTTAAGTGAGGGCTCCCTTCAGATTCCCTGCATCAAGAGCTCTGTCCTTCATAGTGAGTAGGGCATAGGGATGATCACTTTGATTGGAATTCGCCTTTCATCACAAATTTTAGGAACACTACACGAATACTGGGTAGGTGCTCCCTTTGCTCTCAAAACAGCCCCAGTTCTTCATGGCATGGATTCCACAAAATGTTGGAAACATTACTTTGAGATTTTGGTTAATGCATCATGCAATTTTTAAGGTTGTGAATCAACCACATCCCAAAGGTGTTCTATTGGATTCAGATCGGGTGACTGGGAAGAACAGTGAACTCATTGTTATGTTCACAAAACCAGTTTGAGACAACTTTTGCTTTGCGATATGGTGCATTATCATGCTGGAAGTAGTCTTTAGAAGATGGGTGAATTGTGGCCATGAAGGGATTGATTGGTATTAACAGGTTCAAAGTGCACCAAGAAAACATTCCCCACACCATTACACCAGCAGCCTGGACTATTGACACAAGGCAGGTTGGGTCCTTGGATTCATGCTGTTGATGCCAAATTCTGACCCTAACACCTGTGTGCCTCAGCAAAAACCATCAGATTCATCAGACCAGGCTAAGTTTTTCCAGTCTTCGCAAGTCTCTGCCCACTGCAGCCTTAGTTTCCAGTTCTTGGCTGACAGAAGTGGAACCCAACATAAGTCTTCTGCTGTTGTAGCCCATCCACCGCAAGGCTCAACATGTTGTGCATTCTGAGATGCTATTCTGCTCACTACAATTGTACAGAGTGGTTATCTGAGTTACCGTAGTCTGTCAGCCAGCTCGAACCAGTCTGGCCATTCTCCGCTGACCTCTCATCAACTAGGCATTTCTTTGAGAACTGCTGCTCACTTGATTTTTATTTTTTTTTGGCACCATTTTGAGTAAATACTGTGGACTTCTGTACGTAAAAGTCCTAGGAGATCAGCAGTTATAGAAATACTCAAACCAGCCCGCCTGACGCAAAATTCTTTTACTGAAAATCATCGAAATCACATTTCCCCCCCATTCTGATGGTTGATGTGAACATTAACATAAGCTCCTGAACCATATCTGTATGAATCAACAGTCCAATCAAAATAGGTAACCTCAATGTGCTAATTTTCCAGAGCGTAGACGCAGACCTACATACAGAAACAATACAGTGATACAACATTTTCCTTGTGAATACATAGCCTAAACAGAATTCATGTGACAGATCATGATTCTTGTGGCCTAGTCAGACCTTGAATTGTTGGTTAAACTACTAAAGTGAGCGAAGGCAAATTATTAAAATCGCAAATACGGATGGCGTTGTTGAAGTAGAAAGGTATTGCAAAGTGCCTACATTTGATTTTAGCAATTGCAATGGTTAATAAATCCCCATCCCGGTTAAAAATGCCCATGCCAACTTACCACCATTGGTTAATCCAACATTGCTGTATCATACAAACTAGTTGCAATTCAGTTTGGTGCTTCTAGTGGTGGAAAAGCAACACAGCAACTGTACAAAATCAAGTCAAAACCACCTTTTACCTTTTAACACAACAGTGCAAGACAACTAGAATGTTAGATTCAGTTCTTGTTTAATTGTATCTCCTGATATTGCTCCACAAAACAACAGAAACAATGAAACACATTTAATATTATTCAAACACCTATGAAGCATACAAGTCCTCACAGTGTTGTCAGGTCTAATCAAACAAAAACAGATATGTCAAACCAATTAATTCTTTAAGGCATAGAAAGCAATACAACTTCATCCTAATAGTCTTTGAGCAATGTCTTAATTCTGGAAACAACAATATTTCAGTTATACTGTTAGGTTTTTATATTTTTTTCCTGAAACAATCATAAAAGTGAACAATTGAAATGGATGCACCCATAGCACTCCCACAATGGGGCAAAGAATAACAGCTCACAGCCAAAGACGCTATCTAGATTTGCTTTCACAAAAGGAATATATCCATTTAATCATGCATGCCTGTACAGTGTGCCTGAAAGAAAATAATTGCAACCGTAAACTAATATATATATATATATATATATATATATATATATATATATATATATATATATATATATATATATATATATATATATATATATATATATAAAAAAAGTGGAAAAGAATTGGAGAATCGTAAAATAATTTTTAAAAATGAAACTCAAAAGCCTAGGCTAGGTTTCCCTGCTGACTTTGTTCATATTGACAGTATTTCTTAGATGACTAACTTTTAGTATTACTCAAACTGGATTCAATATACTTTAATATGTACACTTACAACAGAAAGCCATCAAGCAGTTACATTGTCAAACAAGTCAGTATCAGGCAAGGTTAACAGTTAGTTTTGATATACAGTATTGAATTCAACAGTACATGTTAAAGATACAAGGGACAGCTGGACAAAGGGAAAAGAGGGAGTTTAAGGGTTTCAGCCCCAGTTTGAGGGAGGGCTAGCACCATAACGGTGGGTAGAGCAGTCAGAAAGGTACAGCACTCTTAATGAAAATTTTGAACATACAAAAGATACATATTCAGAGATTAAGATGGGTCTGCCAACATCCAACAGCATTCATAATCTAAATACAAGAAACGTGACAAAAAAACAAAAAAGTGGCATTAAATTTGTGTAGGCCCTTAAAGCGACAGTTCACCCAAACATGAAGTCAACCTTCTGTTGTTTCGAACCCGTATGAATCTTCCATGTGAAGTCATACTGGTTTGAAATAATATGAGGGCAAGTATATGACAGGATTTTCATTTTTGGGTAAACTATCTTTTAACATGTACAGCTGCTTGCTATACTAAATGGATCACTCCATTCTAAGCATTATACCAATTTGGACCTGATCAGGTGCAGATTTAAAAACTTAAGGACCAAGACAAACATCTGAATTCCAAACACACTTAAGTTCTTAGTAACATATTTCTACTTTCAAATGAAAACGTGAGAAAATTCGATGTGAAACTGAGGAAAACCCATCTGTACCACTTGCTGTCTTGAATTAAGTATTTAAAAGTGATGAGTCCAGCTGTCATGTACAATTTCAATCAGTCTGCAGGAGAGACGAGGGATGCAGGTGAAAAATGACACACTGTTTAAAACTGAATTATTTCATTCCCAGTTGAACAGCAGATATGGGGGAAAACACTATGCTGGTCAAGAAAATAACAAACAGGAACAATCCAAAGAATTATTTAAAAATTAAATAAAAGCAGGACCTTGGATGAAGACCGTGTGCCCAAGCAAGGCATAACGAAATTCACAAGACAAAAAAACTAATAAAAAGGAAATTGAAGTGAAAACCTAAATGGTGAATTCAATTGATACAACAATGGTGCTGGTCCTGACACTCGGCCTCCTTGCTCCATCAGCTAGGAATGGATCTCCTCACTGGGCTTTCTGCTCTGGTCCTGGACAAAACAAATATGTATTAATTAAAACCGCAAATGTTAGCCATTCTGGAACTTCCACAACATTTAGAATCTAAATAAGATATGGTCCCTTTCCAAACACTTATAAGAGAGAAAGACGTAATGTCCAAGTACCTCCAACTGTAAAGTGACGTACACTGAACGCTTTTGCAACTATCCATTTGTTTTTCTATGTAAACACGAGCTAGACGAATGTCTTTGTTTTTTGTTTATTCAGCATCTCAAGCAGGGGTGCTGTTTTATAGATGCCATTTCTAAATAAGTTTTTTTTTTTTTTTTAAAGAATCCTGAAACACTTGCTTTTCAAACTGTATTGTTGCACTGTGTCTAACCTATTTAGTGCAAGAATGCAAATTATCTGAAGTATTTGTCAGTTCTTGGCACACATCCAAAATTCGAATCCACAGTTTTAGCATTCGAATGTGCATTTTTTCTCTCTTACATTTGAAAAATATTCTTTAATTTGACAGCCCTATCTTGCAGTTCTGCGCTTTTGAGTGTACAATGCGCAGCGAGGATCGCCTTGAGACTCCAAGCATTCGGTTAACATTGAAGCGTGTCATTGTGCATTCAGGATGCGCATAAACTTTTGTCCCGCTTTGTACTGAAGGCTTATTTTTTACTATGATAGTTTTGTGCAACAAGACATTGTTATTTAGCCTATTTATTTGTTGCATAACCATTAGTTATACTATGTTGAAATGCTGCACTTGGCATCCAAATATGTCTCAAATGCATTTGATCGGGGTCAAGTGATCACAAGAGTCTATTATACATTATTATTTTTATCACTGACTACTCAAACCGACCGACTAGTAGATAATGAAAATTGGTAATTTTGCACATCACTAGTGAACTTCCAATATAGGCAGAAGACAAAAGTTTAAGAAAATATTCTATGCTTAGTTCAAGCTGAAATACAGAGATTCATTAGCAAAATGTTAAACAGGTCAATCTCAACCAAGAGTGTGTTGGAATGTGAGTGTAAAGGTGCGTGTGTAATTTGCCGTTACCTCAGGAGGGGGAGGTCTGACTGTAACTGGATGGGAGGAACGTCGGGGCGGAGAGCGTTTGGGCAGAGCTTGCTGCTGTACTGTATCGTAGTACGTCACACCACCATAAACCTGTGCCTGTGCCTGGAGAGAAAATGCATTGAAAGTCATTTTATGTCCTGTTCAGGTTGTTCCTATTTGTTGTATTTTCTAGAGCAGCATAGAGTTCTTCCTGTTTCTGCAGTTCACCTCAATCAAATTAAGCATTTCTGAACAGAAATAGTTTAATAAAATTTTGGTCTCCTAGTCAGAATGATTCAAATTGTAAATTAATGCAGGACTCTAGTTACTTTTAAATGCCATTATTCAAAACAGCAAGTGGTTTTAGATGTGTCCATTTTGAAACTCTGCCCTGTTGTACAAATATTTTTTGGAAACATTGGTCTATCTTAGGAAAGGATAAATGCACTAGTAAAGCCCTTTTCACACCACCGGCAACATCACGCAACACACTTATGATCCAATGATTTTTAATGAGCAGAGCGACTGAGAGGAGCTGCAGGGACCGTGGCGACAAAGGTTGCCATCGAGCGACGAGACAAAGTTGAGAACACTTCAACTTTATGCAAATGACATTCAGGAGCGACTACCAATGACAGTGAAGACAGTGGAGCTCATGTCATCCGTCTCCAGGCAGTGACCGTTGAGATACTATGGAGAAGTGAAACGTTTTTGTGAGTAATTTCTGTTCCATGTCATTTGTCTACAAACACATACATGGATATAGCTTAATAAAAATGATGAGTGGAAAACTGAGCAAGTTTGATTCACACATTGATCGATTGTAAAACTTGTTCATGATATGATGCATTGATAGCGTTTCCATTTTGCACAGGTAACTTATCACAGTGGAGATGCATTTGACTGCAAGTAGTAATCAAACGCAATCCAGCTAAAGAATCTCTCGATACTATCCAGATATGGAACGCATCTGATCCTATTTTCAACCTCTCTTTCGGACTCTGTGGTGAGTCCCCCATCTCAGGTGCGTGTGTCACATATATTTTCTCCTCTATAGACTTTTCAAATGCATATAACATGGTCTGTAAAACTCTGGATTTTGCATCAAATAATTGGGATGCTGAGGAACATCTCAACTTATTCAATTCCATCTGTTCAAATACCTTAAACTCTTTAGCTCCACTCAAGGCACGTCACCGAAGCCCAAAATGAGAGCCATGGTTTAATGACACTATGCGATCACTCAGTCAGGTCTGTCGGCAGGCGGAATATAAATGGAATAAGGACTATCTACAAGTGTCAAGCGAAACAATGACGAATGCACTGTCCACCTTCCAAAAAGCTATATCTTTGAGATTATAACTAAAAACTCCCATAGACCCAGGACTCTTCTCCACCATCTATGCAGTTTTAAAAAGTTTAACACATTTTAAATTGCAGTTTTTTTCCCCAAGATTCATTTTTAATTAAAATAAAAAAAATAGTTCAAAGTTTGAAATCAAGGTGTCTTGCTTTATTGTGATTGCTTATCGAAAATGGCCCCATAGTAGCTCCTAGCATCCAACCAGCGGTAATACCAGTGTACGTCGGTTTCCTGTGGAGTTTCTTTTTTTTTTTCTGTGACCAACCAACCAAAAGTTGGTCCACAAAGACTCCTCATCCATTTAGGTTTGTTTCTCACCTAGCCTTATTGTATGCCTTCACAACAAGACAGGAGAAACACAGAATAATTTGTTAAGACTTTCTTTTGCATCCTTTTGAAGCCTGAAGAGGTGGTCACGATAAACTGCCATTGTATGACATCATTAAAAAAACTTAACTCAAGTAGTTTGTTGTCTCTTGGCCCTGGACCTTGCATGATTAATTCTGAACCCATACTCACTCTCAAAAGGTTAAGAATGGAATGGAGAAACCAGTCTGAAGAGGACATTAAAAAGACCCATCCCTTTAAGGATATACAGACAGACACCCAGAACTTTTATGTGCAGCATTTCATGTCTTTACAGGAAAACATCCTCACCTGGGGGTTGGGGTACATTGGAGGTAGCGTAGCTCCAGCAGGGTATGGGTAGTTGGTGTTCCCAAAGGTCATGACACCTGGTGGGGGATAGAAGGGTGGGGGTAGCAGCTGCTGTGGAGGTGGTTGACCAGTTGACAAAGAAACGGGTGGGGCAGCATAAAGAGCTGGATTGGGCATGGGCCCTCCTGATTGGTGTGGATGCAAGCCTGAAAGACAAAGCACAGCATAGACAGGTTATTATTCTGCTCACCAATACATTCAAAAAGTTTCTTAAGATAAATGTGGAATGTTGTCTCCATTTACAAATCAATAGATACTATTCAATCTAAATATCGGGACGACAGGGTCTCCATGCTTTTTGACAAAATAATTTAACTTACTAAAAAATCATGGAAACCCTAACCATCAAGATATTTGGCCTAGAAAAGAATCCAATGATTGCTATTAAAGGTTTTCCATGACTTTGTATGGATAAGCATCCAATTCCAGAGCTTTCAAACAAAGGAAATAAGCAGATGTCCCATCTCTCACCTGGGTGTCCAGGGTGGGTGGGGTGAGTCAGGTGCATCTCAGGCTGAACAAGCATGCCTTGAGGTGGGAGAGCCGCTGGGCTGTCCCCGTGCGTGTAGATTGGTCCCTGGAAAGACACTGCATGAAGACATTAGATTATCTTTCATGAACAAAGCCACAAAAAATACATTGTGCTTGTTACATTTTTCCTAAACTATCCAATGTTTTGAGTGTTCACATGAAACAAACCTTAACAGTTTCATAAAAATGTACCAATCAAAGAAAATTGGGTGATGCACACATATCCCTTGAATCAGTCATCTATTAAAGAGGTGCCCCCTATGGGCCAAAAGCAGCACTGCACTCACTGGGTTCATAATAATGGCCCTCCATCACTCCTATGTGCATTGGTGCAGGCTCAGGAACTGGCCTCTGACGCTGTGATGAATACCGCTTAGCCCGGCCACCACCAACACCCTAAAAAATATAAAATACATTAAAAATATATTGACTGTGACACCTATAAAAAAAAATACATTAGATGATAAGAATGTACAGAAACAAACAACTGCTAGCAATCAACGACTTCTATCATCATTATGCAGTGATTTTTTTTCCCCCTATAAAAACACTAGAATTTTAAGATTTTGAAAATTAACTGTTCTTGTGTGAAAGTTTCTGGTGAAAAAAATAATAAAAAAAAAACTCAGCAATGCAGGTACAAACCTGTAAATCAAATGAATACTGTATTCCCATACCAAAACAATCATACTATATCAAAGACTATCAAATTAAAACTGGTTTGTACCATTATATAAATAGACACAAATTAGAGGTCGACCAATATTGGATTGTGCTCAGTGCTTGAAGTTGGCGGGTAAGCAGTACCTGCACTTCAATTCTCCAATTAGTATTGGAGGTTTTTCCTTACGCACCACGACTTCTCAGTCTCCCAGTACAATATGATGTTTTTATTAAATGGAAATCTGTGATTTGATTCATAGCGTGGAACTTTTATCTTTAAAAAAGGCACTTTAACTTTGAATGAGCAGCTAGAAGCAGTGAAGAGTCCCTGATGTATTTCAAACGAATAATGGATATACAGTGGTGGCCAAAAATGTTGGCACCCTTGGTAAATGAGAAAAGGCAGCGGTGAAAAATATATCCTTATTGTTTAAACTTTTGGTCTTTCATTCAAAAGATTCACAAAAATCCATCCTCAAATAAACAAAAAAATTCCAAAACACAAGTTTTATCAAAAATAATTTGTCAAAAATATGTGTGGCACAACTACTGGCACCCTTTTATTTAATACTTTGTGCAACCTCCCTTTGCCAATATAACAGCTCTGAGTCTTCTCCTATATTGCCTAATGAGGTTGAAGAACACACGGCAAGGGATCTGAGACCATTCCTCCATGCAGAATCTCTCCAGATCCTTTTCTGAGGTCCGCACTGATGGACTCTGCACTTCATAGAAAATCTGTGGAGTGAACTGGAGTTCAGGTCAGGGAATTGGGATGGCCATGGCAGAACCTTGATTATGTGGTCAGTGAACCATTTGTGTGTGTTTTGGATCGTTGTCCTGCTGGAATAGCCAACCACAGCCCATTTTATGCTTTCTGGTAGATGCAATCAGGTTTTGATGTTTTATCTGTTGGTATTTGATAGTCCATAATGCCATGTATCCGAACAAGATATCCAGGACCTCTGGCATAAAAACAGCCCCACAACATTAAAGAACCACAACCATATTTAGCTGTTGGTATGAGGTACTTTTCTATATGGCTACCTCTCTATGAGTGCCAAAATCATCTCCGGTGTTTATTGCCAAAAAGCTCAGTTTTTGTTTCGTCTGACCATAGAACCCGGTCCCATTTGAAGTTCCAGTAATGTCTGCCGAACTGCTTGAGTGTTGCTGAATGAGAGCAGAGGCTTTTTCTTGAAACCCTCCCAAACAACTTGTTGTGAAGTAGGTGATGTACGATTGTAGTTTGAGACTTTGACCCCAAAACATTCCTGAAACAAGTGATCCTTGGAGAATTTTTGGCCACTCGAATCATCCTCACTGCGCTTGGGAGACTATATTAGACACACGTCCACACATGCCGATTCGTAACATCTCCAGTTGACTGGCACCTCTTAATTATTGTCATGGTGGAGGCTTTAGCTATTTTCTTAGCCACATCCCATTTTGTGAAGCTCAATAACCTCTTACCCATTGTGATAGATGACTAAGAGAATTTGGCCTGTATTGTTACCTAATTTATACCCATGTGAAACAGGACGTCATGGCTGAACAATTTAATGTTCCTTGTCAACCAGGTGTATTATTAAATTTAAAATATGAATATAATACAGATATATTTAATTCATAAGGATGCCTAGGGTTGCCAGAAATTGTGGCAAACTTGAAGAAAAAAGATTTTCCCCACCTTTCAAATAGTTTACTTCAGTTAAAAGGTTCGATTTTTTTTGAATATTTTGAAATGAAAGATCAAAAGTATAAACAATAAAAACATTTTTCAGTCTTCTTCGCTGATATTTAATAAGAGTGCCAATATTTTTGGCAACCACTGTAAAATGTGCACTCCTACAATAATCTACAACTAGGGCTGGGCGATACAGCAAAAAAAAAAATTTTTTTCAAACTTAAAGACGATTCACAATTCAATTTTAAATGTACTCCAACATGATTCAAATTGTATGTTCTTTGTTAAAACGCAAGGCAATCTGGTTAGAGATATCGAAGTTCTTTTGATTATAGGAAACAAAGGTGTGCAAGAAAAATGTACAAATGCACCACAGTGGGAAGTTGTCAACAGTGCAAATGTCAAATAAAATCCAATAAACCCAGATGTTCAGAAGTAATGCAATAAGAAAACTGCAAAAATAATTCTTAGCCAGAGTAGGTATTCATTTGATCCAAACCAAGTATTTCTAGAAATCAAAATAATATTTTAAGTTTATCTAGAAAGTATTATTGTATATCAAAACATGTGTGTGTATATTCATAAACCCCTGCAGATATAGACGTGCCCTCTAGTGTTTCATGCCGAACAGCAACAGGAAATGTATCATTGCAATTCAACTAGCAAAGTTTGTGAAAATGATCACTTGCCAAATGTTGGCTATTGGTGCAGTACATTTGAAACACGTCACAGAACAAAGCAATAATTGGCAATCTATCTGAATCATCATCATGGCAAAAGGAGCAGCAGATGTTTGATTCTCCCATATAAAGCCTCTCCATGATTTGAAATGAAGCGCAGATAACAGTCACGTAACTAACGCTTTATGGGTGAAAAGAAGACTGAAGGCTGAGCTACAATCACACCGAGTACTATCTTACTGGGAATATTGCCGCTGTCTTTTTTATCAGTCTCTGTGTTAACCAGTCACGTTCATTTGGAGCACGCCACACATGTGCAGGTGATCAGATCGGGAGCGGCATTAAGACAAGCACTATACATTTTTATTCTCTTTCTTAATTAGACTTTGGTGGATTTACAACGAAACTATAGTGTTTGCAATATTTTTGGAATATAAAAATATATTTGAAAAATATATATAGGCTATATATTACTAATATATAGCCTACAACGCATTACAATATAAATAATTGAACTGAATTAAACTTTTGCAACAGCTGAAAACACTCAAAAGCCCCGCGTGCTTTGAGAAAATACAACAGTGCCGCGTTTTCACTCTGAAGGATGCAGCGCATGCATTTATTTAATCAGATCATCACCTTTTGAAGTATGATGATCATATTAGTTCATATAATGATTCCTGTCTTTTCTCCCACGGGAACCCTGTAATGGACCCTTTTCACTGACTGTGGCGCGTTTTCGCCTACAGTCAATGGAAATCATGGATACACGATATTGGCTGTGGTCTCTTTACCTCTACAGAATCCATATTTTCCCCAAAAATATCATAGATTGAACAATGCATCTTTTCCCATTCCTCAAAAGCTAAGGAAATACATTAAAACAGTTAAGGATAGGTAAAGGGTACTTAAGTGTGAATAGACTGGGAAACAATTGACAAATGTAACATTTCCTTTAGGAATTTTAAGGGTGCACATCAGCAATTACCAGTAGATTAGTTAACTCACCATATCCTCCATATTTCCATACTGTGGGGGGCCTCCTCCCATGTGCATGGAACTACGGATGCCTGCAAGGGGAAAAATGGTTGGAAATGAAAAAACAATTTCTATAAAACCCAACACAGGGTTTCTTATTCCTGCTCCTGTAGAGCCATTTTCCTACAGAGTTTAGTTCCAATTGAAATATTACTTACCCCTCATCTCAGCCTGCAGGTAGGAGGGCGGGTTCTGGGACCAGTTCTGCCCCGCTAGGCTGAGGCGGGCAAGGTCCTGATCAAGCCCCGTCAGTCCACCTTGCGTGCCAGCATCACCCTGCTCCTGCCACGATTCGCTCTTCACTGCTGCGGGGGCTTGCTGCACAGCGGGAGAAGAGTCATCTAATGATGCCTGCTTAGCAAGGTCAGACGGTCGGGTTCGTGTTGCCCTCCGTGCAAGTAAGTACGATTTCTTCTCCACAGGTTTCTCTTGAAGTGGAGACGATTCTCGCACCTGCCTGGCTGCACTACCTCCTTCCAACGTTGGACCTGACTCTTGTTTCCGTGGTGATGAAACCCTCTCTCTCTCAGTCTTGTAGTGGTGAGCAGTGTATGTAGTTGTTGCTGTTGGAATCTCACCTTCTTCCTCTTCCTCACTGCGAATGTCTTCCACCAGCATATCTGGGCTGCGGTCAACATGAGAGCCGCGGCCCCTTAGCCTCGGAACTCTCTCACCCTCCACAGGCTGCACTCGTACACCCCGAGGTGGTGGACCATCGAAGCCAGGCTTTGGGTGTCCTCGACCCTCTGTCCTGTGAGGGGTCAAAGGTGCTCGGCTGCCCTGGAAACTGCGTTGGGGAGGCTGAGTTGAGGGTCTTCCAGTGGGTTTAGGTGGTGCATAGGGAGCAGAGGGAGGGCCGGACTTTAGGGAAACAGACGGTGGAGTATTGCGGTGGCCAGAAGGGGGGCCTTGCCACGTGGTACGAACAGATTTTTCACCGTCTCGGGGGAACCTTGGCTCTTGATTGGATGAACTGGCATGTCTGCAATGCATTTAGACATTATTAGTTGACCAAAATTTTTTATTCAATGATTAATCAGGGCTTTATAGTGCGAGCATTTCACTCACATTTGTAGTGGTGCAGCGATCAGGAAATTTGATCTGATATTTTAACACAAAGATCGGCCGATACCAATACAGTGTCCTTTGTCAAATTTTTGCAAGTTATATGCTTTATATCGTTTGATATTGATATTTATCACGATATACATACACATTTGTACACTGCACAATCTTTTGAATTTTCAAGGCAGAAGTTGGAAAAAAAAGCCTAAACAGTCAAAATGGTGTATACAAAACTGCATTTGGGGCACAGTGTTTATCAATTTTATATTATAGAGTTTTTCCCAGTACAGTTGGATATGAATGTTAAAAGATAATCTGTCCTTCTTGAAGCATATTATTTTTACATTTTGTTACATTCAGATACCAAAATACGGGGGCATAGAAGCCCTTGTGATGGAGGAATGACACTATTTAGAAAAAGTCTGAATGGACCATTTTTATACTTTCATTAAAGTGACACAGACTAGGCTTCAAACTAATATTTTTATTGTCTTTCCTTGTCATCCATGCCAGAGATGACATCTGATTAATTTCACAAAATCAGAACAGAAATCTCTTAGTTTATTATTAAAGGCTTGAAGCATGCTGATAAATAAAGCAACATTTAGAAGGAAAACACTTTATGGTCTAAAGGCGAACCTCGTTAACTTATGTGGAGCCTCATGTCTACTCACATGCGGGGAAATGAGGCAATGTGTGCAGAACGGGACAGGACATAAATGAAGCATGTTTGGTGCTAGAGAAAAACATTCAAGAATACAGCGCAGAAAACTCAAATCTGGTGTTCATGGCACTGTTGTTGTCGCGCTACTCACTAGAGACGATGAAAATGCGCAACCGTCATCATATTGTCTTGTGCCAGTCAACGAGGTCCGGGTCAGGACTCCAGATTGATTCCATCCAGACTTCGGTGTCTGGCGTAGAATGTCGTTAGCAAGGTAGCTTACGTTAGCAACTTCATAAAGTCTGAGAAAGCAAAACTGCTTGCGTTTTTAGCGACACGCACCTGATCGTCTAGATGTAGAACATGTACAAAATGATTAAAAAAATTAAAAATCCACAATATCGATATGCTTTTATCACGATAAATAGAGATTTATTTTATTGCCCAGCCCTAAGCAGCAGTTATGTTTATGTCCCACACATTAAAATTACGGTAACATACAACACAGTAAAATTACGGTAACATTACAATAAGGTTGCATTTGTTAACATTAGTAAACATGACCTAATGAATTTAGTTACAGCATATACGAATACATTTAAAACCCAAATTTGTATTAGTTAACATTATGCACTACTAACATGCCAAAAATTAACAATTTTATTTTTAATATACCAACATTAACTATGATTAATAAATGCTGTAAAAATATATTATTAATTGTTTGTACATGATACCTAATGCATTAAATGTTGACTTAAGTGTTACCAACATTACATTACTAACATGTATTGGTATTGAAAACAGTTATGAATAAGTGTCACTAACAAAGATTATTTTGACATACAGGCAACCAGAAAAACCATGAGATCATCACACACGGTAGAGATGCATTAAAAAATAAGATATATCCATTACAAGCTCCAAACCTGCTTCAGTGAGAAATCATTCATATCTATGATTTGTGTACTGTCTTTGGCATTTTGGTGTAATACAAATTACTAATTAAGCAATTCTGTGAAGACTGTGCCGTTATTGGAGGTTAAAACTCATTTCTGTAATTGGTGGTACTGTGACCAATATCTGATTTAAATTGGGATCCTCACAAAATAGTGCTAGGATGAGTGACTGATGAGATATTGAGCATGCACATGTTGAAGGGAGTGAAGATGAAAGAGCTCATGAACGCTCAAAACAGTCTCTCATCACTTCACACACCATCTGATTGTCACGACTCTTGTTACATCATGTATACTCAGATTTGTTTTTTCATGTTTATTTCGTTTTTATACCAGTTAGCAGTATTTTTATCCTCTCTGTGCTCACTACAGAGAGTCAGAATTACTACCGTAATAACTAATAATTACAGGTGTATTAATTTTTTAGTTGCCCATTTGCTACACATTTAAAAAACAAAAACAACATTCCCCTAAATTACAGCAGGTCTGAAAGTAAATATTTGTGAATGCTTAGAATTGCCAACAAATCACCCTCTAGAGGCCAAACTGTCACACTTCAAGGGCTGAGAAAGCATCATTAATTAGAGTAGCAGTGCACGATAGATTCCTTGCATGCCGCAATAAAAAAAAGGCCCTGAATCTTGCCATGATCGGCCGGTCATAGATTTAAGACTAAGATGGCTGATTTAGATCAGTGCAAATTATTTTGTGCAAGCGATAGCTGATCTAACACCCGATCTTATACTGTAGCCTACCATCAGAATAAAGCAGTTTCTTGCTTTTTTTTTTTACGTCAAATTGACAGGCAGAATCTTGAATTATGATGGAGCGAAGGATGTCTTAAAAACATGCCGCTCATGCACAAGACTGAGGAAATAAAAAAAAAAGCGAGATGTGGCGCAATGGTCAAAGACCTCCGTCTAGTGCAGGTTTTCATAGAAAAACAGAAAGAAACCCGGTTTAGGGTTTCAATGATTACAGCAAGGGAGATACACAAGTGTTGAAATGCATTCTTCGATTTTATAATCAATTCATAAAAACAATATAAAACAGAAATAGTTGTCTGTTAGTTTTACTATATATTGCAAACATGACAAACCTAAAACCGTGATGCAAACCATATCGTGAGAGATTTGAACCATTAAACAGAGTCAATTAAACAGTATTCTACCTATATTACTCACCATCAAACTGATGAGAGAGAAAAAGATATGGCACATAAAGCGAAACCACCTAACCTTGGTTTTCGGGTCTTATATGATCGTCCCTCACTTGAGCCAGAGCCATTGCGGATGTCATAACCGTAAAAAGAGATCAGTTCGTCACGTGATTTTGGCGCCTGCTCCTCTTCACGGAACTTGTCGTGTTCCCAGCGGCCCTCATCCTTCCACAACTTCCTGTGTCTGCCTTTAGGCCTGATGACAGATGGATGGAGAGAGAGAGAGGATACGACACCAAAGTGAAAATTCTCATTCACAGCATTGAGTCGTTTTATTCAACACTTGAAACTTAATTTGGATCCAGGGTAAGAAATTTAGAGGTTAGATTAAATAATCATGATCAGATGATTATATAAAATCGCGACAGACCTAATTCCAAGTAAATACTTGCAAACATTACTGATTGTAGGCCTATAGAGACTACTTGAGGGCCAAATGGAAAATTTGGTTGTTAATTTCAGACCCTATTGGTATCATTTGCTTAATAAAGTTATTTGTGTATCAAATTAACTGCAGTTAATATTTATGATTTTTCCCAAAAAACTAGAAAACCAAAATCTTACCTCTCCTCTTCTTGAGTCTGGCCTCTTACGTCATGCTCAAAGAAAAGGCCTTTTCGGGGGATGTAGGCTGGATTCTTTCTGTCCTCATCGTCATCCAACTTCTGGCTGCTTTGACTGGCAGATTTGTTCTCAGGGTCTTCTGTGCTTTCCTGTAAACATTTAGGGCAAGTCTCAAGCTTATCTTCAGTATAAAAAAGGATTTAAAATTAAGAATACCAATGGCAAAATTACAGAGTAGTCTTAATCTATGCTGTGGAAAATGGTAAATTACTTCAAATGTGTCAAAGGTATGTTTTAATTACATGCATTCATCCAAATGTTCTAGCAAAAGAACGTTTAAATTTTATTCTGTACACAAACTGAACATGACAGCAATTTAGTCTAGGAAAAGACTATAGAAATTATCTTTGATCCTAGTGCTGCTAACTGTTCTTTCATACCTGTCCATCTCCACTCTGACGCTCCCCAGCCAGATTGCCCTTCTCCTCAGTTTTAACATCCTTCATCCCTTCATCTCTCTCTTCCTGCTCTACCTCTTCTGTTGGGGCATCTGCGGCGGGTTTCTGTTCTGCTACAGGTTGTGAGGCCTCTTCATCACTGAAATGCTCACCCTCCTCTTCATCATCTCCTCCCTGAAACAAAGACAGCAAATCACATATACTAAAAGGTCTAGCTCGCAAAGCATCTATTCAAATCGTATGAGTTTTCACCCTTATGATGAAGTAAAATATACACAATTTCTATAATTTTAGTTAATAATATGGGAGCGTGGCATGTAAATAAGCACAAACTCCAAAACTGTCATTCTCTGTGCGGTCAGAGCTGCTTCAACCAGTCACGGAAGAGACACAATCTGAGAACATATGAGTTACATCCTGCTTAAATGTCCCGGTTTGTTTGGACAATCATATTTTCGTGAAAATTTGCATGTTCTTATTTATTGTTCTATTCTATTTAGGTGTAATATTGAGAAAATAACAAGTTTGCAGTAATGCAAAGACATTATTTAATTTTGTAAAAATATTGTAATTTGAAACCACCATGCATTTATAGTTGTTGCTAGTTTGTATGTTTGAGTTGAAAAAATACACATTTCAGCATTATCAGTAATCTATATGTGCATTTTCCTTGATAACCAAGCAAGTTGACTCATGATACCATTTGTTTATTGTATCGCAATATGACATTTTTCCCCAAATCGTGCAGCCATATAATCGATGTATCATCTGATTACATTCATAAACAGTCACAATCTGGATCTCCTTAATCTGCATACCACATTTTGAAACGGAGAGGATTGGGCTCATCAACAGTGAATTAACCCAGCTTTACGTACATCAAGACTGTAGAGATGGAGTAGAAAGGGTTGCTAGTACACCAAAAGAAGTGGAAAATCAGCAGCCAAGGCGGCAACTACCTCAAAACCAACCAACTCGAGACTTTACAACGTCTGCGCTAATATGTTAAAATAACTGATGTTTGTCCCGCAATCATCAAAATGCATCTTGCATAAGACAACAAGAAAAAGTCTGGATGGTGATTCATATCATGCCCACTAAAATTAGCCATGGACTACAGATGCACTAACAGCATGGGTTTCAGCATTGGCAGTACTCATAATGCCACAGGAGATTGGCACAAAAAAAAGTGACAATTTCAGTTAAACACCTTCAATCCTTAGAAAAACCTTGCCATCTAATCCTCCAATTTTTCTCAATCAATATTTCCGTCATGTCAACAATGGGTGCATTTACAATGTCAAAAATCAGCTCATTATACAAACCAGACAATGCAGAAAGTTGTGGTTACATTAGTTTCTGAAATGGCCTGGTTTCCATCCAGTTTTGATGCCAAAATGTAAACATACATGCACATACTGAATAAGGCGGTGTGTGAAAAAAGCTGAGGATCAGAGACTCCAGCCACATGGGATGCTCTCACTACTACCATCAGGCAAGCGGTATCGCAGCATCAGGACCCGCACCAGCCGACTACATGACAGCTTCTTCCCCCAAGCTATCAGACTTTTGAACACTTGACCTTTCACGATCAATATACTTCAGCACTGCACATTTAGTTAATCTTATTATCTCACACTGGACTGTCATAAATTATATTCTCTTCACAATACAACCACTGTATATTATGTTATTAATACACTTTATATACTTTATTTTATTGTATGTGTATTCTATATTGTGTGTATTGTTTGCTGTACATTGTATATTATTATTGTGTTGTGTAATTCTGTGTACATTTGATATGTAAATTGTTTTCTGTAAATATGTTGTTTATTGTAATTGGTATACGTCTAGTCACCGTCATGACTGCTATGTTGCTCGGAATTGCACACAAGACTTTCACCCACTGTTGCACTTGTGTACATGGTAGTGTGACAATAAAGTGATTTGATTTAAGCTGCAAGAATGGTAGGGTTTACATGCAGGGTGAATTCATGATAAAGGGGAAAAATTAAGTTGTGCTGGGTTTCATTTAAACCATTCATGACATTTAACCGAGAAAACAACATGACCTTTCACACGTTATCAGGTTATTAAAGGGAAAGCTCACCCAAAAATGTATTTTCTTTTGCCATACAGATGTGTATGACTTTCTTGGTAAATGGTCTGCACTTATGTAGCACTTTTTTAAAACTTAGCAGCTTTCAAAGCGCTTTACACTGACTCATTCACACACACTCACACAAATGATGGCAGAGCTGCCATGCAAGGCGCTAGCCTGCCATTCGGAGCAACTTGGGTTCAGTGTCATGTAGGCCAGGAATCGAACCCGCCAACCCAGCAATTAGTGGCCAACTCAGTCTACCACTTGAGTCAAAGCCCCCCCTTTATTAAATGGCATTGCCAAAGAGACTTACCTCCGTGTGCGATCCGTTCTCCTCCAGATCAGCACTGTCATAGTCTGATAGCACTGCTGAAGAAAGAAACCCCACAAATCAGCGTTTAACACTTATCCCATTAGCAAAACCAATAACATGCAGCTAAGAATTGGACGTCTCAAGAGTGACAGTTCATTACTATTTAAATGGACAGAGATGAAATACATACCTTCACCTACGCCATCTTCACTTTCCTAAAGAGCAGGGGAGATCAGAGAAATTTTTTTTTTATTGCTAAACATCTACAATCAGTCAACACAGCCTAATATCTACTTTTTTCACCATGTTCCGCACTGATTTGGAGGGGGGTGGGGGTGTCTGAATTCTGCACAATAGATTAACCTTAATAAAACCTGTTAAACAGATCTCAGGATCACCCTTAAAAGTTTGACACCATGCTATTCAAACATCCTCTTAATCAGTATATCTTTCCATTGCAGACCGACACATTAATAGTCACCTCAGTGGACACCAGTTTCTTTAATGTCTTCCATTAACCACTCAAAAATTAAATTAAAGGGTTGTATTACAGTTATAAGCCAACCAGAGGTATAAACCATCCCAGATAGCACACATGTCAAGGAGATGTACA
The DNA here is from genome assembly GCF_025860055.1 of Xyrauchen texanus. NCBI lineage: Eukaryota > Metazoa > Chordata > Actinopteri > Cypriniformes > Catostomidae > Xyrauchen > Xyrauchen texanus. Next base: position 38,233,999 of record NC_068287.1, read on the forward strand.
TTTTAGATCTTGGAAAACATTGCAATCTAATTACCATCTGCTTATCACCTGAAAAATATCAGATTTACATTCAGTGTAAATCATAAACATGTCAAAGACATCTGCTGAATGTCTTACTGACATCAGAGATATCCTTATTGACATTCGATGTATTGCAGATGAGCAAACAATGCAAAACAATGTGTTCCAGATGTAAACACATACATCAAATAGTCGTCTGGGTGACTTAAGTCTGGAATCAGGGATTCTACACTGACTAGTCCCACAAGCTCACCTAAAAAGAGCGGTGACTTCAAACACACTCAATAACAAACGATTTTCTTCTTGTTAGATCAACGTTTTTCAATCTTGGTCCTGCAGACCCCCACAAGCACTGCATTTTTAGGGTCTCAGGGATCTGACACACCCAATTCAGATCATGGAGCCTCTAATACTGAGCTGATGAGTTAAACCAGGTGTGTAAGATCAAGGAGGCATTTAAAATGTGCAGAGCTGGGGGGGCCTCCAGATCCAGGATGAATAGCCACTGAGTTAGATGATGTAAAGGCACGAAATCCTAAAGTCAAAAAATAAAACAACGCATTAATATACATTCAACGCCACAGATAGACGTGAGATTCTATCTCTATGCATAATAACTAGAAAAAAGGCGCCTGTTTTGGGCAGTTGTTGGCGGAATCTGTACTTGAACATCTGTCTCAAGGCTTGTAGCCAAAATTCGCACACTTCTACGGTTGAATCGCAACTTAAAGCGTTAAAAAAGCAACAATCTCACTTTTTAGATCTTCTTGAATCATTATAAACCGCACACATGCATTTCGGCCCCGATTATAAAAGCAGATGTATAGCCACACACTCACACACTCCGATTCATCGTCCCTTTTGACGACCTCGCGCTCCACTGGCAATTCCACCGGCTCGGGATCTCTTCCGCTTGGCTTCCTGCTGGCCGAAGAGGCTCTCCCGCTCTCGGAGCCCGAAGCGGACTCGTCCTCCTCCTCGCTGTCTTGAGAGGCGCGCTGTCTCCGTCGCCGCCGGTCCGCCATCTTAACTCTCTATCAAGGGAAAGCGGATCTGCGCGCGGGATTGTGGGTGTTCGGGAACGCGTAATATCCTCTTTTTATCTTGCGCTGGATGCGCGCGCATACATTTTTATGGACGTTCAGTGACGTATGCATTATTTTATTTTTTTCTGTGCTGTTTCGTTTCTGTTGAATCGCTGTACAGTCATAACAGGTAGTCAGCAAAACACACTGCACTGTTTTTTCTTGGTGATAGCACTGAGGTATATTTGGCTTAGGCATTAATAACTTCTCAAAATTCTCCGGATTTCATTTAAATGTGTCTAAATGTGAGATCCTACAATTTAAAATCAACTATCTATCCACTGTGTGTAATATTCCTGTTAAAAGAATGGTAACCTATTTGGGAATTAAAATCTCTAAAAACACTGTTGTAATTGTCAACTCTAATTTTAGGCCTGTTATTGAAAAAATGCTAAAGAAATATTACTCGTGGTGCTTCATGGTTAACAAGAGATCTTTCTATTATAGGGAGAATTCTGTTTAGTAAGGCAGAAGGTCTCTCGTGAGCAGCATACCTTAGTGCCCCAAAAGATATATGCTCTCAAATGGATAAAATACTCTTTCATTTCATCTGGAGACGCAAACCTCATAAAATTAAGAAAAGTGTCCTTGTTAATAAATTATCTGATGGTGGGTTAAATGTTCTCAATTTTACTAATTTCAACCAAATTTTAAAAATGAATTGGCTTAAAAACGTTTTAAAAATCAAACAAGTATATTCGATATCATCCCATATTTGAAAAACTTGGGGGATTACATTTTTGTTGCAGTGTCCTTATATAAATGGTAAACTTCCTATTGCTTTGGCCAATTATCACAAACAAGCATTACTGTTCTGGTAATTTTTGTACAAACACAATTTTTCTCCTAGCAGGTGTTTTATATGGAACAATGGTAATATAATTCATAATAAGAAATCATTGTACATGAAGAATTGGGTTCGGCACAACATATTAATTTTAAACCAGCTTATTGACAAGAATGGGCAATTATACACATACCATCATTTTATTTCAAAATATATATATATATTTTTTTTTTTGTAAATGAAAAATAATTTAACAAAGTAATTAGGGCTATCCCCAATGGCATAATAATCTTAACCAAATTCTCAAATGTAGATATTAAAAATACAACCTTACAAAATCTTCAACTTTTTGTAAATGGTCTCTCCTTTTTTGATAAAAGTTTTAATAACAATTTAATAAGAAATTCCTTTAATGTCTGGTCCAGTCCTCCATGTAAATCAAAATGGCTTAAACCTCATTGTATATCTTGGCACAGCATTTGGACATTACCATATAAATATGTTATTTCTAATAAAGTAAAATAAATAATTTCCTGTAAATACAGCCATTAGTAGATATATTCATACTGTTTGTGATAAATGTACTTTTTGTAACGCATCATTTGAAGATATTGAACATTTATTGTTTTATTGCCCTTTTTCTATTTTTTGGACTGACATTAAAATAGACATGACAAAATTTTTCAACAAAACTCTTAATTTAGAACCTTATGACATTTTACTTTGCTTTCAAAACCCATGTTTTTCTGAAAAACAAAATTACATTATTAATCTTTTAATTCGTTTTATATTCATAAGACAAAATAACTCTCACATGTTACCTTTTGTAATACTGATCTCACAATATACTTTGAAACCCTTTCAAACATGAGATCACAAAACAAAAAGCTTATAAAAACAATAAAAATTTTAAATAAAAATAAAGCTTTTCAAATTCATGTAACTGCCCTAATATTATATAGCACTTTTTATCCCAGTATTTTAATTATTTTGCTTATTTATTTTTTATTTATTTATTTTATTTTATTTTTAGACTAAATATAAAGCTGATGTGAGGCCTTGTTTCATTATAATAGATGAACAGCACTGGGTTCCCATTCATTATTAAATCTTTAATTCATTCTTTTGAGATGGGGGAACAGTTCACCCAAAAATGGAAATTCTCTCATCATTAACTCACCCTCATCCCATTCCAGATGTGTATGTCTTTCTTTCTTCTGCAGAACACAAATGAAGATTTTGGGGAGAGTATCTCTGCTCTGCTGGTCCATACAATGCAAGTGAATAGTGACCAAAACATTGAAGCTTTGACAAAACAGATAAAGGCAGCATAAAAGTAATCCATATGACTCCAGTGTTTTAATAAATGTCTTCTGAAGCAATAGAGTTGGTTTTGTGTGGGAACAGACCAAAATATAACAAATTATTCACTGTACATTTTGCCATTACAGGCTCTAGGCACGATCATAATTTCAAGCTCGATTACATTTCCTAGTGCTTGACGAATGTGCAGAGTGCTAGATGGAGAATAATTGAGCGAGATTTATTTAGAGTTATATTTTGGTCTGTTCTCACCCAAAACCGATTGGATTTTTCAGAAAACATTGATTAAAACACTTGAGTCATAAGGATTACTTTAATGCTGATCTTCAAAAATCTGGCCACCATTCACTTGCATTGTATGGACCAACAGTGCTGAAATATTCTTCTAAAATTATTTGTTTGGGTGAGCTATCCCTTTAATACAGGTTGTTGCTAAACCACTAATCCTAAACCACATAGTGGAAGCCTGCTCACTCAGAAACATGTTGTAGTTATACAGTTGAAGTCAGAAGTTTACATTCACTTTGGTTGAAGTCATTAAAACTAATTTTTTAACCACTCCACTGATTTAATATTAGCAAACTTTAGTTTTGGCAAGTCGTTTAGAACATATACTTGCACATGTGCATGACACCAGTCATTTTTCCAACAATTGTTTACAGACAGATTTTTTCACTTTTAATTGACTATATCACAATTCCAGTGGGTCAGAAGTTTACAAACACAAAGTTAACTGTGCCTTTAAGCAGCTTGGAAAATTCCAGAAAATGATGTCAAGCCTTTAGACAATTAGCTTCTGATTAGCGGTGTACCTCTGGATGTATTTTAAGGCCTACCTTCAAACTCACTGCCCTTTTGCTTGACATAATGGAAAAATCAAAAGAAATCAGCAAAGTCCTCAGAAAAAACATTGTGGACCTATACAAGTCTGGTTCATCCTTGGTAGCAATCTCCAAATGCCTGATGGTACCTTGTTCATCTGTACAAACAATAGTATGCTAGTATAAACACTGTGGGACCACACAGCCCTTATACGCTCAGGAAGGAGACGCATTCTGTCTTCTAGAAATGAATGTAGTTTGGTGCAAAAAGTGCAAATCAATCCCAGAACAACAGCAAAGGACCTTGTGAAGATGCTGGAAGAAACAGGTAGATGAGTATCTATATCCACAGTAAACCTATATCGACATAAACTGAAAGGCTGCTCAGCAAGGAAGAAGCCACTGCTCCAAAACTGCCATAAAAAAGCCAGACTACAGTTTGCAAGTGCACTTGGGGACAAATATCCTCTAGTCTGATGAAACAAAAATGTAAATGTTTGGCCATAATGACCATTGTTATGCTTGGAGCAAAAAGGGTGAGGCTTGCAAGCCGAAGAACACCATCACAACCGTGAAGCATGGGGGTGGCCGCATCATGTTGTGAGGGTGCTTTGCTGCAGGAGGGACTGTTGAACTTCTCAAAATATATGGCATCATGAGGAAGGAAAATTATGTGGATATATTGAAGCAACATCTCAAGACACCAGCCAGGAAGTTAAATCTCAGCCGCAAATGGGTCTTCCAAATTGTCAATGACCTCAAGCATACCTCCAAAGTTGTGGCAAAATGGCTTTAGGACAACAAAATCAAAGTATTGGAGTGTCCATCACAAAGCCCTGACCTCAATCCAATAGAACATTTGTGGGCAGAACGGAAAACGCATATGCGAGTAAGAAGGCCTTCAAAATTCCAGCAACTTATTTGAGAAGGTTGTGGAAGGCAACCCAAAATGTTTGATCCAAGTACTACCAAATACTTATAAAGTGTAAGTAAACTTCTGCCCAGCTGGGAATATGATGAAAGAAATGAAATAAAAAGCTGAAATAAATAATTCTCTCTTCTATTATTCTGACATTTCACATTCTTAACGCATTGTAGTGACCATAACTGACTCAAGACAGGGAATGTTTTCTATGATTAAATGCCAGGAATCGCAGCTAAGTTTCTCAACTGCATCTGCTCGCTTGCACATCCTCTCGGAATTTCAAAACAAAGCATTAGGCTAAACTAAACCTTTGCATTTATTCCACATTTGTGCTTCATAGCTGTATGCATTGCATGCATCATGTTTTTTTCAGGGAGGACATCTTCCAGTCATTGTTTATATGCATGCTACCAGTTAGTGTTTCTGATCAACAGTGAAACGGCAAACAAAATGACAATAATTTTCAGTAGTTCCATTCGATTACTGTAGGGAATCCATTACATACTGTAGGGAACACACTGCAACTGCTGTCTAACTCGTTCGCTATCACTTTGCATTGCCACATACGCTCAAACTCACCTATCGCATTCCAATTGCCCACTTTATGATTTTGTTTAAATGTGAACACAGGGCGCATGCGCAGGGAATTCCGCAGGTTTTGCATCTGATTGAACGCTGGATTCACGACTCGTGCAGAACCTGTGCGCTGCAGAAAGGTTTGCATTTTGACATCATATTAAAATCCCTGAACATATGGGGATGTCACCACTGGCCAGTTTTTTAAAAGCAGTACAGCAAATATGAGTGAAGGCATGCAAAAATGTACCAAGAATTAACTGATAAAGAATTCGGATTTGCATATGAATATGAAATATGAATATCCAAATATGAGGAGTTCAAACCAGGGGCGCAGTATAGGGGGGGAAAGTTAGGACCATTCCAAATAGGTAAAAACTAATAAAAAATTTTTATTATTATTATTATTATATTATACACTATATAAACCATAATCATTGAGTATATTTCAAATAATAATACAATTAATTATGTCTTTGATTTTACTTATTTTGGCAATAAAAGTTAAATATCCCCATTGACCAAAAAGTAAACATACATATTGACCGACCACCCCCCTGTATCTGCATGAAATGGTTTGGTCCTGCCTTAGCGCGCTCATCAGTGAGTGAATGACGGTGTTTAGTTGCAGACAGTTAGTCGATGCGCCAGAAACACAGATTACAATGTTGAGTAGTATAAGAAAATCTGGTTTTCAAAAAAGAAAAGAGAAAAGAGAGAGCGGAAAGACAAAGGAAAGGGTGTCAATCTGTAACCCAGTTTTTCACCAAGAAAGGTGGGTAGTCTGTGAGTGGTAGTAACCTGTTGTCCATAGAGACAGAGCGTATTTAGGCCACGGAACAATCCAACCGTCTCCATTGACTTTGCATTGCGAGAGACTGCCTCCTTGTAATTTATGACTTATAACAAGCCAGGTGTGGCTATGGCTATTAACTTACCTTTTAATTTGATGTCACTGTTAGTGTTAGTTTATGACCATATTCCAAACCTCAAAACCTATTGATTTAGTGATCACTTGATCTGTTTTGTAGCACTATAATAGCCCTGATGTGAAAATTACATTTTACACGTCAACTTTATTTTGTTGTTGGCATATATGTGCAGTTAAGTTCAAACATCTGCTGTTTTCATTGTTCTGAGATGATGATGTTAATTTACTTTGAATAAAAAGTTAATATATATTTAGTTTTTTCTTTTTTTATATAATCTGTCATTAATTTTACAATAAAAATACATTGAGCCTGTAAAGGATTGCCTTTTTTATGGTGGCTTTTAATCTTGCATCAAAGAGTGAACTGCATACTGTATGCAGACTTGCATTTACAAATCACCAGCAGTAAATATTGTGCTAGTACTAGTATTGAACTACAAGAAACAAGACAGTTGCAAGCCTTTGATTAGAGTTATGTAAAGCTTTTGATGGCAAAGTTAGGCCCTAGAGATGTGGTGACAACAGCTGCGAAGAAGGGGCCCAATTCAATTTTTTTGTCATGGGGCCCAAAATTCCTGGCGGCACCCCTGGTTCAAACAGTATAAAACTAAAATATATACATATAGAAATAACTACTGAAGAGATCTGGTGGCTGATTTGCTGTCAAAACATTTTGGCAAACGGTCTTGCGTACACTGTACCGTAGCTGCGGCCCGTGCAATTTTATAGGCCTTCAGTGCAATTCATGCCATTAAGAAAACGCAGTTTCACAATGAATGAGACATCGTATCAGAATTAGAATCAGCTTTATTGCCAGGTATGCTTTCACAATCAATTAATTTTTCTTTTTTCTGGATGACAGGAGCTTCCAGTGCACAACAATACAATACAGCAACAAGACAGAGATAATAAAAATAATAAATAAAATAAAATATTACAAATAAATAAATAGAAATAGAATAAGAATAAAGACTGGATAGAAAATAAAGTATATATATAGAATAACACAATAAGACAATGTGTGTGTATGTATATATATATATATATATATAACACAACAGTTAGTTCCGGTCCTCAAATCTGATGGACGAGAGACGTTCCATGAGCGCTGATGATCTGACACCATCAGCACTCGGACGCTTCACCGTGTATCACTCCTCTTGCATTCGTTATCCTAAACTAAAGTGTAAGAGCAGCGCAGATCTGTTAAGAGCTAATGTAGGCTATGTTTTTTTTACATTACATATGTTTGTCAGCAAGTGGTGACAAAAGATCATTTTTGTGTGTAATATGAGCCAGTTGGTAACATGAAGTGAATCGTTAGTCATGGTTTACATAGAATGGAGCTCTGTGATTTAAACGAACAACATCAGTATTACGGCTCATCACAGCTGAGAGACAAACTGATTGATTACAGAACTCAAGGTGCTTACCACTTGCTGGAGTTTCCACATTGGATACATACTGTTTAAAATGGTGGAGGACATTGTGGTTTCTATAGTTAATGACTCCTGCGCACCGGTTACCATGAAATAGAGAGGAATAAACCTGCTTGATGCTATTTTACCACTGAGAAAACTGACCTTCAGAAAGCTGACAGCATCTCTGCTTGGGTGTGGCAACAGGTCATCACACATGCTCAGTCTCTCTCTCTATCTCTCTCTCACACACATCCATCCATCTTGGTTAATCCAATAACTTGTTCGAAATAGCACAAGCCGTGATACTATTTCTAATGTGACATTTTTGAATTACTAACAAAGGCTTGGATGCATAATTTGTTTTTAACTGTCATTAATAAAGTAGTTCCAGTTTTTCCTATTTTTTTTTTACATTTACTTGTTCTTTGAACTGTTGTATATAAGCAATATCACACTCGCAATCGTGCTATATGGCCCTAAATCAGCAATGCTGTGATTCGGCCGCAGGCCGAGTGCCGTAGGTAATCACAGCAGTGCTTATTTAGGGCCATATAGCACGATTGCGAGACCTGTTTGGTTGATAAGCAAATTGAAGGGGATCTACGTAGAAAGGGTACAGTGATGTCCTTCAGGTGGGCCAACACCAGTCTCTTAAATTATTTCATGACCACAGAAGTCAGGATGACGGGTCAATAGTCGTTATGTCCTGTGATTTTGGGTTTCTTTGGGACAGGAATGATGATTGAGCATTTGAAGCACCATTTGGATTCACACTGCTTCAGTGACCTATTGAAGATCAGTGTAAAGATGTGGGTCAGCTGGTTAGCACAGGATCTAAGATAAGTGGGTAAAACACCATCTGGGCCCTGTGCTTTTCTTGTCTTTTGTTTTCGGAAGCATGGCACACCTCTTCTTTACAGATCTTAGGTGCAGTTTGAGTAGCAGGAGGGGGGTTGCAGGAGGTGTTGGTGCTTCTGTGAAATGAAGGTCTGAGCGGGTGTGGGGTGTGAGAATGTGCCTTTAAAATCTACAGTAGAACACATTGAAGTCGTCAGCCAGTTGTTGGTTGGTTAATCATACATTAAGTAGCAGTCAACTAATAATACCAATTAACATTTTAAAAACACGTTCATGCACAAAAGCCAGAACCAAGGAGGTCTAATACCAAGAAAAAAGCTCTTTAATAATATTTGCGATTTAAATTTTGCTTGCAATAAAAAAAAATTCGTCAGGGTTACTTTTCAAAATTTGATCCGATACTGAATGCTGAAGCAGCTCAATTTACACTTAGAAAACTCCTGATGTTGCTATAACAATGCATAAAGCACTACCTATTTGCTTTAAGTGAAAATCAGTCCTCCTGTCCTGTTTAATTTATCAATCGCACGATCATACACAACATCTCAGGTTTTTAAATCCATAAGGATCTCTTTCTCAACTGCAATACCAGCGGTGATGACAGCCGACTCGTCAGCAAGATCTTGCGCGCTTCGCTTTCAAATTACGTACCTCACTTAAAGCGTGATTGCGTCACTCATGGCCAGCTAGAAGGCCTGGATTGGGACATATCCTAAAGACCACACCCACAAGAACAAATAAATCAGTCTGATTGGCTGATGAATCTGACAATGCCTATTCACTGCAGTGTTGAGGGATTCGGAGTGTGGGAGTCGGAGTGTGATAAGAGCTTTTCAGTCTTTTCTGTCATTTTGTCAATAAAAAATTATTTCTGTAAATGTAAATAAAATAATTTGTGTGTTATTTACACAAATCTACAACAAATAACTTTAATCAGAATTTTAATCAGATTACTTTACTAATTATTTAACTGGAAAAGTAATCATATTACTGATTACTTTATTTTTAGTTTACATTATAAAACACTTTTAAGCTCAAAATAATTCAAAATAATGTCTATATTTCTTTCATAGAAATTGACATTGTTACACAAATGTCATACACTCTGTAATCACATTTCTCCTTCACAATGACTCATTACAGGACCATAATTCATGTATTCTACATAAGATAACATACATAAGATTCTACATAATAGAAATAAGCATAATCCTAAAATGTATTTAAAAAGTATTTTTTAAGTCAGTAACTGTAATCTGATTACAAGAATTTCAAATGTAATGCATTATACTACTTTTTTTTATGTTTTTACTAAAAAAGTAATTCAATATCAGTAACTAATTACTTTGTCATTGGATTACACCCAACACTGTTTAGAACAAGTCAAATTAGAAACTTCTAAGTGGTCACATCTGTTGGTGTCCTGCAATTTCTGCTGTCTGGTCAATGGCTGAAGAAAGACAAAATGATGATGCATTGTTATATTTACATATTTAGCTCAATTAATACAAATTGATTGGTAGATCTGAACAGGTTAGAAGACTAACCTGAGGCAGGTATGTAGCTGGCCTGCAATATGGAAACAGAAATACAAATATGAAGCTTGGCCAACAGATGTTAAACTTTAGCAAAAGTTGATAAAACTTACATTTTATGTTAGAGGCATGTTTGAGTGTGATTGAGTACCTGATCAGTCTGTTTGTATCTCTTCCTCCATATTTTAAAGGCAACCACAGCTCCAATCACACACAGCATCACAAGCACCAAGGGAACTACAACAGCAGGGTCAGGACCCGGCTCTGCACACACAGACACACACACACAAAGATAGCTGATTGATCATAATCCACATTTTTTCACAGTTGCTGAACAGTGTTTGAAGTGTTTCTGTGATGGTTTTGTCAGGGGTTTTTTCATGGGCTACATACTACCCATAAAGTTTTCTAAAAGACAGAATCTGTATGTGCAGAAAGTTCTGCAAAATTCTACAGAATTGCTACAGCTGTCCTTCACAAATATTTTATACATTACCGTCCTCTTGCATCTTTGTAGGTCCTCACAATGCGAGTGAATGGTGGCCAGAACTTTAAAGTTCCAAAAAGCGCATAAAGGCAGCATAAAAGTAATCCATAGAACTCCAGTGATTAAATCCATATCTTCAGAAGCTATATCATATTTGTAGGTGAAAGCTCAATAGTTAAGATTTTTTTATATACTATAAATCATCCTCCCTGCCCAGATAGTTGTGATATGCATGAAGAATAACCACTGGAGCCAAATGGATTACTTTTATGCTGCCTTTATGTGTTTCTTGGAGCTTCAAAGTTTTGGTCACCATTTACTTGCATTGTATGGACCTACAGAGTTGAAATAATCTTCTAAAAATCTTTGTGTTCTGCAGAAGAAAGAAAGTCATACACATCTGGGATGGCATGAGGGTGAGTAAATGATGAGAGAATTTTCATTTTTGGGTGAACTATTCTTTTAAATATTTTTTGGCTAATTTGATGATGCTTTCAGCAACCAATAAGAGCGTTGTACTTTATGTGTAGTGCATAAGCCTGCCTCTGTGTTTGTGTAAATTCAGGATACCTAAACAGATATCAAGTTTGTTATCCAGGCTTAGGTGAGTAGCAGTACATGTGTAGGTGTGTCTTCCTCTTTGCTTTTCGGCACTTAGTTCCATACTCTTCCTCATCTGGTACGTTCCATCAGCGTTGGGCAGCAGTTCTCCTCCTGTAACCTGCTCCTCATTTACTGGTTGGCCATCTTGGAGAAGTGTCAGGTTGATGTGACGTGGGTAAAAACCAGTTGCCAGGCAGGTAATCCGAACCACACCTGTGTCACTGTAAGAGTGTTTAATCACTCTCACTCTGGGCTTTACTGTAGGAGAAAAAGTGAAGCTACTGTGTAGAAAATGCATCATAATTGTTTTCAAAGGCTTGAGAACAAAGCAAACTAAAAGTAGAGAGTATTTTTGGCAGTTACATTAACTATATTAGCTACCTCTTGCCATCACACGGTTCTTCTCCTTTTTTAGATATTTCTTGAGTTGGCTGATGCACAGAGGACGGTAAAAGTGGGCAAAGAGCCATGCGTCATATTCCAGCTGTGCTCTACTCTTTAACTCAGGCCATTTCCACTGAGTGTGCTGGTCTCCCTGAATGTTATAGTGTCTCTCAAAGCCACTCTCACGATTGAAGGCTTCCAGGGTCATCATTCGACCAGGCTTATCATGGAAAATGTCACAGCCAACCAGTCTCTGCTGCACATGAAGGCCTAGGGAAGAAGTATAGTTTCACACTTAAACATACTGTATATAAGGCTGTTTATCACAAAGGACATTTTTCACAGTAGTGCATGGGAAAGAGGGATAGACTTACAGTCTCTTCAGTTTGATGTACTGTTGTTTAAATTGTTTTGGAGAAACATGAAAAAAAAACTTTTTCCCAATAACTTTTATTAGACAAAACCTCCAGATATAATGAGTTATAAGACTGAGATTAAGATGTGATCTAGGAGCGTTATTCAGTGCATGCCATTGAAGAAACTGTAAGTTAAAATATGGCACCACTGTAAATACGGTCTACTGCTACACTTTTTACAGTATTAAAGGGATAGTTCACCCAAAAAGGAAAGTTCTATCATCAGTTACTCACCCTCATGCCATCCCAGATCAATATTTAAGCCCTTTTTACCATACATCTATGGTAAAAAAGGACTTAAATATTTATCTATTTTTTCACCCACACTTATATCATTTCTGAAAACAAGAATTTAACGACTGGAGTCTTATTTATTACTTTTATGCTGCCTTTATGTGATTTTTGAAGCTTCAAAGTTCTAGTCACCATTCATTTGCATTGTATGGACCTACAGAGCTGAGAAATTCTTCTAAAAATCTTCATTTGTGTTCAGCAGAAGACAGTAAGTCATACACATCTGGGATGGCATGAGGGTGAGTAAATGATGAGAGAATTTTAATTTTTGGGTGAACTATCCCTTTAACACAGTTAAAAGAGTGCAAAAAAGTCAACCATAAAAACAAAACTCAATTTTGCTGAACACACACTGTACATACGGGTTGTATTGTAGCTGAATAATGGACATATTTGAATGCAACAAAAGCAAATAAATAACCAATGTGAATCTTTGTAAGCTGAAGAAGGTAAAGCTACAGAAATCCTTTGAATGTGTGTGTGAGTATGTGTGTGTAAGTGTGTGTGTGTGGGTGGGGGGGGGGGGCATGTTTATGTGGTTTATGAGAACAATTTTTTAGGTTACAAACTGGTAATTACAAGGGTATTATGCTATAAATGTGATTTATGAGGACATTTATAGTGTCCCCATAATTTAAATAGCTTAAAAACCTATTAAACGATGTTTTATTGAAAATGTAAAAATGCAGAAAGTTTTTTGTGAGGGTCAGGTTTAGGGAATAGAATTTGTACAGTATAAAACTCATTATGTCTATGGAAAGTCCTCATAATGATAGGTAGACCAACATGAAAATACTGTTTCAGATGCACTCTTTAGAGACGTCCATAAATCAATATTTACCTTTTGTATGGTTTAGGTAATTAATTAAATAGTGTGCTTTAGTTTTCATGGCCTCGTGCATGTCTTTACAAACTGTTATTATGGTCAGTTGCTCAGTGGCATTAACCGATTCTTGTGGTATCTCCTGGACAAAACTTCTCTCTTGTGAATTATAGTGACCAATGATGAGATCATCCAGCATCATAACTGCAGTGAACTCTGGAAATAGGGCTGAACTGTCTCCAGTCAAATAAGTGGCAAAGACCCACAAGGAATGTGACCCTGGGAGAGAGAAGAATTTGATTAGATCAGAGAATTTCAACTTCATTAAAAGACACTGAATGGCTGCTGGAGGAAAAAATCATTGTGTAGAGCATGCCAACTTTCACTTTAGAGCAGGAAAATAGGAAAATAACAGGAAAATAATTTATATGACTACATGGAAAACAGGAATAGCATTATGTGTTCTTCAGTATTAGTGCTGTAAAACTGTACTTCCACAAATAATGTTGCTTACCCGAGTCAGAACATACAGGGGCTGACAGCATTGCGCACACTGCAACGATCAGACAAAACATTCCTTTTACAAGGTGTAAACAGGGAAAAAAATCCTTTTTATGCTGTGAACGCATTAGAAATATGACAACTATCTATTCTAAGTTTCAGCATGACTCTGAAGAGAGTATTAAAGTAAATCTTTGCAATGTGGACTTCCTCATTCTGAAGTCATTGGGTGTGGTTAGAAACACAAGTCATATTTTTACCACTAGTGTGGGGAAGCTTTTGATTTCGTTTTCTCCCAAAATTATAAATAGCTACAAAACAGTTTAATACAAATAACACAATACTTTCCATAACACCAGTTTGTTACTTTACACTGAAAAATATACCTGATCCATGAGATAATTGCGTGCAATGTCTAAAGTTGGATTTTGAGGATTTTTTTTTTTTTTTAATGTTGCAAATTTACGTAGCTTATGAAAATCTCTGAAATTATCACATTTATTCTGAGATAAAATGCGTATTTGTCGTTTTCAGTTTTGTTCAAGATGATTTAATCAAAAGAATTTCAATAACTGTAAGTAAACGTATTTGGGGTAAAAAGTCCCCCATTAAAACACATTGTTTTTCTTAATGGGGCAAATAGATTTGATATGAGAAATGTTCAAAATGGGCTCAAATTGACTGATCCAATCACACTGGATATTCATTTGTTTATAGAAGATGAAATGTCAAATGTGACTGAAAATAACAGGAAATGGTGCACCCTTAATCTGAAATGGTTATTTTTATAAGCATAACCTTAATTCATTACTTTATGAAGCAAAATGTCCTTAAGATGTGCCTTTAGCCTCGTTGTACCTTATTCCTCAACCGTTCTCTTCTAAGTAGTGTAAAAAAAAAAAAAAAACCAATAATAAAAAAGGTTTTTAACTTCTTGTGTAGTTTTTATTTCCCTTTTTTGCATTTCAACAAATCATATTTCTATGATTATTTAATATCTATATAAATGTACTTTTACATGATATGTATTTCTTTGTTTATTACAAGACAAAAGAAAACAGATTTTCTATGTGACAGTGATGAATAATCAGTGTCCCATTTGAGTGTTCTGTACATATGCAGATTATACATGCTTCATACTCTAGGTGGCGCTGATGTGTCAATGATTGACTTGATTTACATTTGACTTTTCAACAAAGAAACGTGAATCTAAACTAGAGCAAGTTTAGCGGTATGATATGACTGTTGTCATTTGGGTGTATTGCTGAAATTATGTAAATTGTGCATCCATTTAGACTCAGACGGTGCCTGAGAAAATACATATATGTGTATCTTAAGTGTATAGATTATGTGATATGTGTCGCTCAATATGTACGTGTCATGAAAGTTCAGTGTGGAAGTAATGAATCCTGTTCTATATTTGGTGCATCATCTTTTTGATATGTGAAAAATAAAACATCAAAATATATCAGAATATATAATATTATCATCGTCTTGTATATGTTTTGAAAATTTGACATTATCTGGCCATTTTGAAGATCAATTTTGATAGGTATATAATATAGAGTATTATGTCCCTAAAGACCTGAGTATGTAATAATGTTTGGTGTAACAACCATGCATTTAAGTGTTAAGTAGGTTGATTGTGTTCTTTTTTCAAGCGATTGCTCTCAGCTGGGCTTCATCTTGAAACAGTTCAGAGTATCAAACTGATTCATGCCTCACTGAACATTAACAAAACATAACTTTTAACATATTCAACAATCAAGATTCAGGATAAATTCCAAGTTGGGGTGATCTGAACTTGAGATTCCTATACCATTGTAGACCATAGTACGAAGTAGGCACAAAATAGGACTGTAATTAGCAGTCTTCTCCAATAGAGTCCACTCTTCGCCAGGTTTATGGTATCCTTATTCACATTTGATTAAAGCAGGAGAACTGTAAGTTCCCTTATGACTCAGTACACTTGGCATTGCATGCCAACACATATGGGGTGTTTTCCTTCCACTCAACCTAGTTGAAACCTCTCTACAATAAAGCCAATATTTTAATATTGGCTATGGTGTTTGAGGCCTGCCCGTTTAGGTGCAAAGCTGTCCAGAGGCACATCACACCATCAGATCAGCATGAGAGCTGCATTCTCTGTCTGCCGCACCCACGCAGAGTCAGCTCTCATGGAGACAGACTGCTCTCACTGAGGGCTCAAGATTTAATCTTTAATATCATTTAATCATAAGAGTCTCAAGACGCTGAATCATTATGAGTGACGATTCAGCCTCACACGCCCTCCCACCTGCCTCTTCTGTGTGCATGGCCTTGTCTCATTCCGTGGTTCTGACGCTGGGGATGATGATGATGATGTACACACCACTGACAAGGAGATGCTTCATGTCCTTTCAAGGGTGGATGAAGAGCTCAATATCGAGTGTATCAATATCTCCTCCAGAGGAACCTACACAATCTCGCCTTCTTGAATAGTTCCTGTGTTCCGGATGCCGTCAAGCCACCATGTCTCATAGATCTGACCCGTTCTACCATGAAGTTCATAACGAACAGTCAAAATCCGGGCGATCACCCTATTCAGCTCGCCCATGCAGCGATTACATCTTGTCTAATGGGGATCACGGGGAAGAAAACGATATGCCCAACTACCCCCCTGAAGAGGCTGTAGAGGCACATTTCTGCCCGGCGAGTAGAAGGGCGTGAAACTCACACCCTGTTCATCTTTCTAAGCCTTGTCAACTAACGTCCGCACTAACTGGAAGAGTATCACAGCGCCGGGCCAAACTGGTTCAGTTCTCTACGCGATGACAGTGCTCCAAGTTTTAAAGCTAAGCTCCTCAAACAAATGGACAAGCAAGGCTACGATCCAGAGACATTCAAAGTGCTTCACACCTCTATGGACTTAGTGCTGCAAGCAACGAAAGTCACTGCACAAGTCATTGGTAAGTAAATGAGCAACCTGGTGTACATCTGGCTGACCCAAATGGAAATGCGTGACTGACACTCATGGAAATGTGTCATGGAAAGGCAGTGGTGGCTCAGTGGTTGAGGCTCAGGGTTACTGACCAGTAGGTCGGGGGTTCAAGCCCCAGCACCACCAAGATGCCACTGTTGGGCCCTTGAGCCAGGCACTTAACTCCAAGTTGCTCTGGGTGGATTGTCCCTGTAATAAGTGCACTGTAAGTCGCTTTGGATAAAAGCGTCTGCCAAATGCATAAATGTAAATGTGTGACGCTGGAAAAGCCGCTCTGAGACATTTTATGCCAAAACAGAGCAGTACATCATCACAACCTGGCTCGCTCCCACTCTGTCTCAGTCCAGCGCCTGGCTAAAAACCCCACACCAGCTGCCTCAGCGCTGCCAAATGTCACCGCCGAGCCTCAGCTCAAGGCCTCTGCTGATCTTATTGCACATCCGTCCTCAGGACTGATTGGCATCAATAGATAGATCAATAGATCTGAAGGACGCGTACTTCATGTACCAATTGCACCACGTTACAGACGACTTTTTATATTTGCATTCGAGAAAACTGCATATAAGTTTATAGTCCTTTATTTGAGTCTGTCTCTGGCTCCCCACACATTCACAAAATGTATGGATGTGGTGCTCGACCCATTGAAAATGAATAGTGTGTGTGTTTAGAATTACCTCAGTGATTGTTATTACTAGCCAATCAGAGGCATGACTGAGCAAATACAGAGATTTGCTGCTTTGCCATATGGAAAATCTGGTCTAATGTCAACTGGAGGAAAGCACACTTTTCCTCAGACAGCAAATCTCCTTTTTAGGAGTTCATGTGTGCGCATCTGATGAAGGAGCATGTACAGAATATTCTTCTGTGTTTGTTTCAGTTCAAACTGAAAAACAAAACAAACAAACAAACATTACCACTGTAGTAATTAAATTTTTCTGTGCATCGCGCTAACGCGCCACTGTCTGGCTGCTCTAGCACCATGGACAGAGGCCTTCTACCAACAAGGTGTTATGCTAGGTCAAGTTTTCAGAAAGAAAGTGCTGACCGAAAATGCATCCAACACAGGTTGGGGCACAGTGTGTAATGGACGCCTGACTTTCTACACCTGGAAACAGGCTGTAACATGCCAACTTCCTAGAGCTACTGGCAATCTTTCTAGCTTTGAGAGCATTTCAGTCCAATATTGTGAATCACCACATTCTGATTCATTCGAACAACACAACAGTAGTGGCATATACTCTAAATGTTGCCATGACACGCTGGCCCATGTTTGGCCAACGAAACACAAGTATGCGCTTCCCCCGGTGTGCCTCCTTCATTCTGTCATCAGCAAAGTCCAATTGGGCATGGAAACAGTTCTGTTAATTGCACCGAAATGGCCCAATCAGCCATGGTTTCCAGAAATTATAGAGATGTTCTATGGCTCATCATGGGAAATACCACCAAGGAGGGATCTCCTCTCTCAGGTGCAAGGCACAATCAGGCATCCCCAGTCAAGCTGTGGAACCTGCATGTGTTGCCCCTGAACGGAGCACGCTAAACATATCAGAACTGATGCATTCAGTCATGAAGACCATTTTAAAGGCCAGAGCGCCATCTTCTATGTGCTAAAATGGAATGTGTTCACTGATTGGTGTCTTTTACATGGCAAAGACCCAGTAAACTGCCCTATACGTGAAATTTTCATATTTCTTCAAGAGTGATTAGATGCAGGACCCACTCCATCAATGCTCAAAATTTATATGGTGACTATATCTGCATATCATGCACCTGAAGCCAGCGGCACTATAAGCAAGCATGATTTAATCATAAAGTTCCTTAGAGGAGCAAGACGATTAAGTCCACCTCGGCCAGCTACAGTCCTGACTTGAGACCTAACTTTGGTCCTAAAGTGCTCGCAGGGCCCCCTTCAAGCCTTTGGTTGATTTACACATGCTCTCCATTAAGACTGCACTACTGCTGGCTCTGGCCTCAGTAAAACGGGTTGGTGACTTACATGCACTATCGATTGATAATTCATAATTCATATGGAGTTTGGCCCCGGATTTCAATCGATTGACAGCCCTAGTTATAATCCCTTACCAAGTGGGTTTGTGAAGGGGTTAATTCATACTATATGACCTGGCCCAACATGAGTCACTCACTTGTGGTAAACTTATGTCGGTCGCGTCCCGTGAGACTGCAGCGTCATGTTTCCACTCTGGAAGGTTATGTCGTGCAGTGCAGTGTGATGGGATTCTGTTCCCTATATGCGTTAGCACACATGTCAAGTGCACTGAGTCGTAAGGGAACGTCTCGGTTATGTACATAACCTCATTTACCTGAGATGAAGAGAATGAGACATTGAGAATAATGGCCGCACTACAAGAGTTCTTATGAGGTGTGAGTGATGCGCTCCTTGTCCCTCCGTCAGAATATTCTGAGGAATGGTGTTTGTGCACCTGCATTTAAAGCGGACAGCTTTGTGCCTTAAAGGGCAGGGCTCAAACTCCAAAACCAATATTAGAATACTGGCGTTATTGTAGAGAGGTTTCAACTATTTCGTATGGAAGGACAACTCCCCATATGCGTTAACACGCAATGTCTCGTTTCCTTTATTTCAGAGTACCGAGTGTACATAAGTAACCGAGACGTTTGCACAACCTAAATATCCTACATTTATTTAGCAACACCGGTTATCATTTTACAGCTCTGTGGTACTGGAACAGTGTAAATAGTTAGAGTATGATTCAGGATTTTTGAGAAAACATGGACAGTTTGGGAAGGATAGTAATAAGGCAGCCTTGTGATAATAAGGTTGGTATTTTTTGCCTTGTAGTAGTAGGACCACGTTAATTTGTAACTTCTCTTTAGCAACGTGAGTAATTAAGTCAATATGGGAGTGGATGAGAGCCTCCATTGCTAGGCCATATATATATATATATATATGATAAGACTTATCACTTTTATACAGTTGTATCACATGTAACAGCCAAGGTTGAGACAATTAGGAGTTCAGTTTTCCCAGAGTCACATAATTAATCTGGGGCGGCTGTGGCTCAAGTGGTAGAGCGTGTCGGCCACTAATCGCAGGGTTGGCAGTTTGATTCCTGGCCCACATGACTCAACATGCCGAAGTGTCCTTGGGCAAGACACAGAACGCCAAGTTGCACACCAGGCTAGCACCTTACATGGCAGCTCTGCCATCATTTTTGTGTGTGCGTGTGAATGGGTGAATGAGTTACAGTGTAAGGCCGCTAAGGTTAAAAAAGCGCTATATAATGCAGACCATTTAACCTCAGTGAACTAAGAAACATCTGTAAGGAATTTTTCTAATTCTTTATTCCAAATTTGATTTAAAAAGTGAATCAATCTATTTAATGAACAGTAGTTTATTTAAGCAATAAACCATGAGAGGCCATGCTGTACTGTGAATATAGTCATGGCTGAAGGGCGCTGATAGGCACGACGCAAAGCGGAGAGCCTGCAACCCCTTCAGCCTTGACTACATTCAAAATATGGCACAGCCTCTCATGCCTTATAGCCTTTATAAAACGGTCACCACATAATGAAAATATTAATTCAAATTTTATATTTTGTAATTAAAAGCATTAAATGCCATCCTTCCGAAAGAAAATATAGTCCCTGGCAGTAAACAGTAAACAGAAAATTGCTAGGCAACAAGAATAACTGTCAGCTATGAGTGATGGGGAGTGATACAAATCCACAGTTTGCCTGGGCAACCACGTGGAATGAGTGATCCACACAGAGAACAACAACCATTTATACATAATTGAATACTACCATGGTTTGAGTTATTTATTTTATTTCATTCTTTTTACTCCTTTGGTCACTTGAATTTCCAAAGCACCATTGAAGAAAAAAAAAACAGAAATATGACAATATCTGAAAACAGACAAGCCCCCTCCCAGTGAGCAAGCCAAAGGCAACAGTTGCAAGGAGCATGTTCCTAAGATATTATATACTATAGATGAAACTTGGGAGGAAACAAGACTCACCTGGGGATACTCTCCTCTTCCATAATGCATTTAAGCCATCAACAGCATTACATATCTTTTATCTGCTACTTGTCTATGATTACAATATTGGATTGGCCCAGTTTCCCATGGGATCTTAGTTATGTGGACAAGACACATCAAGGTGTTTTTAGAGAGACATGTTCTAAAGAAGGCCACTTACATGGGAAGAGCAAGACCACAGCTATAAACACATATGCTCTAATAGTCATCCCAGGTCCACAGAGTTTGCTAGCTAAGAAAGGAAAGAGGAACTGCTGACATCTAAACCAAAAAAGTAATTGCATTGCATGGAGCATAACATACCACTCCATGTCCAGCATCCAGAAGCTGAATAAAAATTGGAAATAAGGTGGCAGCACTTAGAAAATATATAGTCGTGATCCTGGATAAAACATCCAGATTCCATGATCAGACACATGTCACCCCTATATGATCTGCTAAGGGAATATCTCAAACAGCTGTGAGTAGATATGGATGACGAAGAAGAGGGAAGGAGGGAACGCAGAAGCCTAGAATGGCTGAGGTAAAGTGGAGTTCAAAAGTCTGAAACCACTATGCTTCTTTTTTGCATTTTCCAAATTTAAAGCTGATGTGCTAACCATTTTTGGTTCCGGTAATATTAGTTTTTGATTTCCAGAAAGGACATTCTAATGTTCTTTTTTGTTTAGTCAGGAATATATATTTATTGTATTATAATAAAAACTGAATATTCACTGTAGGTTTGGGGAACTTTCCCCTAATGTTTTCATAACCTCTATATTCTGATAACCTTGGGACAAAACAGTACTCAGCTGGGGAAACTCTCCTCTTACATAATGTATTTAAGCCATACAGTATTATATTACATATCTTTTATCTGCTACTTGACTATGATTATGAGAATAAACACATCATCAACTCTTCAATGTTATAAGAAGGTTAGTTTGTGGTTATAAAAAAAATATATAACAACATATATATATATATATATATATATATATATATATATATATAAATATATATGTTATATATATAACGCTAAATAAAATGCTTCTATAACGTTAGGAATTGGTTCCCAAAAAAATAATCAAACGGTGAAAATATGTTATCGTTAAACGTTAGGGGAACGTTCTGTGTTTGCTGGGATGTCATTTCTGCGACACTAGCTCCACCAAACAGAATTGCAAAAATAACATTGTTTTTAAAACAGTTTTCTAAACACGCCTCCATCTGCCGTTGGTCAAACAAAGAGACAGTCCCGCCCCCAACTCATGTCATTGGTTGAGTAACGTTGTTGGGGCGGGTCTAAGTGGTGTGCTCAAAGCAAACGGCAATTTTCATAGTGGAACAGAAACACAATGTTTACAGTTTTCGAGAAAATGTACCTACCTATAAATGGCTAACTAATAGTTGTCTCTGCATATGGCATAGGAGAATATTCAACACAGAAAAAGTTACATACTGCAGCTTTAACATAAAAACGTTCATTACAATTTATATCAGTGTAACAAGTTACCAGAATATCATAAATTTCAGAATGTCTTAGTAATTTAAATTTCAAAGTACTTTATAGGCATAATTGTGTTTACATATACATTACAACCAAAGCATCAATATATGTTCCAACAAAAGCTGAAAAGTAAAAAGAACGAAAATAATGCAGTAAAATAGCAATAGTGATATAGTACAAAATCCAATAAAGGTGCCCGTGATGGTAATACAATATTAATAACAATAGCTATTTACAATTAAATAAATAAACATTCGACAAGACATTAATGAACATAAAGTATACTAGTAGGCTATTTAGACTCCACGAGTTTCTGCAAAACCTGATGATCCATGTGTGCGCGCGGTTCACGTTTAACTACAACAACAACCAAACACCCATTACACGGGTCTGTTTCCCCCGCACGGAGATGTTTACATTGGTGGATGACCGAGGCTATACCAGCTTTCCACTAAAATAGAGCGCCGGGTCGACGCCCACATCACTGTTCCACTTCAGAGCTGAAGTCGTAACAGCGCCCCCGCACGTGGACCAGCCTTGTGACCGCGCGCATCACCAGCAGAACACTCGGTGACTACACGCCTCTATCACGCTCCTGTGCGTGCAGTTCACTGTACCAGGCGCGGGGCAACTCACATGGCACACGGTCACCCTGCGACATCCACGAACAGAAACACGGGGAAGCATATTTCTCTATACCGCATCAGAGCAATTAGATTTGCGTGGTGACTGAACGCTTCGGCTAGCACGTTTCTATCGTCCAGCTCAGCATGCTGTGCCGACTCACTATTTAGCCCACTGCTGTTTACTGCCTTTTAGTTTAAAGTATTACAAGGGCTTACAAATATATTAGAAACATGCTACAATTCTATAAACGAGGCTGGAACATTCTAATAAGTATAGATGATAGGGTATATCAGTGTTAACGAAATCGGTATAACATTTTGCTGGACTCAAAGAACCTCAGCCTTGAAATGAGCCTGGTGAGAAAAGGACCGCCTGGATTAACGACCACCTGATATCTCGAAGTGATTATTTAAGAATGTGTGATTAATACAGCAGCAGTGACGAAACATCGAACGCCTCATTGCAGTCGCTTTAGCTTATTGAGTCACGCGGACAGTAGGTTAGGAGGCGGTTCAGGTGACCTACATTCGCAATCACAAAGCTGAAGTTAAGTCTTCGCATCTTAAAACTTTTGTTAGGTTTTAATAATAATAGAGCATCGTTGAAGTGATATAATGTTAGTTCCTTTGGATAAAGCATCTCTGTGACAAGAATTCCACTTTATTATACATCCCCAGCAAACACAGAACGTTCCCCTAACGTTTGCATATGGTTCCCGTTTAGTTATTTTTTGGGAAACAATTCCTAACGTTCTAGGAACGTTCTTTTTAGGTTATATGTAAAACACATAAACTAACGTTTTCAAAACATTACAGGGAGGTTTGTGTGGCAACCTTATAAGATACTGAATGTTCTCTAATGGTTAATTTAAGGTTAGATTTTTAATAACCATAAACTAACGTTTCCAGAACATTGCTAGGAGGTTTCTATGCGTCAACCATAGGAGAACTTATTCAGAATGATCTCTATTGGTTATTTTTAGGTTTAATTTATAAACTAACGTTCCCAGAACATTGCAGGGAGGTTTTGTGTGGCAACACTAAAGCACAGAATGTTTTCTAATGGTAATTTTCTGTTTTTATTTGTATCACCGTAAACTAACGTTCCCAGAATGTTGCAGGGAGGTTTTTATGGTACAACTGGAAGAGAACTTACAGAACATTCTTTAATGATTGTTTTTCTTAGCTTTTCTTATGACCCTAAACTAACAGTCCCAGAACATTGCAAGGAGGTTTTTGTGTGGCAACCTCAAAAGATACAGAATGTTCTCTTATGGTTATTTTTAGGGTTTTTTATAACCTTAAACTAATGTTTCCAGAACATTGCAGGGAGATTTTTATGGGGCATCCGAAAGAGAACTTATACAGAACGTTCTGAAATTATTGTTATTATTAGGGTTTTTTTTATAACCATAAACTAAAGTTTCCAGAACGTTGCAGGTAGGTTTTTATGGGGCAACCTTAAAAGATGCAGAATGTTCTCTAATGGATATTTTTAGGTTTAATTTTATAAACATTAACTGACGTTCCCAGAACGTTGCAGGGAGGTTTTTGTGGGCCAACTTAAAATAACGTTTATACAGAATCACAGAATATATTTTGTGTCGCTGGTTTGTTAATTATGGCATGTTTGCTTGCTAATATGACAGTAATATGAAACAAGAGGATTAATGATTATTGGCTAATGTATTAAATAATCGTTGTGGATTGCGCGTGCACATATCAGACACAGTGAGTAAGAAATGAACATAAATGAAAGGCATAAATATTGAATGCTTTTCACACAAAGCTTATCCCAGGTTTTAACATTTTTAGCTGTGAAAAGTATCACTAGAATTATTTTTTATTAAATAGAAAACATTTAATAAAATACAATACAAATGTGAGTCATTTTTGTCTATCAAACATCTTTCTGCAATGTTAATTGAAAATATGACACTAAAAATAACAACTAGTAAATGTTCTTTATTTGTTCTTGTTAGGTTGTCACACAAACTCCTCCCTGCTAGTTTATGGTTATAAAAGAAAAAACCTAAGAACAACGTTCCTAAAACGTTAGGGGTTGGTTCTTTTTTCACTAATGTTAATGGAATGTTCTGTGTTTGCTGGATATCACGTATTGTTGTTGTCATTCCTATAACAGCTGTGAAAATTTTAATACTTTGCAGCACTGCTGCTTTTAACAAATAAAAGAGTAACGTCAATATTTCACTAATAACCTACATTCACAGTCTTATCTTATCTGCTGTCTGTGGCATTGCCAAAGAGAAGAAAACAGCAGTGATTATGGGTTAAAGGTGGAGTGTGTAATTTTAATCCAATTTGTGAATATCTCTTCATGGTCCACAGCTGTCTGTTCTGTGTGTGAAAATCCAGTGTTTGTACACAGCCCTGGCTCTGTAAATGGGAAAATAAAAACCAAAAGTGGATCAGACCGATCCACACAACACTGTTGCGATTACACAGCATTGGCAATGGCCGTTCAATACATTTTGGGGGTTGCTTCAGAAGGGGCACTGTGAAGGGAGAGGTGTGGTTGTTCGGCTGTTAAGTTAAAATATCAACAGCCTTTCTCAGGAATCGCTTACGCCACCTTTAACATGAAAACCAGTTGAACCATAACACCAACAATGTTATCATCTGTACAACTGTCCTTACATGCAATAACATGCAAAGACTTTAACATGAAAACCAGTTGAACCATAACAGCAGCAATGTTATCGGACAAGCCGATTCCTCTGCAACACTTTCTGGCAGGTGTGTTTATGTCAAAGTGTTCTTGTTTATTAGGACGCAAACGTTTATCATCTTTTATTTAGAATGGTCTATTTGCTCATAGGAATCAGAAAGTGTGAAATGTGTGGTGATGAGTCTGAGGGGTATAGACAAAGGTTGTTTGAAAACACAATTTATTTTTGTAATTCCGTTTGGTGCCACTAGTAGCGCAGTAATTACATGGGCTACTCCACCTTTAATGAGCATTCGCAATAACATGCAAAGACTTCCTCACATTGTGGAGCACAAGCACTGTAGCGCCAAACAATAACAAGCGGAAAAAACACTTGTGATAAAACTCCGGCAATATTTAAGTTTAGAATTTTTTTTACTTTTGTAACTTGTAATTGGAAATTCATTACTGAACAGTTGTACAGATGATAAGGTGTACCATCACTACACCATACGACAGCCATAGTACTTTATTGCATGTGCAGTTACAAACCCTGTATGAAGTTAAAACCATATACATTTAAGCTTAATAATGCTTGTGATCTCTGACTGACATTAGAATGATTTCCCTGATAAAATTCGAGATAGGAGGTTAAAAAAGCTATTTGTTTGGTTTCACGGCTGCAACTAAATCACTCTACTGCATACAGTCTATCTGTTTTTATTCCAGTTTCAAGCATTAATGATTTTCTGATATTCAGGCCAGTTTGCCTTGCCTCTTGATTCTAACACTGACCAAGATACAGCGAGTCTGGTAACAGGACACTCAGAGACCTGCTGGTGAGATTAAGGCACACCGCTGCGCGCGCCATGTGCAGTGCGTGTGTACAGAACGAGCACGGTTTTGAACGGAGAGGTTTTGCATGTGACAAATAAAGGCGTGCACACACTTCCCTTGTGTTTCGCTAGATTCGAGGCATGCCGCTTTAAGGTCACTCAAGTGATTACGCGGTGCGTGCTCCCGATCTCATGATCCAGGTAACGTGATGTTCAAACGTTAAAACCTTTCCGCCTCGCTTATCCGGAGGGATCTGCTATTATCCCATGGCCTTGATTGTCTAAACAACTGGCACAAAGATGCATTCGTTGCAGAAACGTGTCAGTGCCATAAACGAGACCGTTCGAAAATAGAACCAAGGGGCGTGGTCTGTTCACAACATCAGGCAAACAGCTACCCGTCACACCAATGAATCATGTATGTTTATGTTTGGCTTTTTTCCCAGCCCTTCTCACGTGCAGTGTCACGCACTGTTGTACAGGTGAAAATGATTAGGCATATATATATGCCATGAGACCCCTGAATGATTCACGTAAATATAAACAAGTGGCTTCAGTGTGGGTACAGTGCCACTGCAAGATGGTCTATTTTTTGGGGGTAGGATTTGTTCTCATGCAAGTGCCTGCCAGAGATCCGAAAAGATGCTTAAAGTGTACTAAATCTGGACAGGCTTTCTCTGAGGGATACGTGGTATATGGGGCACATTGAAAACTTATATTGTGGGTGAATTGCTGTTTATAAATATAAACATCTATTGGGGGCCAGGATCCCACATAAGGTATTAGAGACCCAGCATAAGAAGTAAAAAAATATTAGTATTTTAGTAAAGATAATAATGATAATCCCAACTCAAAACCTCAAGGGGTGGGGACCCATCATAAGACTGGAATCAATTCGGGCACTGTATAGAATATTCACATAATGCCAAACATTGTGTCTTTTGGTAGGTCCTTTTTTATTAATTTATAGCAATAATTAAATAGCAATTACAATATATAGGCTATAGCAGTAGGCCTATAGTAAATTGTGATTTTTCTGTCTTATTTCCAGCTCCAGTTGAAATGCCATGGCTGATGAGGTACTGATCTGGTTCTTCTTTACCAACATCAGCTTTTAGTACTTTTTGGAAGAAAACACTGGCGCTTAAAAGCATATTTTGCACACATCCGGATAGCATCCATTTACACAAGACAGAAGCTGTCATCAAGCAATTTAATAGTCACAAATGTAACACATAAATAAACCTTTGCTGTGATAACATTAGTTTCACTTTCTGATGCTTCCATGACAGAAAAAAAGAGAAGTGGTTTCCAAGAAGGCCACAGGAAAACAACTGTGGCAAACCACACTTCACTAAGGTCATAGTTTGACTTAAAGTAGTCTATAATCAAATAATGCACCAGTTAAAATATTAAGGATGTGCTATATTACTAACAATATAAACTAAACACATTGTAAATACATTATATTCTTTGCTTAAGGTTAACTCAGTATATCTTTTTTGCATAAGGTGATAGCTACACTCACTTAGCACTTTATTAGGAACACTATGGTCCTAATAAAGATGTGGATTTCTGCTGTTGTAGCCCATACGCCTCAAGGTTTGATGCGTTGTGCATTCTGTGATATTGTGCTGCTCACTACAATTGTACAGAGTGGTTATCTGAGTTACCATAGCCTTTTTGTCTGCTCGAACCAGTCTCTACAAATTTGATTATTTATATTAAATTATTCTCCTAAAAGGGGGCCCCCTTTTTTGTTCAAGTGAGCCCACTTTTAGGAGAATTCGTTCAGAATGATTTTACAGTATACTATTTTCATTATAGTTTTACAGCATGATATTTTTGCTCACAGTAAAACAAATATTGCTTTCTAAATCAGTTTTCCCACAGTTTAGCGAATGTTCATATTCTTTATTAACCGCTTTGGCCATTTTGGGTTTGGCCTATATGTGTTTCATACATGTCTAAGGTTTTTACTATGCATTGAAATACACTTTGGTGATGTTTTTATAAGCTATTGTATTGATTTGTTTTTATTTTACAAAGAGAATAATTTAATATAAATAATCAAATTTGTATCTGTAATTAGTTACAAAAGCAAGTTCTGTGGTTGTCGATGAACTAATACATTTTCACATTCATTAGAATTAAAATTTCGTGTCCTGGTGTTTATTATTAATATAACAGATTCATTTATTCATGGATTTTGATTCCAGTGGCGGCTGCATAGGATTGTTTCCAATTTCCAATAACTCCAGAGCGTTGTAAAGTCCAAAAGTCAACATGTTTTGAAAAAGGATAGATGTAATAATTTCCAAAATTCACAACATGTTTTTATCTAACTAAATATTCCGCCTCAATCCATGTTTGTTGGCGTTTAGACTTTCGAAAACATTTTCACTGTGGTGGAAAAAACTTGCTGTACACAAAGCGAGGCACGCACCTTCCGGGGCAGTCTAGCAGCTAATATATAATATATATAGCCTATGTATTTATATAGTCTAGCACTATTATATATTACAAAAAAAGATCGTATTATGTAGGACTATCTGCGTTCGCTTGGCGCTCCATTTGATCCATATTATTGTATTTTATTCAATACATTTTTAGGGTGATGACGATATAAAATATGACGACAGACATTAGAAGCTTCATTCTAAAACCTCAATAGAAGTTTCGAATGTAAATATGACATGACATTTGGTACAGTCTAGTATGAATGGTCAGAATGACCGCTATGGCCATTCTAGTAGTTATAGACTTCCGGTAGTTCTCGTGTAATTAGTGTCCTTTGGAAGATCAAAGCGTGTCTCAGCCATGACAGTATTACAAATGTCATAGACAGTAATGTCTTTGTATTGAAGGCCAAGTTTAAAAAATATATCTCTATAAATTGTCTCAGACCCAAAGTAAAATAAAACCGGATTAAACTTGAAAGGCGGGACATGTTTACTTCCATGCAATCCAGCTAAAATAGAGCTCCTGGCAGGATTTTGAGGGATCTCAATATTTTTTTTTTTATGAAAAATTATCTCGTAATTCTGAGATAATTAAGTCGTTAATTCAGAAAAACAGAGCAAAAACTTTTTTTTCCATGAAAAATTATCTCGTATTTCTGAGATAATTAAGTCGTTAATTCAGAAAAACAGAGCAAAAACTTTTTTTTCCATGAAAAATTATCTCGTAATTCTGAGATAATTAAGTCGTTAATTCAGAAAAACAGAGTAGATTTTTTTTTCTCAAGTGAATGCAATACGCTTCCGTACAAAAGCACAAAAAACAGTCATACAAACACATAATCTTGTAATCAGGCAATCTCAAACTTTTCTATGTAAAGTATTACCAAGTACTGAGGCGGCCACGTGCGCGTTTTTCTTCTTTCTGAAAATGTGTTCGAGAGAAACTGTGTCACTGGGCCACGAGGCTCTCTCCGGGGTCACATGGACACATTTCGAGCCTCGTGCAGCGGCGGCTGAGCCGGTGCGCATGCGCTCATCTCATCCAGGCATGCTCCTTGGAACGAGGGAGGCAGCCTAAGCAAAACCGGGCCGACTTGACAGAGCAGGTCAGATCGACACAGTTTGGCCGAGCGAGAGGACAGGCGCTGGCGTATGATACTTTTTCATTGATTGAACCACAATTGATACATAACGCGTAACTTTTCATACATTTTTTTCCGCATCTATCAGATGCACACCTACTTTTTGCTATTTTAGGAGGGTCGTTATTTGCCAGTTATGACTTTATACTAAATAACCGATCTCCAAGAAAAACAGCAGTGCGTCTGTAGAGAGAAAGCATCTTCTCAAGGCGTTGCATTAGAGAGATTCTCTTACCAATATCTGCATGACTTTACTGGGAATCAATATGACGACTGCAGTAGACACGAACAACACAGGTAAGACACTCTGGATAATTTTAGAACAGCCTTGTCTATCTGATTGTTAATGCATTTCTTGCATTATGTGCTACTGAGTGTTGAAT
This sequence comes from Xyrauchen texanus, assembly GCF_025860055.1. Taxonomy (NCBI): domain Eukaryota; kingdom Metazoa; phylum Chordata; class Actinopteri; order Cypriniformes; family Catostomidae; genus Xyrauchen; species Xyrauchen texanus. The sequence goes on from NC_068287.1 coordinate 38,264,395, forward strand.
AAACAGATCCACATAGTTTATTTGAAATCAGCTGATGTAGTCAAATAGGACATATGTGCTTACGTATCCTTTTAAACATCACAAAATAAAACGTGTGCATTTGTGGGATGACATTTAGAGTCATGTCGAATTGTCTCATCGTTTGTTAATTTTATGTAAAAACCTACTTTAAATAAATAAATAGGCTACTTAAGTAGGCTAAATACGTTATAACTGCATATATGTGTGATTGTACGATGAATTGCGACAAAGTAGAGGAAGAACGCCAATTAATTATTTGGCTAGTTATTTCATATATCATATCCCGTGAGAATAGTTATACAGGACGAATCTAGATGCCGGTCTCCTTAAAATATATGCTACCCATCAGAATGTGCTACCAACGCTATATTCGTACAGTTTTAGAGATTGTGGTAGGGATAGGGCTTATTCCAGCCACATCATGCTGGTAGCACATCCTGATAGGTATCCTATTATCTGCCTGACAAGATGTGCTATCTAGGTTAACACATTTTATGCTGTTGTAGTAGCCTACATACCGACAGGTTCTCCCGTGCCTCCCGATATGTGCTACCCATGTTTTAACTTTACACATTACTGTTTTTATTGCTGGTAGCACAAATTGTCAGAACACCGAATGATGACACGGACATCACGGGTTCAGACACACCTTTCCCATACATTTCGAGGAACTAGGTCATAACTGAAAAGTCAGGTGTACGGACATCCCTGTGATGCAGGCGCGCCGTCTTAGATCCTCGCTCGATTCACATGGACCGCCGAGTCTAGCCATGTGCTTTTTGTTTTCATTCTCTACTCTCCGCCTACATCCAATGGTAAGCAAGCAGAGGCGCTCATTACATAATTCCGCCTCGTTCCGTGTCTGCCCTCCCAGCGCGAACCCGTGTGTGACGCATCAGGCCGAGCCATGTGCGCGCTGCCATTGGACCGAATGTTGAGAGTCGAGGCTGAACATCACGTGTTCACCGTGTTCGCTTCAAATGTGGGACATGAAACTGATAGTTTAATGTTACGCGAATAAAGCGTCACAAACTACCCCCACCCCAGCTTTTTATAGATTATCTCTTGAATTTATTGTTAATCAAACACGCAGGGAAACGAATATGGTGGCAAAATTAAATATTTGAAATACGAGAAAATAAGTGTCAGCCTTCATTTCAGAATGTTAATTGTAAAAAGATGTTAATTATTGAGTTGTTTTATTATAAAAGTTCAGCGCGCCGAGATTCGAAGCCGTTCTAAAAATGCCGATTTTATGACCACACATTAGTGTTCTATGTTAATTATTTGGCAACCGTCAACAGCGACAGTTAATGAAATAAAATACATTTGTATTCCTATTATTAACACACACACACACACACACAGTCACACACATAGGGCGTGTTTTGAAATAAGGCGGGGCTAAAGCAACGAGTCTCGTTGAAAGGCTGTCCATGTGCTTCCCCAATGATAAGCTTGAAAAGCTCACCTGCCTGTTGTGCTTACACATGTACTTCCTTTTGATGGAATGTTTATTTATTGACCCAGGGAAAGTCTAAGAAAAGAAAAAAAAACAATCAGTGAAATCCATGGGAAGGAGGAAGAGAACTCACAGTTTGATGCAGTTAATGCCATTTTCCAAGAACCTGTTTAGGATCCCAAGTGCATTTTGAAAGAGTAGAACATGACAGGTTTGATACATGTAATGCGAAATAGGCTGTTAAGGAGCATTTGAGGCAGAACAGGGGAAGGCAAAGTTTCCCTGTTTGGGCTCTATTTGACACAGTGTCTATTTGACCTTTTGTGTTAGTGTACCATAGTTAGCCGATATAATCTGTAGGCATAGTGAATAAAAAAATAAAAAAAGAATTATATAATTAATGAACAACAATAGCATGAGATCTCACTTGTATAACATGTAAGATGGTATCAGTTTAAAAAACAAAATAATCACAAATCTGCTTAAGATGTGGCTTCTATTATGATAAAATGAGAGCAAAGGATACTATAAGGGACCAAAGGCAGCACAAAGTATAGGACATTAGGGTACAGTATACATGCAGCATTCAATGACAAATTGTAAACTCTAGCATGCTGTGTAGTTCCTCAAGAGCAAAGTTGACTGATCTTATCAGATTTGAGCAAACAGACACTAATAAACAAGCTCCAATTAAAACAAACAGTTGTAAATGGCACATGCCTGTACATATGCTACCATCACATTATTAGAGTTGAGTATTTTACACACCGTGAGCTCACATAAATAACACGAGGCAGATGTTGCTTGATCACATGGCTTACCACAGTATAGTGAATCTCTAAACCTAAGAACTAGAGCCCTTTGAGGGACACACTCAGGACAAATGGTGTGGGCGCTGTAACTCTCTCCATTTTACAATAAAGCAGTAACAGTTCCTAGAAAGTAGCCCTGTTTTCCACCCAGACACATTCCCTAGTTTCCACAGCTTGTCTGTTGCCAGGGTGCCATCTGTTTGACTGAATGTCCTTGTTCAACTGAGAGTATTTATGGGAACATTTAATGAGGATGTACCCACAGACTGTTTTAGGGAGGATCAAAATACCTCACCCCCCTCTCAATGGGCCTCCCTTTGCTTTTCAAGTGTTCCCCCAGTGCAGCAGAGTGGAAAGAATCTAGTATCTGTTATATAAAGTTTCTTAATGGTTTGTTTAATCTTAACCTATTTACACTGTGCTTTTCTTTACCATCACTAGGTGGGGTAATATCATACATCGGATCATGTGGGGGCTCTCCCAACCGCACCAGCCCCATTTCCATGTACAGTGAAAATTCCAACAGCAGTCTGCAGTCCCTTACACAACCCTGCTTCGGCTTTCCACCTTCCCCCAATGGATGCCATGATTCCTCACGCATGTATACCAGCAGCAGTAGCAGCAGCTCAAGTTCAGGATCAGGAGAGGACGGAAACTCGTCATGTTCTGGTGGATCCCCAAGAGGTCGTGATGATGGTGGAAGTACACGCAGTTCACCCAGCAAATCAGTTGCCACCCTTACTAGTAAGTACATACATCTGTAGTGCACTTGAATAGCCTGATCTGTATTGCAAAATTGCCTCAGTAATGACTACAATGAATGTCTTTATCTCCATTCAGAACTCAATGGAATGGTGTTGTTGTGCAAGGTGTGTGGGGATGTGGCATCCGGATTTCATTATGGTGTCCATGCCTGTGAGGGCTGCAAGGTAAGATAGTTGCATCTTCTTACATGTGCACTGTAAAAAAATTCTATACACTAATATTGAAAATTTAGGTTTAATTGATGCCTTACATTTTTAAGTAGTCAAAGTGGGGCAAAATTACAACATGCAGTGATTAAGATAATTGCACTTTTTCGACCACTAAAATATTTGACATGTTACATGGATGGAAACAAAAAGCACTTTTCCACCATTGGGTAGAACTGTTCTGAGCATGGCGAGTAATGGTTCCGGTAGCATTTCCAATTAGGCATGATTTGGTACTGTCCTAAACGGGACCGGAATTCACTGCATGGTTTGCTAACCGCAATCAGGACAGAGAACCGTTCTGGTGTGCGACTCAAGATTGGTCACTTGCTCAGTCAGTTCATCCCAATCCTGATTTTGCAGCACCACAGTGTAAAAAGAAACCACAGCTAGAACCATTCAGCCCGATGGTGGTTAAGCACCTATTTATATATTTTTTATGAGTACATTCAGCATAAAAAAAAAATCTTGATCAAAGGACATCATTTTAAAATGGTCACCATTGTCCACAGGGTTTCTTTCGACGCAGCATCCAGCAGAACATCCAGTACAAAAAGTGCCTGAAAAATGAAACTTGTACTATTATGAGGATCAACCGGAACCGGTGCCAACAGTGCCGTTTCAAGAAGTGTCTGTCTGTGGGCATGTCCCGTGATGGTGAGCATCTTTTCAACCAAGCATGAAGAAATAATAGAAAGGTTAATGAAAAAGTTTCAAACATAATATTGACATGGAAATTGAGATATAATGATTTTTTTGTCCTTTCTTTATCCCCAGCTGTTCGTTTTGGCCGTATCCCAAAACGTGAGAAGCAGCGCATGCTGGCCGAGATGCAGAACGCCATGAACAATATGGTGAACAACCAGCTGCAGAATGAATTCCAGATGGCGAGCATCACATCCAATACCCCCTGTACTTCCTCAGCTTCTCCATCCATTTCCTCCTCTTCTTCATCTCTGTGGCCAGGTCTTACAGTGGGGCCCCAACACCAGCCCCCTGCAGTGCCTGTAGCACCATCTCCTTCCCCAGCCTCACCATCAGTGCAACCGGCTCAGAGTCCTTCAACCCTTTCCTCTACTCCACCTATGTGCACCAGCCCAGGTGTAGACACCACCATCGCTGCCATAACCAGGGCACACCGTGAGACCTTCACCTATGCCCATGATAAACTAGGTCCAGCACTGATGCCTCACAATACTGAGCTGGACAATCGAAGCAGCAATCGCTGCATGGCTGGCTACCACCTCAATGGCCATAACACCATCTACCACCATGATAATAATGTTGCTCATCATCATAATAACTTTGAGGCACCACAAGACAATAGCCAATATTTTCAGTCCTCCCCAACACCTGGACAGCATCAGCAAGGAATGCTTCACAATAACAATGGGCAGCATCCTCCAAACAGTAATATCTACGGGGCCCACCATGGTCAGGAGATAAACAGCAGCTCCCAGGGTCAAAACTGCCCATGGAAAAAACGCAAGGAGATTTTGTTGGTAAGAAGATATATAGATATCTACAGACTTTGATAAAGCTCAGAATTTCATGATGGGCTAGAAACCCAAGTAAAAAAACACATTTCTTGGAAGTGATCTTGAGGAAGCAAACTCAACTATTTCTGATGCTTTTTTTCCCCAGGCTTGTCCAATGAACATGCATCCGTTCTCAGACCCCAACAAAACACCCCAGGACATTTGGGAAGACTTCTCTCTGAGCTTCACACCAGCAGTGCGAGAGGTGGTGGAGTTTGCCAAACACATCCCAGGGTTCAGCACATTATCTCAGAATGACCAGGTCACGTTGTTGAAGGCCGGCACATTTGAGGTACATTGAGTGAAAGTTTCCCTACCTATTTAAAAAAATAAAAATCTTGTGTTGTTTCAAACCTTAAGACTTTCTTTCTGTGGAACACAAAAGGAGATGTTAAGCAGGATGTTAGCCTCATTTACCATTTATATTCATTGCAACTTTTCACTACGATGAAAGTGAATGGACCCTGAGCCTAATATTGTCTTTTGTGTTCCATGGAAAAGAGAAAGCAGTGTGGGTTAAGTAAATTATGACAGAATTATCATTGTTTTAGCATACTATCCCTTTAATCTCCAACCTCACTATATTGTACATGATTGATGGAATAACCATTTTTTATCTTTTAATATTTCCTATAGGTCCTCATGGTGCGCTTCTGCTCTCTGTTTAACGTGAAAGAGAAGACTGTAACGTTCATCTCTGGCACCACCTACAGCCTTGAGGCCCTGAAAAGCATGGGCATGGGTGATCTGCTGGGTACCATGTTCGACTTCAGTGAAAAACTTAACGCATTAGAGCTCTCCCCAGAAGAGCTGGGACTCTTCACTGCAGTGGTGCTTGTATCTGCAGGTCAGTAACATATAAGCGTCGTTGACTTTGTGTGACTTTCTCACTTTCTCAGTGACTTGTTTTATCCTTAGTTTGATCCATTTTGTAATTCCTTCTTTCTTTGTTCTATCCAGACCGCTCTGGTATTGAAAATGTGAATTCAGTGGAGATGCTTCAGGAAAGTCTAATCCGGGCCCTTCGATCCCTCATCAGCAAGAGCGCCCCTGGAGATGCTTCCCGATTCACAAAGCTGCTGCTCAAACTTCCCGACCTGCGCACACTGAATAACATGCACTCTGAGAAGTTGCTTTCCTTCCGCATTGATGCGTGAGCTCAAAGACTGCTGCCATGAGAAGCACCACTGTTTGGCCTGAAAGACAGAAAGGATACCAACACTGGTACCCTTTCCAAGAGAGCCCATCAGAAAGCAAACTGATGCCTCTGGTACTTCAAAGCAATTATTGACACATTTGAAGGGACACTTTAGATCAAAGTGTAAAAGGCTTTGAATGGCCACTTAATAGCCTTCACGGTCAGAGCAATTAAAAGGGTTTTTGTTCCACTTTTAATCAGACTTGAAATGGGTGGCAAGATTAAGTTAATTCAAAAAGAAGAACAACTCGAAGGCACAATTCCTCAATAGCAGAGAAAAACTCAGATTCCAACTGTAAATAAATATGGGACCCTCAGAAAGCCATAGGGAACATGTGCAAAATGCCTCTTTTAAAGGATCTCCAGGCCACTTCCAGAGAAGAGACTAAAGACACTAGCTGCAAAATAATAGTGTCTCTTCAGACCCAGTCAGGCCTGGGTTCCTGCCACACACACACACACACTCAAGAGATTAAATGATCAGTTTAACCATAATTGACAAGATATATGGGGTATTATCCTCTGGACATATTCACATCTCTTTGAAAATTCAGTGTAAATATGATATAGAAATATACTATAAATGTTTTAAAATGTATAATATATATATATATTTTGTAAAGTTCACATGCTCAATGCAATTATATATATATATATACGGGCATAAATATTAAAGTTGAGTGTATGCATATTATAATAGTACAACATTGTACCATGTATTTCAGATGTCTTCATAAAGGCATTTTTCAAAATTGGAGTGGGTTGTCTTTTTTATGTAGATAGTTAAAAAACAAATGCATTTAACTTTTTTCAGTTTTGTGTTTGTCTTGAATAAATCCTTGGTTTATCTATGAACTGCCAAAATCTATTGAAAAAGCAGTAAAAATGTATTAAAACATGAATGGAATGAAAAAAAGTATACACTGAAAAAGTTATTTAGCAATTTAAAGTAGGTACCAGGTGAAATGTGCTATCTGTCCTCAGTCAAGGCTGTGTCCTCTAGTGGGAGCTCACGTGTACTATATGGCTACTAAGAAAGGAAATTATGGTGCATATATATATATATACATACACACACACATTTCAAATGCATAAATGTATATACGGTATATATTTATATACATATGTGTATACTGTATTTAAGCACATAAATATACAGTACATCTACATTCATATATACAGAATATACAGCATACTCACCTGTTTAACATCTGTTTCACATTGCCTTGATATTTTAAATTGTCAAATTGTTATTAGTCTAAAATCGACCCTGTCCCAATTTTTTGGGATCGTGTTGCAATCATCCGATTTGAAATTACTGTTCATAATATATATATTTTTTTTAAATTAACAAGGTAAACATCATATAATGTTTAGTTGTCGTGCTTTGGATATAGCAAAGTGTGAATATAATTTACAAATCAATCCTTTTTGTCTTTATTAGCAATTTACATACTGTCTCTTTTCAGACTTGGGGTTGTACAAACTAAAATGAATAAGCAGAAAACTATGAGCAAATGCCAAAAAAAATAAAGATAATAATAAATTATCCATTGATATGGCATTGATGTTTCATTAGAAATCAACCCATTACACTGTCTTGAGTAGTCATTAACAATCAATAAATTGGCATATGCTGAGCAATGTGAAAAGTACTAAAATAAAGACACTGACAAGTTCAGTCTGCAATGCAATAAAATGGTGACATATTTTTCACAAGCCATTTAAGGCTTTGTGTAAACATAAAACCTATTTTTATCAGGATAAACTGAGGCATAGTAAGCATTGAATTTACCAAGGTGTTTTTGGAACACTCAAAAGCCATCATTTGCCTATCCTTTCCCCAAGCTGGACATTAAATCTGATCTATGACGACAATTATCAAAGCATGCCATGCAAATAGTCCAGCCTCCTCGTCATTGCAGAGATCAGAATAAGACAGGGAGACTATGTGGAGAGCTCTTTACACATGGACATAGAACTGGGTCATTGTGCCCGCATAATCAGCGCTTTACAGCTCCCCATTGGCCAAGTACAGACCAAACCTCACGTCTCTTTTGGCCAATAGGAGCAAACTGCCGGTGCGGATACGTGATACAGAAATTGTAGTCAAGTGCCGAGTATGTAAACAATATGTCAGGGGTGGAAAATTCTTCTTCTTTTGTACTGCTGTGTTGTAAAAAAAGGAGGATTAATATCTAGTACTGCATAGGAACTAGCCCGATGCTCCAAAAGTGTAGTTTCAATTGTTACCTAACACGTTATGTCATATTACAACAGATGTAACAAAATGCATGTGACGCTTCTTGCAGGAATAACTAACTGCTGCCCTCTAGTGTGGAAAAAATAGAGAGTTGACGGTAAAAGTATAGGAGGCGTGTGCAAAGCAGATTTTAGATAACTTATTTACTTAGATACCCCTTTTTGTTTTGAAAAGACAAATGAATACTGATCTTCCTGCAATCACTGAATTAACATCGCATAGCTCTTCACATACAGTCCTTATTCACAGTAGCGCCATCTTTGATTTTTGATGCGCATGACAACAAGGCTGTGAGGGATAGACTTGCCGTGTTTTCAGTTATATGCACTTTTAAAAGATACCAAAAAGCTCCTATATATATATATATATATATATATATATATATATATATATATATATATATATATATATATATTCTTCAGTGGATGAGATGTTAGGAAGAATGTTAGGCTCAGTCACCATTCACTTTCATTGTATCTTTTTTCCATAAATGAAAGCATATTGTGGCAAACGTTTTTTGTCAAGCAATTTGTATTCCACAGACAAAAAGTCAAATGGGAGTAAATGATGACAGAATGTTCATGGTTGGGTGAACAATTTAATTAGCCTTAAATGTAAATTATGAAATGCTAATTTGCCTAGACCTTTGGGGCAGTTTAGGTCAGGTTATTTAATGCAACTAATAATACCAAAAATAGTAATGATACTCCATTTTTTTTAAGATAAAGTCTTAAATTATCTCTCAGTTTAGAGATCAATTAAATTGTCACACAACACAATCATTCATTCATAAATCAACCTATACTACTGTACAATCAAGGTCATGACAAAAACCTCAACACTCCTGATTTTCCTCTCAGACTCTAGAGTGACTTTTGTGACATCAGATGTTGGAATTGGTGGGCAGAAATTCAAGCCACTCTGTCAGGACAGGATGTTTCACAGGGGATGTAAACAGTGATTTATAAATGAATAAATGTATTTGGCATTCAAACATGTAACACTCTGGAATGGTAAAAACTAAAACTATGGGTGATCTACTTTGATCCCTGGATGATCTGAACTAAGGGACAATCACCATTGCAGAAGACAAATACATACACTGGATTAAAAAGCATCAGCTACTGTAAATGGTTAATAACTAGTCTGACTTCATCTCAAACAAACACCTCACTTTTCCTGAAAACCTCTTGTATAAAATTCTTAGGATTTGTAAGGGGAAAAAATATGCTAATTTGCATATTGGTAATATCAAGCAGATTGCCATCTTTTCGTACAGACAAAAGAGTAGCTTGGCCTTGTGATGGATAACCCTCTCCAACCCTGAAGTGACACACTGTGGTTGCAGTCCTCAGAAAGATCAAAAGCCTTTCAGCTGGACACCAGTCAATTGCAAATCTAAGGGAAAAACATTTCTCCATTTCAAACCAAAAACCAGTGATTCAAGAGACAGGGTGCACATTCCATCATACACTATATGGCCAAATGTTTGTGGACACCTGAACACCAACATTCATATGGGCTTCTTAAACATTTTATTTTAAAACCATAAGGATGAATCCCACTCTTTGCTTGTCTAACGCCATCCACTCTTTCAGAAAGGCTGTTCACTTGAAGTTAAATTATAGCTGCATGGATTTGCTCCCGTTCAGACATAAGCACATCATTAGCCGTGTTTCCACTATTGGTGCAAGCCATGGCTATCAGCTAATCAGACGGGGCCAATAGCCTCGGGCCAATAGCCTCAGACCTCAAGCCGCAAGACCAAAATCAATCTGTATTCTCACCATGGGGCAAATAGCCCCACAGAGTTGGGGCTCCTACCATGGAATAGGAGCTAAATAGTCCCAATAAAGTCCCTCTAAACGGCTAAGAGGAACAGTAGTTCCTCCTGTGCAAAAACCACGAAAAGTACTAGTTTGTGTGGCTTTAGTTCCTGCAGTGGTAAAGGGCCTACTGAAATTCCTACTTTGTGTCCCTACATGATATTTAGCGGTTACAAATAATAGGAAAATAAATAATGTTACGTGATAAATATACAGTAATATATATTATGAGTTATAGGTTGCCTTTATGTTAAGAACATCTACCTGGATGCAGGGTCTGAATCTCAGAAAGCATCTCTCCTTGACTAATGTACCACTCCATTACCTCCACCAGGGCGGTGCTCATTTGTCTTAGAAGGCCATCCACAGCCTCCTCAACAAGGCCTGCGGTTCCCCGAAACACCTGCAGGTGAGAGAATAAAAGGGACAGAGCGACAGACTGAAGCCAAACAGAAAAATTTATAGAGGTGACAGATATAATAAGAAAAGTTTACACACTTACACATCCTTCCATCCAGACAAAATCAGTGACAGAAATCAAAATAGCTTACTCATTACGTGCAACGCTTGTCCTAGACATAATAAACACAGGAGTGGATTTATAGTATGGAGAAAGGATACGTCACCCATAAGCGGTGAGTAAGGTGTGGTAGAGATAAGGGTAAGCTGCCATATCTCTTCGCATTGCTCGAAAAAGCTCACTTACAATCATCTGAACCAGTGTCAAAAGCGAGATTGTGCGAGAGAGACCCAGCATGTGTGCGATAAAGACTGAACGACAGCCAGAGACAATAATAGTTTTAATATTTTAAACACAGCAATCAATTTGTTCAATTTGCACTCACCGGCCACTTTATGGAGAATGGCAAAACTAGTCCAAGCTGATCAGAAGGTGAAAGTAACAAATAAACATGCATTACAACAGTTCTGTGCAGAAAAGAATTTCTGAACATACAACACATCAAACATGGAGTCAGATGGGCTACAGCCGCAGAGGACCCCTCTGGGTACCAGCTTAGAACAGGAAATTGAGGCTGCAGTGGGCACAGGCTCACCAAAACTGGACAGGAGACTATTGGAGAAACATCTCCTGGTCTGACAAATTTCTGCTGAGGTACACAAATGGTATGCCGACTGCAGCCAGTTTTCTGTTCTTGGCTGACAGACATGGAACCCAACGTGGTCTTCTGCTGTTGTAACCCATCTGCCTCAAGTTTCGACATGTTGTGCATTTTGAGATGCTATTCTGCTCACTACAATTAAACAGAGGGGTTATCTGAGTTACTGCAGCCTTTCTGTCGGCTCAAACCAGTCTGGCCATTCTCCGTTGACCTCTCACATCAACAAGCCATTTTCATTCACATAACTGTCACTCACTGGTTGTTTTTGCACCATTCTCTATGCACTCTAGAGACAATCCCAGGAGATCAGCAGTTACAGAAATACTCAAACCAGCCTGTCTGGCGCCAACAATCATGCCACGGTCAAAACCACTGAAATCAAAAAATGTTTCCCATTCTGATGGTTGATGTGAACATTAACTGAAGCTCCTGACCCATATCTGAATGTTTTTATACATTACACTGCTGCCACACTGGTGATTAGATAATTGCATGAATAAGTAGATGAATAGGTGCACCTAATAAATTGGCCGCTGAGTGCACATATAAATTGAATCTGCCCAAAGTCCACTGGAAAACACCAGAACATTTTTCTCAACTTCAATTGCAGCATGTCCACTGATTTTATTGCATGTAAACATATACTTCTATCAAAGATTTATACCTGTATAAAAGTTTATAATTAACTTTAGCAAAAGAAGTAATATTTTTATGATTATAGTTTAATGTACTATAATTAATCGTGATTAAATCACAGAAAACAGTGTGATTAGTAAAAACTATTTAATCAATTCACAGCCCAAAAAAATATGTAAATGTGTGCATGAAAGAGAGTTATCTATGGTCACTGTCCATGCCGAGTAAGTTGTTCATGGTATGTGCAGCTGTTGTTTTATCATTTCCTTCTTTGCATCATCCTCATTAAAATCCAGCAATGTCTTTACTCTCAAAATCACTTAGAACCACTATAAATAAATGTACACTGGGACGCAGTACATGAAGATGGAAGAGGTCACTCTTTGTCATGGTGATGGAAACACGCAGAGGTTCAAGTGATTTTTCATCAGCATGAGGCAATAGATCAAGGCACAGCTGAGAGGGACTGACTGACGCCTGTACTGCATATTCCTCTGAGTCACTGTAACTAATGTCTGCTGTCTGACAGACAAAAAAAAGTGGATGAAGAAAGAGGGTTTTAGTGTTCTCTGCAAATTCCAAGTGTTTCAGGACTTTAACATTTTTTGATTAGGTATCAGTCAGAGCAATCAAACATCATTGATACTACATCTACAAATCTTAAGTAATTAACTACTTTTTACCAAGAATTTTACTTATATTTGAAGTGCTATAACTGTACTTTTACTGCAATACTTTCCTGTCCTGATTTTCTTTTTATCTATCAACATGATTGCCTAGGGAGAGTCTCGTGACTCCCATCAAATCACACATAAAAAACTTGAACGGCATTCTAGGGTCAGAGCTTTAGGGGTGCTGAGCACCCAATGAGCCCCACTGCCACCACCCACCCTCTTTCACACAAAAAAATTTGTCTATTGAAAAATAACTTTATCATTTTAACATTGGTTCAACTAACTCCAAAATCCAGATTTTGTTTCTTTTTTTAGACCTTTTCAGAGCACCAGCTTAATTGTGAGAGTTCACACAGACAGCCCCCCTGTAACAAACACAAAACCTTCTTCACTCAGCTGCTTTTCCTGACTCCATGTGCCTCCTTTTGTATCAACAGTCATCAGATTGGTTAGATTAGATTCAACTTTATTGTCACTGAACAAAGTAACAGGTACTTGGACAACAAAATGTAATTCATCTTCTGTAAATTATTTACAAAAAATGGTTCTTGAAAGGCTCTTTTTTGTGTGCCAAACTGAGTATGAGGGTATTGAGACAGCTTTAACTCTTTAGGACCAGTGTCCTTATCCCCTAAGTCTGAACAGCTCTCTTCTGTCTCTGCTGCTTTGGCTTGGTGGTCTCTATGTTGCACTCCCTCTGTCTCTTCATTTCTTTCACTAGTCAATTCCCTCTCATCCCTTATGGACTCTCCCTGTTGTTTTCCTCCTCCTTTATTATGAAAAAATGTGGTGTAAAATAATGTTACAAAAAGTAAATGTAATATAGGCTACTTAATGCCAATAAGTTAGTATAGGAGTATGAGTAGTTACTGTTTTGCTTGCCACTATTCACTACATGTCAATTTATTGTTGTTGTTTCCTCACCTGGTTCTTCCTGCATGCTCTCCCTTTCCCTTTCTCCTTCTCCATCTCCCTGACTTGGCACTGACAATCATACACAAATATATTGTAGTCAGGAGAGTTGAGGTCAGTTTGTCATGTCACAAAAATGTTATGGAGACCATTTACAGATTCTAAGGATATGATCAAAAGGCACACAGAGGCGTAGCATTTTAAATGTCTTTATTATCATTATTATTGGGCTTAGAAACTTTTTTAAATCACAAATTCCTTTCACAAGAGAAGCTGTATTCTCCATTGAGGGTTTGAAATAAATAAAAAATAAATAAAAGCAGGGGACCATTGCCTAGATAAGTAATTTGATACAACAACAGATAGCTGGTTTGCATTATCTGTTACTTTAGCTTAACACTTTTCAGAAGAACAAAAAACAAGACAGAGGTAATTATGGACTGTCCCTAGTCTCTCACCTGAATCTGTCTTTTTTCTTTTAAAGAACTGTTGTATGTCCATTGCTCACTGGCAGGCCACACACACACACACACACACACACACACACACACACAGAGAGAGTAATGCTAGGAGTTAAGCCTGGTTCAGGTTAAATCCTCTGTGTGTGAGGAATGAATAAATACAGCAAAAGAAAAACATTAAACTTTCTTTTATTGTCTAGTTTGATAGTCAGCCACAATTGAAAAATAACAGATATAAATCTAGGAATGAATAACAATTCATTTAAAAAGCCACAGTGAGTGTTTTCACACATACTGGTGGTATACAGTGATATGTTTGCTTCACTCTGGTCCAAACGCCAGGGCTTCATGTTTCCATGACGAATGACCAGAAAAGACGCACGTGATGTCATGTTTACATGACTCCCGATTGTTAAAATGAGTATCAAATTAACGATAAACTTTACCAACAAAGACACACGTACGCACTACACAGGTACGCAGTTTCTTTGTCGCGCTGCTGTTTTTGTTTCACGCTCTAGCAGTTAATAAACAGAACTGCATGCGTCTTGCGGAAGAACATTGTAACCGGCGCTATTTCTCTCCGTTTATGACTATGGACGAGTCACTCAGGTCCTGTGCTACTCCACAGCGGCGGCGACCCGCTGGACTAAAATAGTCCGAAAATAAACACTTATTATAGGTGTGCCATGGTGATTCAGGATACTGACTCTAGTACTCACCGATATGGTTTCGGAATCGGAACAAATCGGTAAAAGGAAAGAAGTGTGAGACACAGCTTTGGAGCAACTTAGTTGATTCACAACACTACATAACGGGTTCTCCCCACTGCTATATAGATCAGTGGTTCTCCCTCTGCGTGTGTTTCGCGCTGGATGACGGTCGTGCTGAGCGGTGCAGGTACAGAGGAGAAGTAGAAGAAGAGAAGAGGATGATACCATTTGCTAAGCGGGGGTGTTTTCATTTTCATCCTTAACACATACATTTTAAACCACAAACTACGGAGTATGTTTTGGACATTATTTAACCTTGTCAAAGACGAACACAAATTTTAGAATAACAGCATTTCTTACTCCAAGTTTTAGGGGTGCTGAGCTCCTTCTTAGGGGTGCTGAAGCACCCCTAAAAAGGGGCTAGACTCGCCCTTGATTTAGCCTATGATCTACATCTAGAACAGGGGTGTTCATTACATCAATCACGATAGCAAGAGCATCACTGGTTGATTGATCTAGACGAAATATAAAAAATTGGCTTTTTATTTCCTGACGTCTCTCACGGCGCGCTGTTTGATTGACAGGCGGCTAATGTTTGAGCACTAATGCGGGATCACCATCTAGTAGGCCAAGTCATATAAAGGTTATTAATCAAACAACAATAACAAGGAAACGAGAAAACCACTCATTACTTTTGGATGAATAACTTGAGTAGCTGAATGTATGAATGTAATAGAATAAAACATATATTTTTAAATAGTGTTAATTTTTTAATAATACTGGCCCCTGATGTAGAGAGTGTTAATTGGTATAATTAATTACCAGGAAAGTAGAGATGATAAAACAATGTATAATTATGCTCAGCCTTTATAAAGATTGAAAAGTATCTACGTTTGCAGAGCAATATTTCAGCAGAACATTTCACCAGTCACAAACTTCAGAAAATTGTGCATCATGCATTAGAATGAGAACACAATTATTTCTGGGCTTAAAAAATACAATAACTTAATCAATGTGGAACATTGTATCTCAAAAGGAGGACTGTTTTTTACTTTATGAAGTATTTGTTAATCACTGTAGTAACTATAGAAGGGCACATGTTGACATGAAGTTAATCAGTGGCTAATCCAGGAGCAATGACCAATAAACATATAGACAGTGCTCAGTGTCACTCACACAAACACCGAACACCATCATGGTAACACATGTGAGATTTAAATAATGCAGGAAACATTATCTAAATTACATCAAATATAACACAGAACACCCCTGCGATGGACTGGCGACCTGTCCAGGGTGTCCCCCGCCTTTCGCCCAATGTTAGCTGGGATAGGCTCCAGCCCCCCGCGACCCTGTACACAGGATAAGCGGTTGACGATGGATGGATGGATAACACAGAACACGCCAGTGTAACTGATATAAAAAATATGATGAAACAACTATTCCCATAAAATATAATGAAATGTAATGGGTCATGCAGGGAATTGTGGGGACGCCCGATTACTGTTTTTTACTGTAATTTTAACAATAATTTACTGTAAAAAAGTACATGTAGGCCTACTCTCTTGTTCTTTTTACAATTAATTATACAGGAAAATTGTACTTTTTACATTTAAATCATTTTATTTTTACATCATTTTATTGTAAAAACCACTGTATTGACTTTTAAAATATATTAAAACATTTTACTGTATGTTTTACCGATAATATTTGTTAATCAATTAACATTTTATTTCTGTAGCATTTTTACAGTATTTTACTGTTAAAATTACTGATATTTTTTTTTACAGTGATAGATGCCAGTGGTTAAATCCATGTCTTCAGAAGTAATATGATAGGTGTGGGTGAGAAACAGATCAATATTTAAGTCCTTTTTTTTTTTTTACTATAAATCTCCACTTTCAGACGTGAAAGTGAAACTAAATGCCACATGTGACTTTCAGATGTGAAAGTCAAAAGCTTTTTGGACCTTCAGATTTCTAGTCACCATTCACTTGCATTTAAAGGACCAACAGAGCAGAGATATTTTCTAAAAATCTTTGTGTTCAGCAGAGGAAAGAAAGACATACACCATGTCAATCAATGGGAATCAATGATGAGAAAGAAAAACAATGACATGCTTCAACAAATGAATTCCTCTAAATAAGCTATAGCAGTATGCAAGCAAATAAATAAATAAATACAGTTTGTTAAATGATTCATTCGTTATTTATTCCAGATAATTTTGATGCATACTTTTTCTACACATACCTATTTACACTTTATTTATAATTTATTAAACCTTCCATGTTGAAGCATGCAGGGGAAAGGCAAAATACAGTCTCACTTCACTGATTCATGGACCAAAGCTCATATGCAGTTATAAAACTTTTGTTTTGTTATTATGGTTAAGAGTAGCATATATTTTAGGTTTTCTAATATTAATTAAGATGCCAAACGATCTTAAGATAATATAGTACTGGTCAGCCCCCCCCTCATAAAAATTTATGAGATAAATTTTTTCATCTCATTTCCCAGTTTTCTGCCAACATCAGAATTAACAGTACATTTCAAACTTGAACATCTAACCTTGATTTTATATTTCCTCTAATTGAAGTGTTATGTTGTAATTTAAGGTGTTTATTGGGTGAAAATGTCATCTTTACAGCATCTCAAATTATATGATTTATATAAGATAAAAGGTAGATAGGTCCAAGTGGAGACAAACACACAGATACAACCCAGACACAACAGAGGACACCGGTTTACTCATCTTTTATTGTCACATTCATATCTATGCTAAGGGATAAGGTAGTCTGATAAAAGGTAGTCTCCTTTCTTTCTCTCGCTCATCCTCCAAAAATGTGCCCTATTCAATTAAACAGACCTTTACTCTCCTGTCATATCATTACAGGTGAAATGAAACAATAAAAACGAAAATGATTTTAACATCATGCTGCTCTGTGTGGTCTGAAAAGATATTACTGATATTATGTCACGGTTCACAGAGAAAGAGAGCGATTTCTATTGCAAACATAAGAGATACAATCCTATGTCATTTTAAAAAGCCATCAGAAATATAAATGAAATAAAAAGAAGAATTTGTAGGTTAAAAATGAAAGTCAGTTTAATAAAATAATGGGGGGTGGGGGGTTTGACTAGTGAAATTGACTCTTTTTATTATTATTTCTCCTGCCAGATTCCATTTATTCAATTTCCAAATTCTTCAAGATCAAATTTCAAAACAACTGAAAACAAAAACAAAATCATCTTTGGAAGTAAAAGTTTTCTATTCACTACGGTATATGGAGATGCTGCTACCCAGTTGCTTATAAGTCTTTTATTATCATTGATATATTTAGTTAAAAAAATTTACATTTGTGTCCTCTTTTTTTTTTTTTTTTTTAGTTTTATGATCATCCTGTCTGTTTATTTTCTTCTAAGAGGTAGATCAACAAAACAAAACAATTATTAATACAAGGTTACAGGTGTGGTGCCCTTTGATTCAGGGTATAAATCATAAAAGGGGCCTACAAATGGAGGACAGAATGTTAGTAGAAGCTCTAGGCAGAACGTGCCATTTTATTGCCAATTTAAATCTAGTTTCAATCATCCTATCCACAGCTATCGAAAAAGAAATAGTGAAACTGGTTTTGAGATTAGCGAGAAAAGGGCAGCTTCCATGGGGGGGATTGTACGTTGGGTATGTCCAAGTAATGGTAGGTCAAGGCTGCAAGGCGTGGAGGTAGTGTGGTGCCATTGAGGTGGGAAAAGACACAGAGGACAGCAGAACAGGCACAATTTTGTGTTTCGTCTACTGAGGTATCGACAAAATCTGATGCCGACAGTTAGTTAAGTTTGTGCCATTTGTATCGTAATAGTTAGCTACCTGGAAAGAGGTTCTTATTTAGGGTTTGGGTAAGACACTTCATCACATGGGGAGAATTTTAGCTTAATTGTGGACTTAGAAACCTTAAAAAAACAAAAACCTTTCCTTCTCCTTGCACTGTGCAAACCGTCACACCACACTGTCCAGCCCCCCCATCCCTACCCAAAAGTTCAGCCGCCACTGTAAATTAGAGTCCCAACTCTAGGCTGGAGTATTAAAATTCTAACCAAACATCTAAAGAAGAGATCAAAATAAATTAAGTCAAAAGTAATGTAACATGCACTTTCGCTTTCGTCTGGTTGATAAAACAATCTTATGGCTAAGTCTTGAGGTAGCGTTCCTAGTTATATGAGGTTTGAGTCGTCTTTGTAGCACCCAAATGTTTTTTCTTTAAGGAGATGCCAGAAACTAGCACGGTGAGATACAACAGTGGCATGCAACGTCGAAATCGATGATCACACCGACTAAGTCGAGGTTCAATCTGCCGTCTACGTGTAAATCTATGCACTGCAATGCAACGGATGGGGCGATCACGTCCTCCTTATGGGTTTCCAAGTGGACCGTTAACAGTCCGTGTGACAAACGACAGCCATTCATTTGACTTGTCACACACAGAATTGCATAAGTAAACAACATACTGTCTCTTTTTGAAGCTTAAGTATGTCAACGTAACTGTTCTACTGTTTGTTCAAGCCCTTGCCACAGACAATGAGTGTGGAGGACCTTGAAAAACATAAGAAGCCAAGTGCCAAACAGGAGGCCAAACTCGCAGTACTCAGAGAACCAGTGTACCAGCCAATCTACATAAGCACTGCATCTGCTCCTGACTGTGTACAAATCTTAGTTCCTTTTCCTGGAGCACAAAACAGGAAAGAAAAATATGAGAACCCAAATGAGAACCCCAGTTTGGCACAGGTATTACTTGAAGGATGAATTATTTGTTAGTATGTACTATATAACTAGTAGCAGTGTGAAATGTGCGTGTGTGTGTGTGTGTGTGTGCGTGCATCGTGAAGGAGAAACCTAGCTATAATCCAACACTAAATAAACGGAAACAATCTGAGCAAGGAAAAAAAAAAGAAATAAAACATCAAACGACTCAACTGAACTGATAAAATGGTCACAAACAAGGCCAGCGTGAGAGAGGGTGTTCTACTACTGAAACAAAACGTCTCTTGCCAATGCAAATGGCTCTTTTGATTCATAAAATAATGAAATATAAGGAAAACAAAAATACAAAATGAGCAGATGAAGGTAGCGAGTGGTGTAATAGGGATGAATGGTAAAATGGAGGAAGGAACGACATGGAAGAAAAAGGATTGGGATGAATGTGGTATTCAAAATTCATCTAAATGCGAAATGAACAGAAGGAAAATTGAAGCAAATCCATTATGATCTCTTTAAAAACTAGCATTGAAAGAATGTCTACCTCCTCATTAAAACCGTCCATCTCATTGCTTATTATACCTTTCACCTTAAGAATACAGAAAAAATTGAATACAGAAAAAAAAGAAAAAAATTACATTTCTACTTTTTCCATTTTTGTCACAATTATGTTAGTTCTTGTAGATCTGCTGTTTATGTTAATAATTCTCACATATTTTTTGTCTTTTATTGACGAAACAGTTCGCAACCAGATGTCATATCCAAATAAAGCTTGCTGTCTAAAAAAAAAGTAAAAGTTAAAAGTAAAAACAAAATGACTGCTGCAGTCTGAACAGAGCAAAAAGTGTATGAGTGTGTCTTGGTGTCTGACAGAAATCTATGGGCTGTAACTGAACAAGACGCTTCTTTCCCGCCTGAAGATTAGTATGTATTGTGTCTCTCTAGAGACAACTGACGAGTCTTGACAAGTGTGATCCTCAAGCAGAAAACTGAAGACTGCAATCTAGTGTGAAAAAGGGAAGCTTAAAAAACAAAGACCATGACCTTTTAATGGGATAAGTCAGCCAAAAATGAAAACGCAGTCATATTTAAATCACCCTCATTAAAAGCGGTTTGTAGGCTAAGCCGGAAAAGAATTCGCCATGGGTTCTCTCCAGATTTTCCTATGGGGTTTTTAAATTTGTGTGTAAAATAAGGTATGTGGTAAACATTACTTGATGATACATGGATGTTTTGTTCTAAACATAAACTGAAGTCATACCTCAAACGTGAATTTTGAAACCACTGTGTGTTTTATGAAAAAAGTATGTCATTCAATAAGCCTTCAAAATGCATGTTTGAGGTATGACTGGATGAAATGTATGTTGTAGAACAAAACATCCACGTATCGTCAAGTAATGTTTTCTACAGAGCTTATTTTTTTTACTCAAAAACTCCCCCTTACAAAAAAATCTAAACTAGCCGCAAAGTTGCAGCTTGTGATTTTCACATGCAAATGAGCTTTTGATTCACCTCAAATGTTTGTCATGGCGAATTCTCTTCCGGGTTTTGCGAGAGCGAGAGTTTCGTGTGGCGCGAGTACAAACAAAGTCAATGCAAAGATGCGAATAGACGCATATTCGCGCCGCGACGTCTGAAACACACCAAATCGCTTCATTCGCTTGTTCACGGAAATTGACATTTTTGAACAAGGAATTTGCATGACGCGTTGTCGCAAAAGCCTATCAGCATTGAGATTGTCCGGATGTCACTGATGTACTGACATAGTAGCAGAAGAAATCTGGAAAAAAGGATGAAAAAATTGTTGTAGAGGTGTGTGGGCACTATAGTGCATTCACATACAACGCAAAGAATTACAATTATAAATTTGTGTTTAAACTCGCGTTTATGCAAGTAACGCGAACCCAAGAGTATTCCCCCTTCTCTTCCGGAAAAGGACAGGAGGAGTGGCTTCTATGACTTGGTTCATTGTAAAGTACAACCAATAGCTGGAATCAAGTGGACAAGTATATTTTCAGAACGTACCAGGTAGTCCAACTTCCTCGCTCACTTTCCTCCAAGCAATGGCTTTTTTCTTCCGGTCTCTGTACATGTATGTCGCTGTGTCATACAATTCCGGGTGCCCACACACCGCTACAACAATTTTTTCATTAATTTTTCCAGATTTCTTCTGCTACTACGCAAGTACCTCAGTGACATCCGGACAATCTCAATGCTGATAAGCTTTCGTGACAACCCGTCAAGCGAATTTCTCGCTCGAGTTGAAAAATTTTAAGCGAATTAAACGATTTTGCGTGTCCATGTTTGCTTTGCATCTTTGCATTGACTTTGTATGTAATCACGCAGTGCGAAACGCTCGCTTCGCGATGTAAACGTGATCACACCATTACAATGTCTGCATGTGTTCCTTGGAAAAAGAAACTCACTGAGGTTTCAAACATCATGAGAATGTGTAAAATGTTGACAGAATTTTCATTTTTGGGTAAACTTTCCCTTTAAAGCATATGGACATATGGCAAACCCTTCACAGATGTCTGAATGGAACCTGAAAAGTATGCAGTCTGGCAGTGTCCATCCGTCTTTAACATTTAAGCCTTTCATCCTTTATCCAATTAGCATTTTACTCTAAAAATACAAAAAAATAATCGATTTTTTTATCGATTTGTTTAAAATTATGCGTGAGGTTAAATTTGAGATATGAGCATTTTTTTCTTTATTTTTTTGGCTCCTGTTTTTCAAAGGTACCTTTTAAGCTCTCAGTCGGTTTTACAAAATGAGTATTACCGAGGCCATAGTGTGTTTTTATATTTTTCTGCCTTTTTTAAACACCCAAACCACTTCCCCAACAAAAGATTTAACACTTAAACTCAATTAGAAAACACACTCGCGCACACTTGCACAGGACAATGGGGAATGAGAAGACTCCAACCAAAAAAACCAAAATAAAGTTAGACTAGTGCCTTAGGGCCGACAAGGTCACTTTGCTTTAGTTTTTCAGTTAAGTTGTGGATAACTATTTGGCAAGTGTCCCCATTTATAAAGCCCTCTCAAGTTAGTCAACCAATGCTGTTCATGTAATTGATAATGGAGTCAAAGTCGAAACCTTCAGCGCAAAATGATCAAGATCACACCACAGGCGCAAAAATTATGGCACATCACAATCATAATTCATTCTGATATGCGTCAAACTAAAAAGATCTGTGGCATGACAACATCATTCATGCACCAGTAAAAGATGGTGTGAATTGTTCCACTTCCCATTGGCCAGTGATTTCAAGTGCAAGTCTCTAAGGATCCCAGGCTGTCCCAAAGGCAGTAAAACCACCTAAACAATTCATTGCTTTTCCTGGGGGTCCTTTTGAGCTCAGGTGAAGAAACCTCACAATTACACTCATGCGTACACTCATACCGAAAAAGAAAATAATAGGGAAAAAACCAGACAAAAAACTAAAAATATTTCTTCCTTAAAAAAATAAAATATTCAAGACTATCAGCTTTTATATAAAACACCAGCAAGCAAAAAAAAAAAAAGAAGAAAAAAAAGAAAAAGAAAAGAAATTAGGAATACTGAGGTAACAATACCCTGAGGTAGGTTTTTCTTTTTTTCTTAATTTCATTTTTTTATCTAATCTGTTCTAGGTTCAGTGAGAAAGGCCAGCATTCTGGCAACCTCATCGGCAAATGTCGAACAAAGCAGGGGAGAGAGAGCACAGAAACCATTTTGCGGTCACCTGTTCTTAACCAATGAACTAATAGGCAGGTTTGATGGGGGGCTGTACCCTTTGTGTTGAAAAGCCAAAGTATACTTCCATTTTCTGTGTGCCGTTCGATCTCACGCTCTAGATTTCCAAATGATACTCTTTTGATCACAGGCCCATACGGACACGCAAATACTAATGCCGTGTTCCAGAGGAAGTCGAAGTTAGGAATACCAAAGTTTACATTTTCAACTTCCAACCTCAATGCCTTGCGGTCACAAGTTACGTTCAAATATATTTCCACAAGGTGGCGCCATGACTGAACAAGAACATTGTGTTTTTATGGCCATTATGGCAAAAACAAAAATGTCACAAGCACAAAATGCTTGCGTTCTTGTATAATGCATGTTAATTTAGTTTTTACGCTTCACAAAACCCAGCTCTGTATTATGCTTGTTGGTCACCACCATCTTGAAAATTATGTTCAATGATGCTTCTCTCTGATGTCGGGATTTATCAATCTATCCCAACTTCAAAAGACGATGTCTGACTTTGAGCACTGTTTTCAAGTAAGAGGTGGGAAAACGCAGCATAAAAGCACGTGTCTAGAAAAATGTGGCTGCACAAGGACAGTCCACGTGTTCTGCAGGGCCGGCACCAAGTTGCAGTCTTTTGGAGGAGTATTTTGATCTTTAGGGTGAAAAAATGGTAGACCGGGAGAGGGGTGTCATACATTTCTGGGGTGGCACAAGGAAAATCTAGGGGGGCAATGCCCCTCCTCCCCCAGGACCATGGCGTGTGGTGTCAATGACAAAATTTGTGTCACAAGCACTGTGCGCGAGACATACTGACACACGGAAAACCGAAGTATACTTTTGCCTTAAGGATCCCAGTAATTTCAAAGCTGGCCTTCAGACAGTTTTGACATATTTGACATGTTATCTCAGGGAAACCCCCAGCAAACAGTTCAGGCCAGGTTTAGAGATAACAATTGTTGCTATTTGAAAATTGCAAATATGTTCATCACACATTCCTAAAATAGAAAAACCTTTTACAAAAAGGTGGCCTGGACCTTATTTACTGTAATCAGGGTAAGCCCCACTCTCCATTTCATCAGTTTTCTTCCTGCCTGCTCCAATGCAATGAGGGGCCAGGTTAACTCACATATCATATATATATAATATATATAAAATATGCCGTTTGGGTGCAGGCAACACAACAGCGATCATCGCTGGCGTGGTTTAAGGCGGGATGGGTGTGTTTCCGCATCTCAAAGCTGAGCCACTGCAATACAACTGCAGAGGTCATCTTAAGCCCACACACTCACTGAACTCTAACCACCCGCCCTGCCAGCCAATCAGCAACCAGCTTGAAAGGGAAGCCTCAAAAAAAAATGGCACTACCCACTCAAAACATCCTCTCAAGCCAGGTGCATGATTGAAGACAGTTAAACGTGCAGCACAAAGTCATGAAGATTATATTTACAACCTAATATTTTCATCTTTTTTCATCTTCTAACCCCCACAGTTTACTGTGAGGGACTGCAAGAGCAGTGTTAACAACTTTGGCCCCTCCTCTCATCCCTGATTGGTATGGAGAAGTCACCTGATTGGTGACTCCGCCCACCAAATTGTGGTGGTTTCTCCTGCTCTCTCTCTCTCTCTCTCCCATCTCTACCTCACTGCATTTCATTAATAATACCTCTGAATAAACATTTCTATACATATATCTCTATCTTTAAAAAAAAAAACACAGTTAAAATTTTGGAAGTGACTGTTGATGGCGGAGGGTCCCGTGTAGCACACATCCCTTCTGAGGGAACTGCGATATCCTAATAAGCTGCTATCTAAAAAGCTCTCAATAGAGGGCAACCCACCTCCTCGCCATCCTCAGTCACTCCACCTGGCCTGGCATCTGGTCTCTGTTTTCTAGTTATCTCTCTTTTTAAAAATCACTCTATTTTTTGTTCATTTTCTCTAGACTTGTGTCCTTTCTCAGGCATTTTTTTACTTTTTCGTTTTTTTTTCTTTTAATTCCCTCTCAGTTTGATGCTCATTTCTCCCTGTCTACCGCTGGGTCTGTCTGTCACTATCTCAGTCAGTCCGCTCGTTTGTCCTCCATTTGTCTGTCCGTCTGACTGGCTATGGGGCCCCGGCCTCTCACTTTCTCCTGGGTTCTTGTGCCTGCCCCTGTGGGGGCCCCATCTCAGACATGCCCTGTGGTTGGGGCCCCTGTTGACCTCCCATTCCTCCTTTCTGCTGCTGCTTAACTTGTGTCAAAATGTCCCTGATCTTCCTCTGTGCCAGCTAGAAGAGGGGACAAAAAAGCATTTTAGTTAATCAGGAAGAGATGTTTTTGAGGTCTGTTTCCATTTATAATTGGACAACTTTCGAGCAATATGAAAAAAGATGTTTGCATGTACTTTCCTAACCAAGTGCATTTTAGAAGAATTGTGAGCAACACCATAACAGTAGTGAGGGGGGAAAAAAAGACTACAGTTGATCAAAGCACTCCTTTCCAGAGCAACTCACCTGACTTGCGTAAAAGTGGCCGATGATTTTGACGATAACTTGGTCTTGTTCATCAGGGGTCTGCTCTCTGGGAACCACAACTTCAGCAGCGGTGAGATTCTGCAGCTCATTTACCTAAAAGGGAGTGGTCAAAGCACAGTGATATCCTTTAAACATCAGCGGGACTGTCCTGCTAAGTTCATTCCACAATTGATGGATTTGATGGATTTGAGAGAATAAGGGGTCTATTTTTGTTAGTGCGCACAGCCCAATGCACTACGACCGTGTGCAACATCTTACATCATTTTCGTGAGAGCACTAATTCAAAGCATACTTTTTGTGCAAGTGGGCGTGGATGGGAGTGCAAACTGTGGGTGTAATGTATGTAAATGAAGTGGCGCAAAGCTCAACTGGCTATTTTCCTGATTTAAAAAGCAGGTCTTATTTCAGCGCAAAGTCCAATTATAGTTCCTGTGTTTGCAGTTTGGAGATTCCACCAGCAGACAGTTATAAGTTCATGTCCAAAATCTGAAAATAAAGTGGAACATCAAATCATGCCATCACTGTTGCAGCTGTTTTATGAAACAAATATTTATGAGAAATTTGTTAAACTATCTTTAGGTCATGGTTTATTTATTAAATAATTTGTATTGGTATTTTTCTATCTGCTGTCATAGAGTGGTTAATTCCCTGCAAAAGGGGCCGATGGAAGAAGTTTGAGTATGTTTGGATTTGGTATGATTTTTTTTTTTGACCACTTTGTTATTATGATGATATTTTTGTTTAGTTTGAAGTGTCATTTGAATTTAGAAATGTTTTTGGCTTATTATTCCAGGTTTCGATAAATTAATAAATTTTTTCAAAATCGACCGGTAGAAGTGAAGTAAATGGTCTGCACTTATATAGCACCTTTTTCACCTTAGCGGTTTTCAAAGCGCTTTACACTGTGACACATTCTCCCATTCACACACACAGACTCATACACTAATGACGGTAGAGCTGCCATGCAATTGGGAGCAACTTGGGGTTCAGTGTCTTGCCCAAGGACACTTTGGCATGTGGAGTCATGTGGGCCGGGAATCGAACCACCAATCCTGCGATTAGTGGACAACCTGCTCTACCACTTGAGCCACAGCCGCCCCATTGTACGCCCAAGTGAAGTGCGTTCCAATTCAATCACTGTTAATACTAGCCATGATTTGCATGTCAGTACATGAAAATTATTAATAATACTTACATTCTCTATCATTAAATGAAGCATAAAAACAAATCCTGATGAGAACCACATTTCCCATGTGTTTAAAATGTGTTTAGTCATAGGCTAAAGTTCATACAGTCCATTTGTTTATATTGCTGTTGCTTGACAGGGAATGGACTATATAATAGGATACAGATTAAATTGCACTTGACCCAGCCCATTAGAGCTTTGCACATGTCATTTCACCAAACCCACTTGTGCCTCGAGTGAATGTTTGCAAGAAAATACTAAAACTTCATGGCCACGCCCATTGACTACATGTATGCATACTCTGTGTGTATGACTTATGGCATAGCACTGTGCTTAGCATTAGCATGATATAATTTTGCCTTAACTTGAAATGTCCTTTGAAAAGTTTAAGTAATAAGAATAAAACAGTTTTTTCAGGTACAGATATGCCAATAATTGTTATGGTCGACTGATAGCCCACATGATGGCCAATATTATATATCTATACAGTTTTGCCTGCTTTTCAATTTTTATTTGTACAGTGCTTTTCAAATTACAAATAGTTTAAAAACAGCTTTAGAGAAAATCATACTGTA
Source organism: Xyrauchen texanus (assembly GCF_025860055.1). NCBI lineage: Eukaryota > Metazoa > Chordata > Actinopteri > Cypriniformes > Catostomidae > Xyrauchen > Xyrauchen texanus. The sequence goes on from NC_068287.1 coordinate 38,291,767, forward strand.
GTGTCTCTAATGTCTTAAATAGAACAACAAGTACAATAACAAAACAATATCAGTCAAATAAAAAGTGATCAAAGTCAAATTAGGAATTAAAACATTTGAATGTGCAGAGGAAAAAAATAGCCATTTTGTAGTTTTTAAACCAAGCAGGAATATGCTGTTTGAATTGGGAAAAAATTAGGTATAATAATCACTGCTTCCAATATGAAACTAATAAGATGATACTAATTATTAATGTAAAAAATTAAAAAGTTATAAAAAATGGCTATTATGGGGGGGCCTGGGTAGCTCAGTGGTAAAGCGCTGGCTACCACCCTTGGAGTTCACTAGTTCGAATCCCAGGATGTGCTGAGTGACTCCAGCCAGGTCTCCTAAGCAACCAAATTGGCCCGGTTGCTAGGGAGGGTAGAGTCACATGGGGTAACCTCCTCATGGTCACCATAATGTGGTACGGTCTCAGTGGGGCGCATGGTACGTTGAGCTTGGATGCCACGGTGGATGGCGTGAAGCCAATGTCTCATTGGCAAAGAGCTCGACAAGCCAAATGATAAATGCGTGGGTTGACTGGCTCAGATGCAGAGGCAGCTGGGATTCGTCCTCCGCCACCTGGATTGAGGCGAGTCACTACGTGACCTCGAGGAATTAAAAGCACATTGGGAATTGGGCATTCCAAATTTGGTGAAAAAGACCCCTTTTTTTTACTAGATATACCCCTTAATGTGACATCTAGTATCAGCAATATTGGAATGATATCAACCAGCCTGACTTACGGTTTTTCCACCCTTTCCAATGACTCTTCCAGCTGCAGCAGCTGCTACTTTGATGTGCGTCTCCAACTTCACTTCCTCTTTGGGCCCAAAGAAGTTCTCTTCCTTTAGCTTACCGTATATTCTGCCTTGAGCCTAAAACACACGAGAAAGCTTCTTAAAATACATGTCACATATTATTTGTCACATATTATGAATTTGTTATTGGATTCTCTTTGCGGATGATCAATCTGGCTCTACATAGAGTATAATAGTAATCAATATGCAGAAAAGAGAAAGTAATCCATCTAACCTTGAACTGGGCCTCAGGTGGTCCGGTAACAATGACCATTCGCATTTTGGAGTCTGGTGCCTCTGCAGGTGCAATCTGAAGAAAAATGATTTTAAGGATGTTCAGATGAGCCTATGACACAACCAACTTTGTGCATCAGCAATGAGGCACATAAACTCTCTACAATATTTGGATGATATATGTAAACATTTGGTGACATAAAAAACAATATTTGATCAAAGATGACCTATCGGTTCAGTTCAACAATAGATATACTGGTGGTTGAAATAAAACAAATTCACAAAACAAGACAACTGTGTCTTTCAAATGATGTTGTAGGTTTATAGTTGTATTTAACACATTAGAAGGCAATGGACAAAACACAAAATGTGGTTCCTTCAGGACACTATATACATTTCAGTAATACATTTCATCAAAATAACCTGAATTAGTTTTCTTAATATTGATTTATCCTGTGACTGATGGGTTTGACTAAACTATGCTCAGGTTCAGAGAAAATGGAGTGAGACATTTGACAGTGAAAAAACTTTTAAGCAATTTTTCTCACTTTCTGTGTTGGCGTAGTTGTCATATTTCGTCTTTGTGGGGCGATACAGTACACACATTTCAAATACATTTGTGCCGACTTCATCCTAAATTTCACAGACATTCCAGACAGTATGTGCAATATCTGCAGAAGAGTTACCTTAATAGAAGCCCCAGCAAAACGGCTCAGCTGCTTGATATGTTGTCCCTTCTTGCCAATGATGGCTCCCACGGCTTGGGCTGGGATGTACACGTGGACAGTTTCCTGTTCAGAGGCCTGCGGGGAGACACGAAATGTATATCTGTTAAGAACATCATAAATGTCAATGTTTCACTACTGTAAACAGACCATAAAAAGGAAAAGATGCAACAGAAAGCCTTTGATGTGAAAACAGTTACTTTGGAAAAAAAAAAAAAAAGAATAGCAAGGAAATTATACATACCCCAACAGCACCATAGGGGGGGCCAGGCACAGAGTTTCCGAGGGCAGGTGGAGGCATAGCAGAGGATGGCGGAAAAAGGCCGATGGCTCCCAGGTTTAATCCAGGGATCAGGTGAGTCTGTTGCTGGGTAAAGAAAAAGGGAATACAGTGACAGAGGTCTGTGCCGGATACTTGTATAACAGCAATGCTCACTATTAAAAGACAGGAAATAGAAGATGTGGATATTGGTTATAGATCTCTTTTTTTTTCAAGCCAATATTGTTGAACACATTCTGCATTTGGGTCGTTTACACAGAATGTGTTCTTGCATTAAAAACAGCTAGACGGAACACAGGGATGCTCGGACATGGCATCTTAAAGGGATAGTTCACCCAAAATGAACATTCTCTCATCATTTACTCACCATCATGCCATCCCAGATGTGTATTACTTTCTTTCTTCTGCTGAACACAAACAAAGATTTTTAGAAGAATATTTTAGCTCTGTAGGTCCATACAATGCAAGTGAATGGTGACTAGAACTTTGAAGCTCCAAAAATTACAAAGGTAGATTAAAATGAACCCATAAGACTCAAGTGGTTAAATCCATGTCTTCAGAAGGGATATGATAGGCGTGGGTGAGAAACAGGTCAAAATGTAGTGGTCAGAAATTGAAAATGGAGATTTATAGCAATAAAAAGGACTTTAATATTGATCTGTTTCTCACACAGAGTGATTGCATTGCTTCAGAAGACAAATTAAACCACTGGAGTTGTGCAGATTACTTTTATGCTGTCTATGTTTTGAACACATCTGGGATGGCATGATGGTGAGTAAATGATGAGAGAATTGTCATTTTTTGGTGAACTATCCCTTTCAAAACGCAATGCTTATGGCAACGCTGTGTACATAGGCCAACAATAAAAACAATATTGCAGACATAACGCAAGAACTGTCCTGTGTAAACAGCCCATAATAATGTTTCTGAGATACATAGAGAATATTCTTAAAATTTCTTAAGCCCACACAGCTTTTAACAAGTCAAACTCACATTCATAGCAGCGATGTCATTGTCATATGCCTCTCGCACTTTCTTCATGATCTCCTGTTCTGCCAGGCAGCACGCCTCAATGGAACCCTTCACTGTAATGGTCCTTTCTGGGTTATAAAGTGTCAGGTCCTGCAATCTGCGTTCAGAGGACGTTTATGATAGTAACAGATGCAACAGAAGAAATAAATCACCTATTCAAGTCAAGTGGACTATTTATGTATTATAAAAATCATATTTATTTTGTGTTGTTGAAGGGTGTGCGCTTCATTTCTTACGGTGAAATGGTGATCTTAGTATCGGTGTCTTGCTCCACTTTCTTCAGGTTGCGTCCCTCTTTGCCAATCAAACGGCCGACAAAGTTGTTGTGAGCAAGAACCTTCAGAGGCACCTCATCAGCACTACCAGAAATTAAAAATCTATTAATACTGATCTGAGAATAGACGCGACCCAGCACTGACAAATCGAACGACTCAAGGTACAAAGGAAAGTTAAACCACTAAAAAATGAGCAGTATTCTCTGTATTGACAATTGCCTTTGCTTATATATTCTTGGACTTTGTACTAAATTGTTTTAGCTTTAAAAGCTGCACATTTAGCCCATATATTTTGTGCTATACATTTAATTTGTAATCACTGATATAATGAATGCATAACAACATGGAAACACTTATTGAATGACCATTTATAAAGGAGGACATTAAGATTCAACTTTATTGTCAGTGTGCAGAGTACAGGTACAGAGCCAATGAAATGCAATTGTTTTCACATATCCCAACTAAGCTGGGGTCAGAGTGCAGGGTCAGCTATGAAACATCGCCCCTGGAGCAGATAGGGTCAAGGGCCTTGCTCAAGGGCCCAACAGTGGTATCTTGGCGGTGCTGGGGCTTGAACCCTCGACCTTTCGGTCAGTAACCCAGAGCCTTAACCACTGAGCGATAGTCAGACAGGTAGACAGACAGACCGTTAGACAGTCAGAAAGATAGACAGTTAGTCAGTCAGGTAGCTAGATAGATATACAGTCAGATAGATAGACAGACAAACAGTCAGACAGATAGATAGATAGACAGTCAGATGACAGAAAGACAGATAGCTAGATAGACAGACAGACAGCTAGACAGAGTCAGACAGCTAGGCAGACAGATAGTCAGACAGACAGACAGAAAAATAGGCAGTTGAAAAAAGTGACGACTGACAGACAGACAGAAAGCTAGACAGACAGACAGACCAACTGATGGAGACCTAGACTGACGGACGGACAAATAGCAAGACGGACAAACAGACAAAAAGACAGACAGCTAGACCGACCGACAAATAAATAGACCTGCCATGGTGACTTACGTTTTGGTGTCCTTGGCCTCCTGGTTCATGATTTCCAGGATCATACGACAGGCAGCTGAACAGCCGTCTGGGGTAGAATGGATACTGATGGGCTTTTCTGCTGCGCCGGCATTCTCTTTGCGATGCACATCAATCCTAAGAGATGGGAGAATGAAAGGGAGGTATCGTAAAGGTTCTGAAATGAACACCAAATAAAAGATACAACAATTAAAAAAATGAAAAACAATTACTGATCATCTTCGACATTCTACTCAAAAACGTTTTTTTGTGTTCCACGGAAAAGGTTTAATCATACTGGTTTTGAATTAAATTACAGTAAATTATGAATGTTTGGGTGAACTAGCTGATTAAATTCGTTTTTGCCCTATTCCATCATTTGTGCCATTCATTTCATACTTGCAGTCAGTCACGTACTTGCTCTGAGTTTGCTTGGTGATGTTCCGGATGGTAGCGCCCTCCTTGCCGATGATGGCACCCACATACTGTGTTGGCACCAGCAGTCTGAGAGGGATATCAGCGTGCTGGTGTTTGGAGGGGATTCCAGAACCAGGCGACATCTGGCGCGAGTTACCCCGTGGACCATATCCGGGGCGACGGCCGTTGTCTGGACCTCGTTCAGAGTCGACCTCAGAGTTCTCGTCAGGGATGTATGACACACGCAGTGCATTGTTCTCAAACTGGTACCCATTGAGTTTCTGAATAGCTCTTTGGGAGGAAATGTTTAAATGAGGCGGTTTATACAGGATTCCCACACTTTATGGCTAATTGCCAAGGATTTTTTTTTTTAAAACAAAATCAGATTGAATCGCTAATGTATCATTCAGACCCATTTGTGAATTGGTTTGAACATTTCATTGAGAAGAGCCGACTCAAAAGAATGATTCGCTCATGAACATCTCTTCCATGGCTTGTGAACAGGTTTTACTCTACACAACATCAATATCTAAGCTGATTAATTATTTTAGAGCAGAGCTTAACTTATAAAATGCTACAAAAACTTCAGTGACTTTTCCAGGTTTGAAAACATCATTTAAAATGTCCCTTGTTTTCCATGACTGTGGAACCCTGGATATAATGGCAGTATCTCTGAGGTAACTTGGGAGGAAATGTCTCTGCAGTCATTGAACGCTAACTGGTTAAATCTACAAAGATACAATTATATGGATAATTTCACAGTTCAACGTAAGTTATTTACCTAAATGGTTCTTAAGCAAGATATCAGATAATGAACAAAGCTTTACATCTCAAGTGAAAGTCAACCAGCAAAACGCTGGCGCCGCTGATTTTGGCTTGCAGTGCAGCTGAATGTCCAGTAGGTGTCAGGAGAGAGCAAGGAAAAACACCGATCTGATTCAAGCGCTTCAAGCATTAACCAAAAGATGATTCTGTGGTGATATATATATATATATAAACAAGATAAGAAGCTATTTTGAATTAAAGTCGTAGGGTAAAGATCACTTACTGTCTAGCATGTTCCCGTGTCCCGTATGTGACATTCACAACTGCAGTCTCACTCTCTGTGTTCACTATGAGGACATGAGAGAAAGAGATGGAGAGAAAAAAAATGCATTTATATGTTGCTGAAAGTTGATTTTATTTTATTCTATTGCATTTTATATATTATATTGCAATTAATTTTATTATTAACATGACACCATATTTTTATTTGTAATTTTTTTGTGTGTGAATTGATGACTTGGAAATATTGTATTGCTATTGTATATTGTATTATTTATATTAAATACATTTAAAACAACTTTTTGTTTGATTGTCCATGTCAATATTTCAAATAGTTTGGACACAATCCTGTCACATTAGTGCAAATTTGTAATACCTTTTAAATGGGTAATTCAAAACAAAAAGGGCACTCGTGTGGTCATTTACCTTGTTCACAGTTCTCAACAGTTCCATACTGGGCGAGCAGGCCATCAAGAACCTAACAATGGATTAAAGAGAGAATGAAAGAAAAGAAAGAAAAAGCAAGTATGATAAGATCTTCAGGACAGATTAGTTTGATTCATAGTTCATCCAAAAATGAAAATTCTCTCATCATTTACTCACCCGCCGCATGCCTTCCCAGATGTGTGATTTACTTTCTTCTGAAGACAAACTAAGAATTTTAGAAGAATATCTCCACTCCATAGGTCCATTCAATGCTAGTGAATAGTGGCTAGAACTTTGAAGGTCCAAAAAGCATATAATGACAGCATACAAGTAATCCATAAGACTCCAGTGGTTTAATCCATGTCTTCAGAAGTGATATGAGAGGTGTGAGTGAGAAAGAGATCAATATAGAAGTCCTTTTTACAATAAATTCTCCTCCTTGCACAGGAAGTGACGATATGCACAAATAATATAAATGTCCAAAAACTAAAGAATGTTGAAATGGACATTTACAGTAAAAAAAAAAAAAAAAAGATTTAAATATTGATCTGCTTCTTACCCACACCTATCATATCACTTCTGAAGACATAGATGCAACCACTGGTTTGCTTCTATGGATTACTTTTATGATGCCTTTATGTGTGGTTTTCTTTTTTTTTTTCTCGGACCTTCAACATTCTGGCCATTGCATTGTATGGACCTACAGAGCTGAGATATTCTTCTAAAAATCGTCATTTGTGTTCTGCAAAACAAAGGAAGTGATACAGCTATGGGATGGCATGAGGGTGAGTAAATGATGAGAGAATTCTCATTTTGGGGTGAACTATTAATTTAATATGAGGTCCTGAAGGCTGCATGGACGATTATTATAAAATAATTATACAAATTTGCTCATTTGGAAATTATTCTTAGAGCAAAATCTTGTTTAAACTAGCTATAGATATTTTTTTTTAAATCTACCTGTAATTTAAATTCAATATTTGGCATCAGGAGTTTGTCTCAAAATGGTTTTGCCACTTAGGTCACCTCCTAGTGGAGGTTGGCAGATGTGGGGCCAGCTGGAAATGTGCCAAGAGAGACCCCGCCCCACAAGAACAACAGTCAAGCAGTATAACAACTATCAGAGAGCATGTGCCACGCCCGCACATTCAGATACTGTATGATTAATGGTGTAATCTCATAAGCACAGATCACCTAACCTGATTGACACTGACAAAACTCGATGAGTTTAAATCAACACAGGGCACTATACTTGCCAGAACATGTAAAGTTCAATCTTTGCTATTCAGTCAGATTAAATATTGGACACATTGAAAATATTTTGCAAAAAAATAAATAATGATGCCACATAATCATCAATTCTTTAGGAGGTAAAGCACTGAAATTTATTGTTTTTTTTGTGGTAAATATAGCAGAAAAGATTGGTACTTTCAACACCTGTATTCAATTCAAAAATGTAAAAATTAATTAATTAGCTTATAAGTAAACATGCATCATTATTTCTTCCTTGAAATTGTGTCATCTTTATTCACTAATTTGGGTACATTTTACTGGTAAATTAAATAAGTTAATTTTACTTACATTTTCAAAGCTGGTGTTACTTAATTACTTAATAAAAAAATAATTACTTAATGGTTTCACGGTTTGCAAGTTTATTCCATTTATTTATTTTTATTGTTGACTCTATTGTTACGTTTGGCAACTTCTTGTTATGTGGAATCTGAAGTTCATTTTCTACTCAAAATGAACAGTTCATGATTTAAAAAAACAACAACACTGTTGATTGTTAATGCCATTGTGTTTTTTAACCAAGCATTGAGGTCTTCGTGCACAGCTGTTTCTTGTTTCTATTGCCAGTAATACAATGTTGTCTAATAGACAGGCAATAAGCTTCCATGTGGAAGGCTTCCGTATTTAATGTGGTACATGATAAAACGTGTTTAAGAGGAAAGTTCAACATGTGTAGTTTAAGTACCAGTATCAGATTTGTAAGTAAAAAACTGTATTAACTGTAATGTTTAAGTTAAATTTACTCACTTTAATCAATATTATGTCATGAAGTAAATTTTACTTTAGACTTTCCTTTTTACATTTATAGACTTCGCTATTTTATTCTCTATTGCTTCACTTTATTTCCAGACGTTTCGGAGTTGTTGCTGTGTTTGTTTCCTTGACTTTCCATCGCGACCTGCAGAGGAATTTCACTGCAGTAGTGGGATTTCCCTCTTACGCCAAAGTCTGGGATTCCACCAATGTACTTGAGCACATATACGTGGACGTGAGGGGCAGTAGTAAATATTTTAAATAGGTGTGTATAAATGAGTATATTTTATAGTGTATGTGCCTTTCCCTTTTCCTGCTGTATTCCCATTGATCAGTGCTGGGTGGATTACTTGTTAATTGTAATCAGGTAAAGATTACAAATTGCAATGCAGAAAGTTTCATCAGTAACGTGATCTTGTAGATTATATTTGGGGGCTAATTCTGATTTGGGTCTAATCTGATTACTGCTGGATTACTTTCAAACTAATTCTGCATGGTTTATTCATTTGAATGGTGCTTCTGTCTACAAATTCAGACAAATTATCACAAATGTAAAAATATGAAGGAAGTTTTCAAATTGTCATGTTTTCCCCATGATGCTGATAGAGGTCCAAGCGCTCCATCAATGACAGACTCTAATATGGTTGAGTTTAACAGGCATTTCTTAAATTAGTTGAAAACTAGAGTTTCTAAAAGGATGGACAGGTTCCCGGAGCACATTAACACAAATGTGGTCATGCAATTTCACCATTTTACAAACGCCATCCACATGTGGAAAGAGATCAGACCAGTTATATTTGTGAATCAGTGTCACAAAAACATCTCAAAGTTATCACTACACCAAAAGTGCATTCATATACATTTTTGAAGCCGACTACAAAAGCAATTTAAGGAAACTAAAAGTAACTTTACGGCGCTAATCCAACTGAATACGAAGTGTATTTGTGCATTTTGATGTGTCTGATGGACAAAACCCTTCCAAAAACATTATGACACATGGTTATATTACACAAAGAGTGACAATTCAAATAATAATTGAAAAAATGTCTTTGAGTTGGTTAAATTTGCAATGTAAAAGTTAAAAAAACAAACCTTTACATTTGACGTAGATATTAACTTTTGGCAAGAAGTGATTTTGTGCCCCATGTATCCTTAAAAATGAAATGATCTCTGTAGATCCAGTGGTTAAATGGTTAATATGTAATCATGTAATCTATAAAAATGTAACTAGTCCAATTACGAGTAAAATGTAATTGAATTCAATTACAATTCAATTACAATTTTTAATCTGATTACATAATCCAGATTACATGTAATCCATAACTAACCAGCTCTGAATTCTTTGTATTCAAGAAACCTGTTTGAAAACACCTAGTGGTGTAAAAATTACACGCTTTCTTTTCAGATGTGACTGGGGAAAAAAAAACATTGATCTAGTACAAAAGTATGAGCCTAGAAGAATCAAAGTATAATTTGTTTTATATAGGATTAGGCTTAATCTATGTCTGGAAAACACCGTTTAGTGTAGGCAGAGCATTTGAGTGAAACAGCATCATTGTGTTGATGAAGAATGATCCAAGACTTTGTGTCAGAACAGATACACGACCAAACTTACCTCCCACTGTAGGTGTGGTGGAATGTTTCTGATCTGGAGTTTTCTGGTCCTGTAGATGGAGAAATAAAAGAGAAATTAGATTTAGAGAGGGTTCCTTTACCAACTTTATTTCAATAGTGGCTTCAAAATATGCATAAAGGAGTGCTTAAAGCCACAGACATCTTTAACAAAATCTGATCCAAATTTTTCAACCACAAGCACACAGAAACAAATTACATTAATGACTTTTAGTAAGTTAGTGTCATCCAAAAGGTGATTTTTTAAGTATGCTGACAGCGAGGTGTTAAGAAAGGTCACCGTCTCAGCTATATCAAATGATGTAGACAAAAGGTGAAATTCAAGGCCAGAACAGGGATAAATCCACTAGAACAGTCGACTTTCATGACAGCATTTAATTCATTAGCGCTAACATTAAAACTCTTGTGCTTTCACATGACAACAGTGAGGAGATACAAATCAAATTCTTCATGAAATATTCCACTGACGCTGCAATGTGCAATTCCCATTAAATAAATGAAGTAAAAACAACAACCACTTAAAACTAAAACCCAGAACTATGTCTCTTTAATTGTTCTTTAGACTTCAAAACCTTAACCTAAGCCAAACTGAAACAGCCAGAAATCACCATGGAAAATAGCAGCTTTGACATTCTGAGAACTACTTTTGTCTTCTATGGGAAGAGCAAGTCATCCTCAACTTTTGATTGAGGTTTCAGTGACTGATTGATGGCAGTTTTCTTTTTTTAGTTTAAAGCAAATTATCTATGGAGGATGTAACTCAGTTGGACTGACCAAATTTAGATATGTTAATGGGTAATTTCTGCCAACAGCATTTTAGTCAATTTTGACCTTCATTAATCGTGTAAATATTTCCAAAAGAGACTTTAATTCAAAATCCACTTGGCTCAAAAATCAGTTTGTATGGACATGACGCTTCTGAGATTGAAAGTAGATATTGGTCATGGATCAGTCCAGAACTTCCACATGATATTGGACACATGCAACTATATGAAGGTAAATGAAGATTGTTAAAACGGTTAAAACTTCTAGAATGGCACAACCTACTTTTTGAATTGATACAATGTAAGAAAATGTGAAGTTAATAGAAAGATCTACTCTCTCAGGGAGTGCTTCAAACACAATTCCACCTCTCGCTTTCATCTTTATAAGAGGTGAGCGAGAATAAAAAGTCTGAAAATGTTAATGTATCTAACATCTTAAAGCAGTCTGGATTCACTTAAGATTTATAGTAAGGTAGATTAAACATTGTGAAGATGCTGTGGAGCACCAATTAAACATGCTGTTGGTGGAAGCGGGGAGGAACGGGCAGAGGAGAGAGAGAGAGAGAGGAGACTGAATGGGTATATTGAAACTAGACACTGATGTAGTTTAATGCCAGCTGCCCCGGAACCTTCCAAAAAATAAATAAATGGAGCGAGAGGGAGAGAGAGAGAAAGAGAGAGAGAGAGAGAGAGCAAGCGAAAGAAAAGGAAGGTGCTCCATCTACATAATGATGCCACTGTAATAAGGTAACCAATAGAAATGGACCACCAAAAATGACAACCACTAGCCACCAAAAAAAAACCTACACAAAACTGTAGCACCCTGGAACCTCTAGAGGGCATATCAGCAAGCATCTGATGTGCATGTGTTTTAGATAAAGAAGGGAAATGGGTGCCAGGGGTCATGTGGGAGGGGCCTGCAACCCTTCTCTGGCGGTTAAGAAAGGGTTAAAACCAGAAACCCTAAAGACCTCTGAACTCCGGAATGTTAACGCCCACTGGCTGACTAGAAGAGAAAATGGCGGCATTTCAATGCTTTCAACCACCAAGACTTGCAAATGGCGGGCCAAACGGCCAATCAGGCATCACAGAATCCTGCAAGGGTGTTTCACGCCAGAGAGACCAGCAATACAAGCATGGATTGGTGAAAATAACCCAACTGAAATCATGCCGTATGATGAGATTGTCAAATTCAGAAAATGACTGCGGTGATTTGGAAGTCATTGGAAATCTTCATGATCTTTATATGTAGTTGGCTTTGTAAATCAAGTCAAAATTAAGGAGAAACTTGCACCCAATAATGAAAATTCTTTACTCACCTTACTCATGTTGTTCAAAACCAATAAGATGTTTTTCAGTCACCATTCACTTTCTTTGCATGTTTTTTTCCATACAATGAAAGTGAATGGTGACTGTGGCCTTCGTACTAACATCGCTTTATGTGCTCGACAGAAGTCAGTCAGTTGAATGGGTTTGGAACAACATGAGGGTGAGTAAAACTCAGAATTTTATTCTCTTTAAAATGTCTACATTGGTATGTTTCAGTTAGAAGTAAATTAACACTACCAACGTACCAAAAGTTGCAACAAATGGCTAAATGTCACACAAACGCATGATTGCCTCATTCATGCTGGGTGAGACCACCAATCTGTCCGCTCTCCCATGGATCAATCACATCATTCCCAAACCCATCCCCCCCACCCTGATGCTTCCGCATCCCACCCACATTCACCAAACAACCTCAACAGGGCTTACATCCCCACTCCCCCCAAAGCTGGACAACATCCCTCTTGTTTAGCACCTTTGAACCGGTTTGAACCCACCATGTCACGTCCCATCAAGTCCCTGACCATTCCGATTGGTCAATGCCATGGAAATCAAGGCAGATGAAAGAATGGACTTTAGAAAAGAGGAGACCCTTTCGGGTCGTCTTCGTCTATTGTTCGTGGATGATGGTAGAAAAACATTCTCAAACTTACATTTCTGAACTAACCAAGTCCAGCATTGTAGCATTGGTTGATGGAAACGAACACAGAACACAGAATGAGTTAAAATCAGACATATTAAAAACAAATCTCAATACAGACAACAAAGAAAGTTAAATCACACAGCACTATAAAAATAATTACAAAAATCCTAATAATATGACCAGAAAATGGTGGGAAAAAAGAGGAATTCACCCCCCGAAAGGTCAAAGGTGAGGACTCTATAGGAAAGCTCAAAGGACGAATAGCATTAGGGGGAGGATGTGTGTGTGTGTTTGGGTGAGGGTTGGTATGTGGTATTGTCCAACAGGTGGTTGGCATTACTAAAGTTTACTCCTTTCTTGAACTTGTGAATGTGAAAGAAACTTAAGAGTTCAATAAAAGTTAGAATTAAGAGACATCAGTTAATACAGTACGGAACATTAATGATGTCATCATTTACTCACCCTCATGTTGTTCCAAAACCGTATGACTTTCTTTCTTCTGTGGAACACAAAATGAGATCTAAGGACCACTGTTAGCCTCAAGTTACCATTCACTTTCATTGTATGGAGAAAAGATTCAATGAAAGTAAATGGTGACTGAGACTAACATTCTGCCTCGCATCTCCTTTTGTGTTCCACGGATGAAAGAAAGTCATACAAGTTTGGAACGACATGAGGATAAATAACAAACAAGTCTTATAGAATGATCATTACTAAATTTTAGCAAATTGGCTTCTACGTGCTGTGATACATTTTAAAGCTTGTATTAAAGACTCACTTACATTTACACACTTAATCTAGTGCACGCAGTAGCTCAATTTATAGAATGTTGGACTTTGGACGACGAAAACAGCGGTTCGAGCCCAGCAAGTTGACATGTGATTGTGTTACTGAAGCTACACAACATGACTGCTTCAGAAAATGTGCTTTAGACAATGTTTTTGACAATGTTGGTTAGGTTTAGATAAATGGTCTGCACTTATATAGCACCTTTTTAACCTTAACGGTATTCAAAGCACTTTACACTGTGACACATTCACCCATTCATACACAAAATGGCGCCAGAGCTGCCATGCAAGGCGCAAGCCTGCCATTGGGAGCAACTTGGGGTTCAGTGTCTTGCCCAACGACACTTCGGCATGTGGGCCGGGATTCGAACCACCAATCCTGCGATTAGTGGCCGACCCGTCCTACCAACTGAGCTACAGCTGCCATGTTTATGCATTGGTTAACATTCACTTAGGAGCTACGTTTTACTAATTAAAACCTAATATTCTCACCTTAAAAGGTGTACCAAGTAATCTTTTCCTCATTAAAATAAAGTTTAACTCTTAAAGACTTGAATTGTAATTTTGCAATATATGTAGGAAATCATGACCACTCACATTAAGATGAAGACTCCAGTAATATCAGTAACCTTATAAAAGCTGTTTTATTCTACATGGAGAGGGTCCACACATGGGGCAGCCATGTTCACATGACCAGTCAAATACTACTCGCATAATCTCTATAACTGTCTTGTTATTTGACACTTTCACTCATTGATTAATCATGGCTGACTGCTGCGACTACTACATTTCTACAATGGCATCTGAAACCAGCAATCACCAACAATCAAGCCACGGCCCAAATAACTGAGATCAAATTTTTTCTGCATTCTGATGGTTGCTATGAACATTAACTAAAGCTCCTGACCCATATCAACATGATTTTATGCACTGCACTGCTGCCACACGATTGGCTGATTAAATAATCGCATAGATGACTGTTGGTGCCAGACGGGCTGTCTGGAGTATTTCTGCAACTGCTGATCTCTTGGGATTTTCACACACAACAGTCTCTATAATTTACTCAGAATGGTGCCGAAAACAAAATATATCGAGTGAGTGTCTGCGGATGGAAATGCCTTGTTGAAGAGTGAGGTCAACAGAGAATGGCCAGACTGGTTCAAACTGACAATGTCTACGGTAACTCAGATAACCACTCTGTACAACTGTAGTCAGAAGAATAGCATCTCTGAATGCTATTCTGAGATGCAGGATGGTGCACTTTTGGTGGCATGAGGGGGACCTACACAGTATTAGGCGGATGGTTTTAATGTTGTGGCTGATCGGTAAATACATCTTAACATATTTAAGAACATTCAAATCCTCCACACGTGCAGACATGCTCAGACACAAACGTTCACTCAGATATCTAAATGGGGACGTAAAAGACATTTATTGTTTTTATATAAAACTACCTATAATTACTATAACCTAACCCTATCAGAAAACTTTTTGTATGATTAAAAATTATTATTAAATGATGTACGGATTGTTATGTAAAATGTCTCCAAAAGGGAGGTTTTGTCCAATTCTGCTCACTTGTGGGTACAAATTTATTCCCAATCTACACACACAAAGCAGCTCCAACCCTAACCTCTCTGCAAGACCTCCAGCATATTCAGATGCAAGATGGACCAGTCTTAGCTGGTCTAGAGGAACCAGCAATACTCCATCTATCTGATGGAGACACAATGACACACATTCCATATCGTATATTCAGAAACACTCTCAGAAACTCTTCCACTTAATCAAAAACACTCACACTAAACTCATGTTAAATGCATGTTTCTATCTCTTAACAGATAGAAAACAGATACAATTTCTATCACTAATCTATCACTAAAACTACTAGATAGTGTTTATAGTGCTGGGACATTGAACATGTCTTTTAAAGTAATAGTTTGTGTTATACTTTGATAGAGTTGTCCCAAAAAGTATTTGGACTTACATACTGTATTGTGGCTTGTGTGTCCAAAGTATTATGGGGCCACTGTTTCAAAGATCAACAAAATGCAAATGAACAATTTAGCTAGGCATCTGGAAGGTCTTTGAATGCATTGTAGAATAATCAAGTCACATCAGCAAAACTGCTCCTGCCGTGCACATACACAAACACACCCCCACAATGTTCGCATTTAAAACAAACGGTCTCAGAGTGCAGGGCACAATGTGTGACACTGACATTATAAACGCACAGTCGAACTACACTACAGGTGCGTCCAAAAAATGATGTATTTTGATACGTTTAACACGAAGGCTGTCAAATAAGAAAAAAAAGGCACATCTGGAAGACAAATGAGAGTTGTAGAGGACAATACATGTGCTTCCCAAAACATTACTCTCTATTTATTCTGAAAAGATACACTGTATTTATTAAAAATATAAAAAGGTGTCTGTTTTACAAGCCTACGATGCAATCAAGCATTTATCTGTCACTTATGTGTTTGTGTGTAGAGAAAAATATTTGCTGAGAAAAACTGGCTGGAGGATGGATTTGGGATTATTGACAAATTCATTGAAGGCATGCAAGACAATTTTAACAAAATTCTAGGACTGGGTAAATACATCAAAGACGAGATCCATGGATCCATACGTCATTGAATAATGTCTCTTTTAATACCCTTACTGTTTTTTAGTCAGTTGTTGAATAAAAAAGTAAACTAAATCACACACGGATATGCTAAAGAAATCACGCACGTCTTCTCACATTATATACGCTTACTGGCTGATGCCGCTAGTCTTAAAGAGACAGTACCGATTAAGCATGTGATCTACACATCAATGTAAATATTTGCAAGTAAACAATACAAATTTAACAAAAAATATATATGCAAAATATTTTATGAAATTTCAAGACATTAATTGATGGAATAAAAGTGACCAATTGGAAGAAAAATTAATTGTACCCAGAAAGGCTGTTTAGAAGGTTCCTTTATAATTATGAGTTGTAACACTTTAGTTTGCAGTGTCCTTGTTATACATATTAGATGTAATGATTATAGAATTAAAAGTAAATTATGCATAATTACAAGCAACTAACCCTAAACCAAACCCTAACCTATAGTACGTACATGTTCTTAATTAAAATTACTCAGTACATATGTGTGTAGTTACACTGTAACAAGGACACTGTAAAATAAAGTGCAAACTTGAGAGCATTAGCTGAGAAAGAATTTCTTTAATATGTAAAAGCACAATGGACATTGTAACAGAAATGTACATATATGAATCAATATCGAATTGAAAGCTTGTGAATTGCAACTGAATCAGGAAATCTGTATCAATACCCCGTCCTACAAACTACACCCTGCAGAAAATATTTTTCTTATATATTATATAATTCTTGTTTTAATGAAGTTCAGATATTGTTACTGGAATACAAAACAAATTCACCAGATAGGCAAAACTGTAAGATATTAAAACTTGTTTTCAGATAATATATCTTGAATATAAGTGTACTTTGTCTCATGGGACTGGCAGGTTTCTTAACTTGTTTTTCAATTGTTTATGCTTAAAAAATATCTGTCAGTGCCACAAGACAAAATACACTAGCGTTCAAGATGTATTCCCTAAAAACAAGTCTTTATATCCTGTGCAGACTTGCTTCTCAGGAGAATATATCTTGTTTTAAGAATTTGTTGTAGTTTTACCTGAAAACAAAGACAAATATATTTGTTAAGTGTATGATTGCAGTGCAGAGATCTAGTTATTTTTGAAACCGATAAACATTACAAATCATTTTTATGGTCATAATGGATATCTTAAGTTAATGCGATTCATACATATAGGTCAAAACAAATCTGATATCAAATCGCTTCGATGGACAGTATGTCATTGCTCAAGTCAAGTCAACTCAAGAAATATAGGTAGTGAAATATCACACATGTAGTGACTGCCTAGCCCAAATGAACTATTTGAGACCCACAGTGAAAGTAAAGAGTCCAACAGGAAACTGGGCACACAGGAAGTCAGAGATCGCCTTTTAGATGTCACAATTCTCTTGAAGCAACGTCCTGTCTTGTTTGCAGCCATTTCCAGTTTCCACCAAAGCCAATTAGAGGTGAAGTTGATAAAACAACGTAGAGATAAGACTTGAGAAGTAGAGAAAGGAAAAAGAAAAACAATTATGCCAACAATATAGAAAAGAAAGCTCATAAAAGAGCATTCACAACCCTTCACTCACTCATTCATCTAACACATTCTCTGCTCCTTAAATAGCATTGAATTTAGGTGGTGCCTTTTTTCTTTGCCGAGAAAGTGCCATTACACACGGACTCAAGCTGATCGTGATAACCTGCCAACCTACCTACTACCTATGAAGGTCTTGACTCTTGAATGACGACATTAATCACTGACTGACGGCAAACAGATTGTAACAAATCCTTAAAGATCTTATTTCTGATTTTGAATAGCAGATAGGGTCTAACGCTCTGCCCTTTTGTACAGATCAAGAAAAAAAACCTTGATTAGGACCCGATTTAAAATAAAGACCATTTGCCAATGTTTGTTGGAACTATGAGAATAGGATTAGTTACATATCTGCATCCTGTAAAATAACAGCCTTTCTATCCTCTTAATGTTTGCACATATTCAAATAATTGTAGTATTTACAATGCATTTGTGTAAACACATGGGCAAAGGAGGCATCTAAAAAGAATCAGGGTCCCTGATTCTTACAAAAAGAATTTTGGGAGAGACTATAAATCCTCCAAATGATCCAAGCGTGACTGCACGAGCAAACACAACGCATGCTGGGTTAAGGATTCCACAAGTTTTGCAATACAGTACGAACAAACAAATCTATTTAATAGTAATGACAGACTTGGAACCTCTAATTTGGGCTAAATAGACTGTCACTGGTCTGACTGACAACATACATGAGTGTAGAACAACATTGATAAACATTCGTTATGATCAGCTAAATTTAGTGACACCCGTCACTACACCAGCAAACGTTAGATCAGTCCCTATATTCACATTGCCCTGAAATTTATATTTTCATTGCTACTTTAAGCTATAAAAAGGAAAAACATTTTGCAGGGTTCCAAATAATTTCCATGATACTTGCATTACTTTTCCTGTTCTTTTGGAAAAGGCTTTTTTAAATAATCTCAAGAGCCATTTTTAGTCGATACAATATTTTAGAGCACAACTAAAATGTATATACATTATAGACATTTGCGTGACTTATACAATTGAACTTCTTTAGACTCTTCATGACCGTGGGAACTCTTATTTTTTTTTAGTAAGTGAATGCCGCACTTCTTTAAAAACAAACAGGAACATTAAAAAAAATGCATTTGTACATTTTGTACATTGAAAAATGCTGGAAAAAAATACTTGAGCTAGCAATTTTTCTATGTAAATTAACTAGTAAAAAGGGAAGCAGCAGACATTACTCAGCACAGAAAAGCTTATATTTATAGTTTCACAAATGTTTCAATGCACACCATTATACTGCATTGTCACACATCAAAAATAACTACAAGGACCAAGTGGCGATAGCCTTTTTTCCAACTAATCTAATTAAACAAAATGACTAATCATTTTAATGATAGTATTTATAATATTTTGTTTCCCAGCTGACTAAAAAATGTCTGCATTTTTCTAAGAAGGATTTTTTTTTTTACCAGGCAAATCTTTATAATTACTTACATATACACTGTACATATCAATCTTATAATTAGATTACATTTAGTAATCCAAAGCATATTCATTAACGAAATCTTCTGTAAACACAAAATAATATTCAATAACACTGAAGTAAATGATTTTCCTTTTTTTTTTTTTTTTTTTTTTATAAATCACATGGTTGATTAATACATCCAAAACTGAAATGCTAATCCTTCTTTTCAACATGACACACTGTGACAAGACAGATGTAGAAACATGAAACACAACTTCAGTTGGTAAACTGTCAGTGGCGTTTACTACCAACACTGAAAATGGCGGGTAAGTCTGAGAGGAGAAAGGGGTGGATCCTAAGTTGCACACACCTCCCTTTCCTGCGCTTTGCGTAACAAGTCCACGGAGGAAAGTTGTAAACTGCTTAGTGGATGTGGAGGTTCTTCAAGTTAATGAAAACCCACCCTCATATCTTAGTTAAGGTATAAGGTCACAGTTCAGTTTGGTGGCCGTCAGATATCCTCTAGACCTATGGGACCAGAGGCAGCCTCTCCAGGCACTGAATGGAACAGCAAGAGTTAAGCCATAAATCAAAGTGGTATAGAGGATGGCAGCAATGGTGAGACAATTTTACCAGAAATAACAGACATCCCATCCCCCTTCTTTCCTGGTTTCGTCTCACTCTTTTTTTCTCACTCCCTCTTTCTATACTCCTCCCTGCTGAGTTTTCTGCTCTGCATTACCTGATAGGCCTTCCCTCCCCCTCTCCTATTCCTCTGAGGTGAAAGGTCACTCCCTATAGCTCAGGAATCAACACACACTGAAGCAACCCTTTAAAAATGATTCCAGGTTCAATTCAAGTTAAGCTTAAATCGACAGCATTTGTGACAATTTTGATTACCACAAAAATAATCTTGACTCATTCGTCCTTTTCTTTAAAAAAAAAAAAAAAGCAGCAAAAATCGAGGCTACATTGAGGCACTTACATTACAAGTGAATAGGGCCAATTTTTGGAGGGTTTTTGGTCATTTTAGAGTTTTAAGGTTTACAGCATAAAATCATGTTAACACACATATTGTTTATGTCCTGATAGGGCCTCATTCACTTCCATTGTAAGAGCCACTCTTTAACCCTGATTTTTGCTTTTTTTTTTTTTTTTAAAGAAAAGTAGGGGCAAGTCAAAATAAATTTTTGCGGTAATCAATACTATGCAACAAATGCTGTCGATTGAGCATAAATGTGTGAACCCGGAATATTCCTTTAACATATCAGGACAATGGTGAAAGAGAGGAGGCAATACATTGCTTACTGCTTGGCTGCAAGTATGCAATAATGAAACTGATCAAAATAAATCTCACACTTCGTCAAGGTGTCAAAACTCACAACTGAACCACCTGAGCCTCTTTGACGGAAAAAATTTAAAAAAAAAAAAAAAAAATATATATATATATATATATATATATATATATATATATAAATAACATACACACACATACACACACACATATATATATTTAAGCAATATCACACTGCAATCATATATTGCACTACATCAGCACTGCTGTGATTTGGCCGCAGGCCGAGTGCCGTAGGAAATCACAGCAGTGCTGATGTAGTGCAATATAGCATGATTGCGAGTGTGATATTGCTTAAATACAAAACTTCAATGAACAAGTCCATTTTTAAAAATTAGGAAAAACTAAGTAAAGTCATAAAACACGCATTTGTGCATGGAACTACTTTATTACGCGACCGATCAGAATCTGCCATTGCTGGTTCAAAACAAATGATGTGTCCAAGCCTTCGTTAGTAATTCAAAAATGTTACTTCAGAAATAGTATCACGGCTTTTGCTGTTTCTAACAAGTTATTGGATAAACAAGCGTGTGTGTGTGTGTGTGTGTGTGTGTGTGTGAGAGAGAGAAACAGAGTATGTGCAATTATCTGTTGCAACACCCAAGCAGAGATGCTGTCAGGTTTCTGAAGGTCAGCATTCTCAGTGGAAAAATATCGTCCAAGCGGGGGTATTTCTCCCTATTTCGCAGTAGCTGGTGTGCAAGAGTCATTCACTATAGAAACCGCAATGTTCTCCGCAAATTTTAAACAGCACCTGTTGTGTAATTAATCAGTCTGTTGTGTCTCTGAGCTCTGATGAGCCATAATGCTGAAGTTGTTTGTTTAAAGCCGTTTAAAGCCATTTCATAGCTTTAGTAGTGTAGTGTATTAAGTGATCACGAAGACCTGTTGTTTGAATGTAAACGGTTGATGCAGATTCACTTCAAGTCACCTAACTGGCTCATAATACACACAAAAATTATCTTTTTCCACCACCTGCTGGCTAACATATGTAATGTCAAAAAATAGACAAACCATAGCTCTTAACAGATCTGCACTGCTCTTACACGTTAGTTAATAACTGCACAAACACAAGCGGAGTGATACACACACAGTGAAGCATCCGAGTGCTGATTGTGTCAGACCATCAGTGCTCATGGAAAGTCTCTCGTCCAATCAGATTAACTAACTGTTGTGTGTATGTGTGTGTGTGTGTGTGTGTGTGTATATATATATATTTATTTGGATAGTTGACACCAAACTGAAAATTCTGTTATAATTTACTCATCCTCTTGTTGTTAAAAAACCTGTATGACTTTCTCCCATGAACACAAAAGGAAATGTTAGCTCAGTCACCATTCACTTTTATTGCATTTTGTTCCCCATACAATGGGAGTGAATGGCGACTGAGGCTAACATTCTGCTTAACATCTTTTGTTTCACAGAAGAAAAAAGTAATACAGGTTTGGAACAACATGAGTGGGAACAAATGAAGACAGTTAATTTACTTTTCTGCTCCTCAGTGGCACAACTGTTCAAAAAGTATTAACATATGTCCTCTAAAAGTTTGTTGAAACCAAGACATGCTACATAGGACGAGCCCTCTAACAAGCAAATGAAAATGTTCAGTTCACGAAGACTGCTGCAGAAAAGTATAATAATTCTAAAAACACCAAACATTATACACAAGCAAAATCATATTTATTATACTTAAAATTACCATAACAAAATCACCATTATTCCTTGAATGGCAGCACAGCAATTGCACAGTTTAGTGACATTTTAAAGAGTAGTAATGTCTCTGTTGCCATTCATATGTAACAGGAGAGAACAAGCAGTTGGCGTTGTGATAAATTGACAGAGACAAAATGTAGACTCTCATGGACTGTCAGTGCTATAGAGCTAGTGACTGTAAATTTTTTATGCTACTGCCAAGCAGGAAATTCAGAGTAAATATTTCATAGTCCATGCAAAAGTGGCCAGGGACTGCAAAGTGTCTTTCTAAAAAAGATTCAAACAATGACTTAAGTAGCAAGAGCTGTTAAGTTGAAAACTTCACAGACATCGAAACAGTTGACATTTGAACAGGGTGTAGGAGAGTGGCCAATTGTTTAACCCTTTAATGCATACCTCTGGTCTTTAGTGACCACCTCACCTCTTATGGCCACACCTCTTTAGTATTTCTCAACTATTCTCTTTTGAATAGTGTAACAACAACAAAAAATAAAAAAGGCAAAATTGCAAAAAAAAAAAACATATTTTTTTATAACTGCTTCATTACCAAGTGTATAGGGTCATTAAAAGACCATAACTATGCAATAGTGCTGTTTTTGTTTGCACTTACATATTAAATAATCATTAAAATATGATTTATGATTATCTATACAAGTTTATTTTCACAAGATATTCATTTCTTTGTTTATTACAAAAGAAATGAGTACTATATTCATACAAATGACTACAATATCATGTTGATGTTCTGTGTGACAACGGGAATAATCAGTATGTACGCTTGTACACATATTGTACATGCTATTTGTTACTCAAAGTGACGCTGATGTGTCAGTGACTGACTTGATTTACATTCGACACTGCTGTTTGAGGAAGCAGCAACATGGAAGTAAACTACAGCAAGTACAACACATGAACAGTCTGATATGACTATTGTTATTTGTGTGTACTACTGAAATTATACAAGTTGTGCATCTATTTAGACTCAATAAGTGCCTGAGAAAATACATGTGTTGCTAATGTGTAGATTATGTGTTATGTGTAGCGCAATATGTGTTTGACAGCCAGTTGCACCTCGTGACATTTCAGTGAATTAAACCTGTTCAATATTTTTTTGCATCACCTCTGTCATAAATGAAAAATAAAACAAAAATATATCAGAACATATTCTATTCTAATTGTCTGAGGTGGGGGGACATTTTACACTATCTGGGCCTTTATTTATTTTTGTAGATCCATGAGACATATGTGCTGATCATTTTTGGTGAAACACCCATGCAATTAACTCCAATTATATATACACACACACACACACACATATATATATATATATATATATATATATATATATATATATATATATACACACACACACACACACACACACATATATATATATCTGCTACAGAAATAACATTAATAACTTGTAGTAAATCTTGTACTTTGTTGGGGTTTTAGGATGAAACCATTTCTTTGTATTTTCTTTTTTACATGCTGCTAACATTATTTAAAAAAGAATTTCACTTTCTAAAAATACATTTACATTTCAAAGGGTGTGTAGCCAATATGTGGGCCTATGCCAGGTTAGAGTATCGGGAAACCACTCTGCTTTTGACGGCTAATTTTTAAGCATGTGTGCAGGGAGCGACGTGCTCAGCTGAGGAATGCAACACCACTGAAACGGCGCGGTGGGGGTGAAGAGAACCTCAAGCCCCTTCCCCGTTTTTAAATCATGTGAAACACCCCTCCCTCTCATCAGTCATCGTCCCTTTCTCTCTCCCTCTGCCTTGGTCATTTGAGTGAGACAGGGAGCCATAGGGAGTGGAGAGAGAGAGAGATTTCATCTCATCGACAAAGAGTTTTGTCTGCAAGTAGTTCTGAACCCTGAATCTCAACCTTTGACCCCAATGTGGATGGGGACCGCTTTTGGCAGGGACTTTAAAAAGAGCCGTAGGGCAGGGCAATGGACTGGTGTTGCTAGTAAACAATTCAACTTTTCAAAGAGGCCGCAGATTATGCCAATGTATGGCTACGGTGTTAAAAGGGGAGAGTGATTGCATCAAAATAACAGCAAATATTAAAATATTCAGTTATAAATTAAATCGAGGTGCAATGCAATATAAAAAAATCTTTGAGGTCACAATATAAAAAAAAAAAAAAAAAAAAACTCGTTCATCTGACCAGGCCTTCAGGCAAATGATGAGTGTTTCAAGAAGAAATGGGCGTTGTCTGAATTATAATTTATCAGTAATGACGGGCGGTAGCTATTGTCTAAATATAACTAACATTATCGCGCCAGTTTATCGTCAGCTTGGACGATACGTACGTAAATGCAGTGCAGGTTTCTGAGATAAAGCACAAGTTGCGTCTTCCTAAAAATTCCATATGTAGCCTATAGGCATTTCCCCCTCCGGACCGGTGGGGTTGGTTTGGTGAGTGGTATGTGAGAAAGAAATGTAGTGAGTAAGAACTCCGGGATCCATTTAGTTCACAAAGGAGATATGCCCTCAGTTTGGATCAAAGTTCACGCTTCACTCTGCTTTGCCATAGTCTGTGTGGAGAAGATGGGAGCGCTTGTGCGCCTCCATTTTGTGAGTAAAACACGGGACAAAATGAAGGAGTACAAACGGAGTCAAGAGACACAAATTGAGCACTTGCCCAATATGACCAAATCCTTTTTATCACACACTTAAAGTTCCTTAATAAAGAACAAATCACGCATTTTCAAGAAGTCACTAAAGTAGGCTATGTCTGTCAAACATACTTTAAATATAAGATAGATAAGTAGGCTACTTATTTTGTAGGCCAATCCATACGATTTAAATTACCCTAACATTTCAGTGTTAAGAAGTTTCTGTCTAGAAGCATGTAATAAATCTGAATAACATTATGCCCCCTCCCCCATTCTCGCATGTTCGCCATTTCAAGAGAGCCAAGGGTGCAGGCAGAAATAAAATGGCACTTTGCACTTGAGGACACTTGTTTTGCCCCAAAAGTCACGACTCCTCTTTAGAGCTGCTTCGACACCCACAATAAAATCCATTGTTCACATAAGTTAATTCATATTCAAAATTGGTCAGTCAAAGCGTTTTTATCGAGGCTACTGGCACTCATTTGCAGTGGCGGGAAAATATATTTAGTGCATCTTAGGCTACACTTTAATTCAGGCTAGTTGTGTAAATGTTCATATGTTTAACTATGGATTATGCTGGATTTAAAATACCATAAAATATAGTTTTTACAAGGTAAAATGTTTTCTTTAAATTTCTTTTTTTTTTTTTAAACCCCACTTATAAACACTTTAAAGGGCATATACGCGTTTGTTCAGTTGAAATTCGGCCACATATTTTGCATGTTAATTGCGTGAAATAAATTAATAATAATTATAATAATAAAATATTCATACTCCAATTAACTACTGGGTTTTTCAGACGGTTTCACTGAAACTCCAGAAAAATTCAACGTGTTTTCCCGCTTTTAATATTAGCTATACAAAACTGAGTTGCATAAAGCAAACTTTAAAGAAGAGACCAAATTAAATCCTAAAATGTGTCACGAAGCCCTCCATTAAGAATGGATACAAAAGCACAAAATACACTTAAATGTACATGCCCGCTCTGTATCTATGCCTTTTGTTTTAGGTTAAATGTGAAACTGCGCCAAGTTGTAATGCCATTATTAGTAATGCACTAAAGTGATGCAAATGTGCACACACTTAAGAAATTAACATCTAGATTGATCATCTCATCACCCTACAAAACCAGCCGGGAATTCTAGTTTGTTGCAAGTAAAATGGGCCTATATGTCTCAACCATGTGGGCCAGTGTACGCTCAGGCATCTTCCACTGACAACGCCCAGTTACCACAATGAATCTCAGTCACATGGGTAGGCGCAGAATGTGCTGGAAAACTATAGGATACATATAGTATATAGGAGCCGGATAAGCATGTATGCCAGCATTGAGCTAAATCGAGCCATAATGCCTTGATCCAGTGCCAAAATGGAAAAGAAACGAGTGTAAATACTGGCTGAATGACAGCTAGTTTTATTAAATGTAGCATATTCATGTGCTACTAACATCTTCCACTATATGTATTATTTTGGGTACCATTATGTTTTGTAAATGAAACGAGATCCAACTTGCAAAATACAATTTGCACTTCACTTGTTCACGTTAATAAATGACTGTATTCCACTGTATATCATCCCGTTGATTTGAGTCATATCGAGCCAATGATGTAGAATGTGAGGATTTGTCTTTAGATGAATGCCTGCAGTGCAGCAGTTCTGCTCTCGAGCCGATTCTCGTGCTTCTCTCGATCACTCCCCTTTACGCACGCGGCGCTGTGGCTTCAGCTTCTCGCAGGCAGCGAGAGGGAGACCTGCCTTCATTCATAAAGTCACCAGGCAGCGAGAGAGTACTACAGCGCCGTGAAAGAGGCGGTGCGCTCGGTCACTGCACCGCCCACCGTGGAGAAG